>NW_027514482.1:0-600000 GCF_048772815.1 Callospermophilus lateralis
GCACATGTATTTTTATATGCACATATAGAATCCTACCTGGTATCACACGTATATTCTTGAGAGGTGGCTAACTTGGCAGATACAAAGTGTGAGAAGAGATCACTCCTCATTAATGCTTTTGGAACTGAAAATTCAGACTATGAGTGAGCTTCTTAGTTGAAAAACATTATACATAAATCCATGTTCAGTAAAATTAATATTTTGGATCTGTGGATGATATATATTTCACAATGAATTTTAATTGGCATATATATTGCTACTATTTAATGTCTCTGTGTGTGTTTTGTGTGTGTGTGTGTATATATATATATATATATATATATATATATATATATATACTCTCTAGATTTTTCAAAATATAAAATATATGTGTCCTATTATACACTCCCTAAATTCATTCTTGTTTATGTATGTGGTTTTATATTAAACTTTTCATAAGATTATTTTAAAAATATTCATCCACCTGAAATACATATTTGTTTTCTAGTACTAAAAAGTTACTTCAGTGAATGGTGCAAACAAATCCTTATATTTTTACAGTAGCTGACCCACTTTAACATCAATGCAAGTAGATTCCTATGGAATATGATGTGTATTTTGACGTTCATTTTTATTAAACACTGGTACATTACTATTTCTGCAGTTTTTATACATTATAGAATATACATTTCATCCACAAGTTCACAAATTTAAAGAAATTTGTAACATATTCAATCACTTCCTGCTTCAGAACATATGTATTCCTCCTTGGTTTTGAGTGGTCATTTCATGAGATTTCTTTCCAAACACATTATTTTCGATTTCCATAATCAAATTTGAAGCAAAATTCACACACTCTTGGTGATAAACCACAACCGTAATATTACCATTAGATGTATTACTGGTTGGAATGAATGTATGTATATCAATATATGATTCCTGTGTATTTTCAGATATCAATTCAATCCATTATTTAAAGTTGGAACAAGTTATATTATTTATTCGCAGTATGGTCTATTCATGCATTATCTCTATATTCATACATACATGGTACACCTATATGTACCCCCAATACTAATTTATACCCCTTCAAAATATTGCTCCAAGAAACGGTGCAAGAAATACTCATGTCACCTGATCTACATATACGTTTTATCACAGTAATATTCTGGCCACAAAATGCAAAGTCACACTTACGATTGTACCAAAGCCTAAATGGAATGTGAGTATGGATTATGAAAATAACCCATGTCCAGGTTGCCTAATGCTCTCAAATGTCAATCCTATTGGTGACTACATATTTGTTACTTCCTAAGATTATATATTCAATCTCAAGCCTGTTGAAAATGTCTTTTGCTATCACTCACTTTATACTTTGCCTGATTTCCTAATGTCTCTATTGATATCTGCTTTCCTACATATTTTCCCCAGTTCATCACTGTGACTGACTCTTCACATATGCTGACATTTACATTTTCTGTCTACCTGAAAACCTATTGCTAAAGAACTATTTGTCCAAATGCTATACTCACACTTTTTTATAATCCTACCAACTATCTTCCTAATCCTACCGACTCTCCCTCTTTGAATGGTTGTTCTCCTCAACATTCAATCATCCAAGGTATCAGATCTTATGCCATTGTGTATAGATTTATCTGAGACATCTGTGCAGAACATAATTAAAAGCTAAGTATCCCAATCAAGGACCCAATGCCCTTCTGGGCTTCAAATGTTACAGAGATTTCTGTTTTCATTCATATATTTCACCTATATAATCTTATAAATATTGCAGGTTCCCAATACCATTATTCATCCAGCAGAATGATCCTAACCCAAATCAAACATGTTATTATCTGTAACCATACACTGTTCCCTCAATCTAACTTTACAGAAGAGCAGGGACAGAGTTGGTCTTACAATACAGGAATGTAGGAGATCTTCAACTTCCGGAGAACTTCAAAGGTCCATGCAGAAATGATCCCTAAAAAAGATGTAGGCAGCTATGATGGACCTGAGAGTGTGAAAGTCATCTTTCATGACAAAAAAAAAAAACAGGTCAGGATGAATGGGTGTGTCTGAAGCAGTCTCTCTCTTCTTAATGTAGAGAAGATGGACCAAACCAGGCTTGTGTGGAGAGCTGTTCCCGGGTGCCTATGGTTGATATTCCATTCTAACTTGTGAAAGTGTCATAGGAAGTAGGGTCAGGATCCATCTCATGGACCCTTGGAAGCAACTGTTAGCTCAAAGTGGTTGCCAAGGCAGTGACCTCATTCAGTTCTAGACGAAGTGACCCATGTCACTTTCTTGTTGATGGAACACTCTGAACTTGGAATCCAGGAAGCCAGGCACCCTGAGGCAGTCCCAGTCTAAGTCCCAGTGGTCTCAAATTTTTGGATTTAAGAATGATAGAGTAAGTCTTTCTTGGCAACTACTAAATTGAAGATGGACAAATGCCAGGAAAGCTCTGAAGAGGGGCTTTACCTGAGAAAACAGGCAGTGGCTCACCGCTGGCTCCTGATAACTTCACAGTTTTGGCCAAGAAGACCAGATCTGACATAGGACAGCCCATTTCGGGGAAACATAGTATGGCCCACCAGTCAGAGGACGCTCCGGATAGTCACAGACCTATTTGGGGAAAGAAGGTGCCTTTGTGGGTGTGTGTGTGTGTGTTTGTGTGTTTGTGATTTTTGTCTCAAGTTTTGAGAATATGTAGGAAAGTCGGTTTGTTTGGTTTGGAGTGGACTGTTTCTAGTAAGTCCTTTGAGAAGGTGAGTGTTTCTATGTCTGGGTATCCCACTGTATTTGTGGTTGTAGACAATAGAAAAGAGAATGCATCAATAGATGTGTCCTGTCTAGTAGAATTCTTCGCAGAATTCATCCTGTCCAATTTATGAATGGACTGCAGGTTACCTTATGGATGGGCAACACCTATTACCTTCCTACATTCCTGATATCTTCCTGAATCTGGTCACTCTCCCATAGGCTCATGGTTTTGTGATCAAAATATGTATCTCCTCCACAATCTGGGACATGGCCATGTACTGGATAGCTGAAGAGAATGGTGAATATCTCAGAAAACTCAGATATCAGTGTGACCAGGAAAGTCTCAGTGGAGAAAATCTGCTTTGGTATTTTGCTTACTTATTGTTCTGTTGCCCTGAATGAAAGGAAGGACTTTGCCTAAGGCCACACATTTCCAAAGCCTGAAAAAAACAGTTTTCAAATGGAAATAAATGGGCATCACCTGTGGCTCCTGGCTTAATTGCTTTGCAAAGGGATATGTCTGAATCAGCCTCTTAGTGCAGTGTGAGATTATCGCTTAGATTCTCAGCACCTGATGGATCTAAAGAAAGATCCCATGTGTGCATCCAAATCCAAAATGGCCAAAAGAGAAGTCATTGTGATGAAGTCTCTTGCCGTCCTCTGTAAGATTCCTGATCTCCATCAAGTGATAACAGGGATCTTTGGGTCAACTGAGTTCTTCAAGCCATGCAGAGGCTAGCCCATAGTTGCTTGGGTTTTCTCATGACTGCAAATCACATAAAGAAACTATACCCGACAGTCTGTATGCCTCAAATTGGAAAAGCAGAACAGTATTAATGGCAGACCTCTTTGATCAGTCCTGGTTCACAGGAACGTTGTCCAGGAAACACTGACTTTAGAAAAATGAAGGGCAAGGGAGCTTATTTTGACTTTGTCTTGGGCTGTGTGCCTCATAAAAACTTCCAGCCAAGGTTATGATGAGTGTCTATATGGAAGAAAATGAGGGCCATGTGGGATGTTTTGGTTTCAATTCTGGTCATTGGTGTGGCGGTTGGAAGAGATGACTGGGTCAACTGGGCTTGAACTCTGGTGTGTTTCCACTTAGAGACTGAGATCTGAAACTGATCTCAGAGAAGAATTGCCATGAATTGTGTTGGGATTTTAGGAGGCCACGCATGAGAGTCGCCCTTGGAACCTGAGATCTAGGACCAGGGTGGCTTTCCACAAAGAACTGGGAATCTCAGCCTGGATATCACATGATTTTATTCTGAAAGACTTGGCAGCCATAGTTGAGAGTCAAAAGACATAGGACCTCACATTGTAGATCTCATTGGTCCTGGCTTCAAGTGACCTTTTGTCCACTCTTTGGAAAGCCTTGCCTGTGAGAGTTCTCTAGAATTTTCTTTGAAATGAACTTTCTCAACATTTAATGGTTCCTGAATAATTGTGCATCCAACGTCATCCTTGAAAAATGGCTAGATAAATACCACGAAATTTTTGAATTTTCCATGACCAGGTGGAACTGCAGAAACTTTCGATGTCCTGTTGCTTACCATGAGTGTACCAGACAGTGCCTTGATTGACAGGGTTTCATGAAAATTGTTTAGAACAGAGATGCCAGTATTTTGGAGCCTGCTGAGTAGTGGGCCTAGAGCAGTGGTGGACAGGTGTGTGATAAAACATCATGGTGGGGCCATTTGGATCTGCCATTGGCTTCCAAGTGGCTTGTAACTGACAGAGTGCAGACATCAGACCCTTATATGTAAAGGCATCTTGTTATATGGCGTAGTTTCAGGGCAATGTTCAGAATCAGGTTGCTATGGACAAGGGGGCAATCTTTGAGAGATAGAAGCCTGGTTGGTGAATTTTCTTGCAGACCCTGACCCACCACACGTGACAGAAATACCTCAAGCACTGTTTCCCAGTTGAACTCCTTGTATTTTGTGAAGCATGAACCAAACTCCAAGTGCAGCAGCAAGAAACACCACGAAAAGTGGAGGATGACCAAATTGTTTCACAGTCCACACAGGGAGACACAGTTTACCTACAAAGAGAGAATTGAGCACTGCTGCCTCGTGTTCATTGGAAAATAGGAAACGATGTCCTCCAGGTCACATAGATGAAGACCCAGCTTTGAGGGTCTCACTACAAAGGAAGCTTAACTCCTGACAACAACCTATATTTCAGTGCCCAACTTCACTGGCAGTTTCTCAAAAAGTTTTAGGCAAGCAGAGCTTCATGTTTGTGGAGTGTGTACCCTGTCCTTACTTTTGGAAACTCCTATACCACCTCCAAGTTTGTGCACTCCTGAGCATTTTCGATTCCAGAAATGTAATCACAGATTTTGTAACTCTTCTACTCTAATTGTGTCTTCCTTGGGGCGAAGGTAATGACAAGGCATTGTTCTGGATGAGAGTTGGAAGATTAATTTTCCTTTTTTCCATTTGAAATTCTGAATCCCTGACACTAACCCATATTCTACTAGACTCTGACTACTAATCCTAATATGATGGAATAAAGTAACCCAAACAGTACATAAATACTTGAAGTTCAGAGTTGGACTTGCCTTTTGCATGATAAAGGGTAGGTGTTATAAATCTATTCAATATTTAATTGAAATAGTTCTCAATGTGTTTTTAAAGTTAACAAATATGTGAATTACGGTCTCCCATTCTCTGGAGCCTATTCAGCACATGTATTTTTATATGCACAAATAGAATCCTACAAGGTATCACACGTACATCCTTGTAAGATATATGACTTAGCAGATACAAACTGTGAGAAGTGATCACTCCTCCTAAACACTGTTGGAACTGAAAATTCAACCTATGGGTGAGCTTCCCAGTGGAACAACATTATACATAAACCCATGTTCACTAAAATGAATGTTTTTGCATCTTTATGATATATATTTCATGATGAATTTTGATTGGCATATATATTGCTACTTTTTAATGTCTGTGTTTGTGTGTGTGTGTGTGTGTGTGTGTGTGTGTGTATATATATATATATATATATGTATATATACATATATACTCTCCATATTTTTAAAAATATGAAATATATGTGTCTTATATACACTCCCTAAATTCATTCATGTTCATGTATGTGGATTAATAATCAACTTTTCACAAGATTATTCTTAGAAATATTCATCCACCCGAAATACATATTTGTTTCCTAGTACTGAAAACTAACTTCAGTAAAAGGTGCATACAAATCCTAATATGTGTACATTAACTGACCCAGTTTAACATTAATGCATGTAGGTTCCTATGGGACATGATGTGTATTTTGACATTAATTTTTATTCCACACTGGTACATTAATATTTCATCAGTTTATGCACATCATAGTATATATATTTTATTCACTAGTTAGCAAATTTATAGGCATTTGTTTCACTTTCAATCACTTCCTGCTCCAGAACACATGTATTCCTCTATGTCTCTTGACTGGTCTATTCATGAGACTTTTTTCCAAATATATTATTTTCTATTTCCATAATCAATTTTGAACCAAAACTCATACACCCTTCATGATAAACCGTAACCCTAAGATGATCGTTAGATATATAACTGGTTGGAATGAATGATTGCATATCAATATAAAATTTCTTATAAATTTTCAGATATTTATTCAATTCATTATTTAAAGTGGATCCAGTTATATTATTTATTCACAGTATGGTCTATTCATGCATTATGTCTATATTCATAGAAACAGGGTACACCTATTTGTACCCCCATACTAATTTGTAAGTCTTCAAAGTATTGCTCCCAGAATTGGTGGAAGAAATACTATTGTCACCTGATCTACATACACATTTTATTACAGAAATATTCTGGACACAAAAAGCAAAGGTCACACTTACATTTGTACCAAAGCGTAAATGGAAAGTGAGCATGGATTACTAAAAACATCCATGTCCAGGTTGCCTAATGCTCTCAAATATCAATTCTATTTTTGACTACATATTTGTTTCTTCCTAAGATTATATATTCAACTTCAAACCTGTTGAAAATGTCTAACCCTATCACACAATTTATACTTTGCTTGATTTCCTAATGTCTCTATTGATATCTGATTTCCTATATTTTTCCCCAGTTCATCATTGTGACTGACTCTTCACATGTGCTTACATTTACATACACTCTCTACCCTAAATTCTATTGCTAAAGAACTTTTGGTCCAAATCCTATACTCACTCTTTTTTCTAAACCTACCAACTACCTTCCTAATCCTGCCGACTATCGGTTTTTGACTGGATGTTCTCTTCAACATTCAATATCCAAGGTACAAGGTCCGATGCCAGTGTATATTGATTTATCTGAGACATCTGTGCTGCACATTACTCAAAGCTAAGTATCCCACTCAAGTCCCCAATGCCCTTCTGGGCTTCAAATCTTACCTAGATTTCTGCTTTCATACTTATGTTTCACATATATACTCTTGTAAACATCGCATTTTGCCAATACCATTATTCATTCCGCAGAATTATTTGTAACCCAAATTGAACAAGTTATTAACCCTAACCATACACTGTTCCCTCAGTATAACTTACTTAAGAGCACGGACAGTGTGGGTCTTACAATATAGGAATGTAGATGATCTTCCACCTGCTGAGAACATCAAAGATCCATGGAGAAATGATCCTTGCAGAAGATATAGGCAGCTATGTAGGACCTGAGAGAGCAATAGTCATCTTCCATGGCAAACAACCTGGTCAGGATTAATTGATGGTCTGAATCAGCCTCTCTCTTCTTAATAAAGAGAAGATGGACTGAACCAGGCCTCTGTGGAGAGCTGTTCCCTGGTGCCTATGGTTGATATACCATTCTAACTTCTGAATGTGTCAAAGGATGTTGGGGCAGCCTCCATCTCATGGGAACCCTGGAAGCAACTGTTAGCACAAAGTGGTTACCAAGGCAGTGAGCATATTCTGTTCCTGAAAGAAGTGACCTCACTTCACTTCCTTGGTGATGGAATTCTCTGAACCTGGGATCCAGGAAGGAAGGCACGCAGAGCCAGTCCCACTCCCAGTTCCAGTGGGCTAACTTGTTTGCTTTTCCCAAAGACATAGTCAGTCTTTCTTGGTACCCACTGATGTGAGGATGGCCAAATGCCAGCAGAGCTCTGAAGAGTGGCCTTTCCTGAGTAAGCAGGTAGTGGCTCACCGTTGGCTCCTGACAACTTCACAGAGTTGGCCAAGGAGACCAGATCTGAAACAGGACAGGCCATTTTGGGGGAACATAATATGGCCCACCAGTCAGAAGACACTCTGGATAGTCACAGACCTATTTGGGGGAAGGAAGTGCCTTTGCCGTTGTAGGTGTGAGTTTGTGGTTTTTTCTCATGTTCTGAGAATAGGTAGGAAAGGTGGTTTGTTTGGTTTGGAGTGGACTGTTTCTAGTAAGTCGTTTGACATGGTGAGTGTTTCTAAGTCTGTGTATCCCACTGTATCCGTGGTTGTAGACATTAGAAAAGAGAATGCATCAATGGATGTGTTGTCTCTAGTTGAAAGCTTCCCCGCATTCATACTGCCCAATTAATGAATGGACTGCAGCTTGCCTTATGGATGGGCAACATCTATTATCTTCTAAAGTTCCTGTTTTCTTCGTGAATTCTGGCCACTCTCCAGAATAGACTCATGGTTTTGTTTCCCAAATATGTAACACCACAAGGTTCTGTGACATGGCCATGTACTGGATAGCTGAAGGGAATGGGAGCATCTAAGAAAACTCAGATTTCAGTGTGACCAGTAAAGTCTCAGTGGAGAAACCCTTCTTTGGGCCATTTGCTTATTTCTATTTCTATTACCCTGAATGTCAGGAAGGTCTTTGCCTCAGGCCACCCCTTTGTGTAGCCTGAAGAAAACTGTTTTCATATGGAAATGTATGCACATCACCAGTGGCTCTTTGCTTAATTGATTTGGATTGGGATGTGTCTGAATCAGCCTCTTGTCCTTGTATGAGGTTGTGGCTTAGATTCTCAGCACCTGATGGATCTAAAGAAAGATCCCATGTGTTTCCAAAACTAAAATGGCCAAAAGAGCAGTCATTGTGGGTGAATATTTTTGCCCTCTTGTTTTAGGTTCCTGACCTCCATCAAGTGAGAATAGGGATCCTTTGGGTCAAATGAGTTCTTGAAATCCCTGCAGAGGCTAGCCCATATTTGCTTGGGTTTTCTCATGACTCCAAATCACATAAAGAATCTATACCCTACAGCCAGTAGGCCTCAAATTGGAGAAGTGGAACACTTTAACAGCAGGAATATTTGATCATTCCTGGTTCACAGGAAGAGTGTCGAGGCCATCATGATTTTAGGCAAATGAGGGGCAAGTGAGCTTATTTGGACACTACCTTGGGCTCATCGAAACCTCCAGCTAGAGGTTATGATGAGTGTCTACATGGAAGAAGATGATGGCCCTGTGGTAGTGTTTTGATTTTAATTGTGGTCATTTTTTGGCGGATGGAAGGGATGACTGGGTCCACCTGGGCTTGAACTCTGGTGTGATTCCCCTTAGAGACTGAGTTCTGAAACTGACCTCAGAGAAGTATTGCCATGAATTGTGTTGGGATTTTAGGAGGCCACGCATGAGACTCACTCTTGGAAACTGAGATCTAGGCCCAGGGTGGTTTCCACAGAGGCCTGAGAATCTCAGCCAGGATATCACATGATTTTATTCTGAAAGACTTAGCAGCCATATTTGAGAGTCAAAACACACATGGACCTCACATTGTAGATGTCAATTAGCCTGGCTTTAGGAGACCTTTTGGCAACTGTTTGAGAAGCATTGACTGTGAGAGTTCTCCAGAGCTTTCATTGAAAAGAACTTTCTCAACTCTTAATGCTTCCTGAATGAATTGAAACCCACAGTGCCTCTAACTTCACCCTTGAAAAATTGCTAGATAAATACCATGAAATTTTTTAAATTCCCATGACCAGGTGGCACTGCAGAAACTTTTGATGTCCTGTTGCTGATCATGTGTATACCAGACAGTGCCTTGTTTTTGACTGGGTTTCATAAAAATCCTGTAGAAAAAGAGAAGCCAGTAATTTGGAGCCTGCTGAGTAGGGGGCCTAGAGCAGTGTTGGGCAGGTGTGTGATAAAACATCATGGTGGGGCCATGTGAATCTGCCATTGGCTTCCAAATGACTTGTGACTGATATAGTGCAGACATCAGACCCTTATATGTAAAGGCATCTTGTTAAATGGAGAGTTTTCAGGGCAATATTCAGAATCAGGTTGCTATGGTTATTGGGGCAAGCTATGAGGGATAGAAGCCTGGTTGGTGCATTCTCCTGCAGACCCTGACCCACCACACGTGACAGAACTCCCTCCAGCACTGTATCCCAGATGAACTTTTTATGTTTTGTGAATCAAATACCAAATTCCCAGTGCAGAAGCAAGAAATACCAGGAAAAGTGGAGGATGACCAAATGTCTTCACAGTCCCCACCGGGAGACACTTAGCTTCCAATGGACACAGTTTAGCTACAAAGAGAGAATTGAGCACTGCTGCCTCATGTTCATTGGAATATAAGAAACCATGTCTTTCGGTCACATAGATGCAGACCCAGCTTTGATGGTCTCACTACAAAGTAAGCTAAAGCTCATGACAACAACATATATTTCAAGTGCCCAACCTCAGAAGCCGTTTCCCAAGAATTCTTAGGCCAGCAGAGTTCCTTGTTTGTGGAGTGTTTACCCTGTCCTTTACTTTTGGAAACTCCTCTACCACCTCCAAGGTTGTGAACTCCCGAGCATATTCCATTCCATATTTGTATTCATAGATTTTCACACTTTTCTACTCTAATTGTGTTTTACTTGGGGCGTAGGTAATGTCAAGGCATTGTTCTGGATGTGAGTGGGAAGATTTTTGTGTAGCACATATTTACATACACATTCGATTCATTTTTCAATTTCCATTTGAAATACTGAATCCCTGACACTATAACCCATACCCTACTAGTCTCTGACTAATAATCCTAATATGATGGTGAAAAATAAGCCAAAAAGAGAAGAAACACAAGCAGTTCAGAGGACGCATGGTGTATAGTTGGAATTGCCTTTTGCATTATATAATGTAGGAGTTATAAGTCTAGTAAATTTTTTGTTGAAATAGTTCTACATGTGTTTTTAAAATTAGCAAATATGTGAATCCCTATCTCCCTTTCTCTGTAGCCTATTCAGCACATGTATGTTTATATGCACATATAGAATTCTACCTGATATCACTCGTATACACTTGTGAGGTGGCTGAATTGGTAGATGCAAATTGAGAGAAGAGATCACTCCTCCTAAACGCTGTTGGAACTGAAAATTCAACCTATGGGTGAGCTTCCTAGTTGAAAAACATTATACATGAATCCATGTTCAGTAAAATGAATATTTTTCGATCTGTGGATTATATACATTTCATGATGAATTTCTATTGGCATATATATTGCTACTTTTTTTTTCTTTTATTGGTTGCTCAAAACATTACAAAGCTCTTGACATATCATATTTCATACATTAGATTCAAGTGGGTTATGAACTCCCATTTTTACTCCAAATACAGATTGCAGAATCACATTAGTTACACATCCATATTTTTACATAATGCCCTATTAGTTACTGTTGTATTCTGCTATCTTTCCTATACTCTACTATCCCCACTCCCCTATCTTCCCATCTTCTCTCTCTACCATACCTACTCTAAATCATTTCTCTCCTTGTTTATTTTCCCACAACCTCTTATATGTAATTTTGTGTAACAATAAGTGTCTCTCTCCATTACCATGCAATTTCCCTCTTCTCTCCCTTTCCCTCCCACCTCATGTTTCTGCTTAATGTTAATCTTTTCTTCATGCTCTTCCTCCCTGCTCTGTTCTTAGGTGCTCTCATTATATCAAACAAGACATTTGGCATTTGTTTTTTAGGGATTGGCTAGCTTCACTAACCATAATCTGCTCAGTGCCATGCATTTCCCTGCAAATTCCAAGATTTGGTCATTTTTTAGTGCTGCGTAATTCTCCATAGTATATAAAAGTCACATTTTTTTATCCATTCATCTATTGAAGGGCATCTGGGTTGGTTCCACAGTGTAGCAATTGTGAATTGTGCAGCTATGAAAATCGATGTGGCAGTATCCCTGTAGTACGCTCTTTTAAGGTCTTCAGGGAATAGTCCGAGAAGGGCAATAGCTGGATCAAATGGTGCTTCCATTCCCAGATTTCCCAGGAATCTCCATACTGCTTTCCAAATTGGCCGCACCAGTTTTCAGTCCCACCAGCAATGTACAAGAGTACCCTTTTCCCCACATCCTCGCCACCACTTGTTGTTGTTTGACTTCATTATGGCTGCCAATCTCACTGGATTGAGATGGTATTTTAGGGTGGTTTTTATTTGCATTTCTCTTACTGCTAGAAATGGAGAGCATTTTTTCATGTACTTGTTAATTGATTCTATGTCCTCCTCTGAGAAGTTTCTGTTCAGGTCCTTGGCCCATTGGATTATTGGTTATCTTATTGTCTAATTTTCTGAGTTCTTTGTATACTTTGTATACTTTGTATACTCTGGATATTAGGGCTCCATGTGAAGGGTGAGGACTAAAAATTTGTTCCCATGATGTAGGCTCCATATTTACCTCTCTTATTGTTTCTCTCTTTAAGAAAAAAAAATCAGTTTAAGTAAGTCCCATTTGTTGATTCTTATTATTAACTCTTATTCTATGGGTGTCCTATTAAGGAATTTGGAGCCTGACCACACAATATGTAGATAGGAGCCAACTTTTTATTCTATCAGACGCAGAGACTCTGATTTGAATCTAGCTCCTTGATCCACATTGAGTTAACTTTGGTGCATGGCGAGAGGAGGGGATTCAGTTTCATTTTGTTGCATATGGATTTCCAGTTTACCAAACTCTATTTGATGAAGATGCTATCCTTCCTCCATTGCAGGCCATTAGCTCCTTTATCAAATATAAGACAGTTGTAGATTTTTGGATTAGTCTCTGTGTCCTCCATTCTGTGCCATTGGTCCACCCGCCTGTTTTGGTACCAGTACCATGCTGTTTTTGTTATGAATGCTCTGTAATATAGTTTGAAATCTGGTATCACTATACTGCCTGATTCACACTTCCTGCTTAGAATTGCTTTTGCTATTCTGGGTCTTTTATTTTTCCATTTGAATTTCATGATTGCTTTATCTATTTCTACAAAAAAAATCCTTTGGGATTTTGATTGGCATTGTATTAAACCTATAGAGAACTTTTGGTAATATAGCAATTTTGATGATGTTAGTTCTGCCTATCCATGAACAGGGTATATTTTTCCATCTTCTAAGATCTTATTCTATTTCTCTTTTTAGGGTTCTGTAGTTTGCATTATATAAATCTTTCACCTCTTTTGTTAGGTTGATTCCCAAGTATTTAATTATTTTGAGGAAATTGGGAATGCAGTGTTTTGACTTATTTTTGTTTCAGAAGTTTTGTCGCTGATATACAGAAATGCCTTTGATTTATGCATGTTGATTTTATATCCTGCCACATTGCTGCATTCATTTATTAGTTCTAGTAGTTTTTTCTGTAGACCCTTTTGGGTCTTCTATGTATAGAATCATGTCATCTACAAATAGTGATAATTTAAGTTCTTCTTTTCCTATTTTTATGCCTTTAATGTCTTTCATCTCTCTAATTGCTCTGTCCAGTTTTTCGAGAACTATATTGAATAGAAGTGGTGATAGAGGATATCTCTGCCTTGTTCCAGATTTTAAAGTGAATGCCTTCAATTTTTCTCCATTCAGAATGATGCTAGCCTGAGGCTTAACATAGTTATCTTTTACAATGTCGAGGTAAGTTCCTGTTATCCCTAGTTTTTAAAATGTTTTGAACATAAAGGAATGCTCTACTTTGTTGAATGGTTTTTCTGCGTCTATCAAGATGATCATATGGTTCTTATCTTTAAGTCTATTGATGTTGTGAATAACATTTATTGATTTCCATATATTGAAGCCTCCTTGCATCACAGGGATGAATTCAAGTTGATCATGGTGCACAATTTTTTTGATGTGCCTTTGTATACAATTCGCCAGAATTTTAATGAGGATTTTTGCATCTAGGTTCATCAGAGATATTGGTCTGTAGTTTTCTTTCTTTGAGGTGTCTTTGTCTGGTTTCAGAATCTGGGTGATGTTGGCCTCATAGAATGAATTTGGCAGAGCTTCCAGTTTTTCTATTTCCTGAATAACTTGAAAAGTATTGGTATTAATTCTTCTTTAAAGGTTTTGTAAAACTCTGCTGTATACCCATCCGTTCCTGGGCTTTTCTTGGTTGGTAGTCTTTTGATTGCTTCTTCTACTTCATCCATTGATATTGGTCAGTTTAAATTGTGTGTTTCCTCCTGACTCAGTCTGGTCAAATCATATGACTTAAGAAATTTATCGATGTCTTCACTATTTTCTATTTTATTGGAATACAGTTTTTCAAAATAATTTCTAATTTTCTTCTGTATTTATGTAGCATCTGTTGTGATATTGCCTTTTTCATCCCGTATGTTAGTAATTTGAGTTCTCTCTCTTCTTCTCTTCGTTAGCATGGCTAAGGGTCTGTCGATCTTATTTATCTTTTTGAAGAAGCACCTTTTAGTTTTGTTAATTTTTTCAATAGTTTCTTTTGTTTCAATTTCGCTATGATTTTAATTATTTCTTTCCTTCTGCTACATTTTCTGTTGTTTTGCTCTTCTTCTTCTAGGGCTTTGAGATAAAGTGTGAGCTCATTTGTTTGTTTGTTTGTTTTTCTATTTTGAGGAATGACCTCCAGGCGATGAATTTACCTCTTAAAACTTCTTTTCATTGTGTCACATAGAATCTGATATGTTGTGTCTGTATTTTCATTTATCTCTAAGAATTTTTTGATTTCCTCCTTTATGTCTTCTGTAACCCATTGATCATTCAGTAACATATTCTTCATTTTGCATGTGATGTATGATTTTTTCTTCCTTCTTTATCATTGGTTTCCAGGTTCATTCCATTATGATCACAAAAAATTCATGGTATTATCTCCACCCCTTTATATTTACTGAGGGTTGCCCTATGGCATAACATATGGTCTATTTTTGAGAAGGATCCATGTGCTGGTGAGAAAAAAGTATATCCACTTGATGATGGTTGATATATTCTATATATGTCAGTTAAGTATAGGGTATTGATTGTGATATTGAGTTCTATAGTTTCTTTATTCAACTTTTGTTTGGAGGATCTGTCCAATGGTGAGAGAGGTGAGTTGAAGTCACCCATAATTATTGTATTGTGGTCTATTTGATTCTTGAACTTGAGGATAAATTGTTTTATGAACGTCGCAGCACCATTATTTGCTGCGTGAATATTGATAATTGTTATGTCTTGTCGGTGAATGGTTTCTTTTAACAGTATATAAAGTCCTTCCTTATCCTTTGATTAAATTAGTCTTGAGGTCGATTTTATTCGATAGGAGGATGGCCACCCCTGCTTGCTTTCGAGGACCGTGTGCATGGTATAAATTTTCCCAATCTTTCACCTTCAGCCTGTGTATGTCTTTTCCATTCAGATGTGTCCCTTGGAGGCAACATATTGTTGGATTTGTTTTTTTTTTATTTCAAGTTACAAGCCAATGTCACTTTATTCGAGAGTTTAAGCCATTGTCATTTAGAGTTACTATTGATATATGGTTTGTACTGCCACCCATGTTTTTATATATATATTTTTTAATTAGTTTGATTCTCCATGATTTGCTTTTCCCCTTCCCTCTGTCATTACTGAGGCACTTCTCACTGATGGTTTTCATTGTTGATTTTCATTTCTTCCTCGTGTAGTGTTTTGCTCAAGATGCTTTGCAATGCTGGTTATCTGGCTGAAATTCTTTTAGCTTTTGTTTATCATGAAATATTTTTATCTCGTTGTCTTATCTTAAGCTTAATTTTGCTGGATACATAATTCTTGGTTGGCATCCATTGTCTTTCAGTGTTTGAAGTACGTTGTTCCAGGATCTTCTCACTTCCAGCGTCTATGATGAAAAATCCATTGTTAAACTTTTTGGTTTACCCCTGATTGTAATGATTGTAATCTGCCTCCTTTCTCTGGTAGCTTTTAATATTTTCTCTTTGTTCTGTATATTGGATATCTTTATAACAATGTGTCTTGGCATTGGTCTACTGTGATTTTGTGTGCTCGGTGTCCTGTAAGCATCTACAATTTGTTTATCCGTTTCTATTTTTATTTCTGGAAAGTTTTCTGTAATTATTTCATTCACCAGGTTTCTCATTCCCTTGGTTTTAATCTCTGTACCTTCCTCTATCCATATGACTCATTAGTTTGTTTTTTTTTTATGTTATCCCATATCTCTTGAATGTTTTCTCATAATTTTTTACAGCATTTCTTTGTTGGCTAGACTTTTTTCAAGATGATATATTTTGTCTTCATTATCTGACATTCTGTCTTCTACTTGCTCTACTCTGTTAGTGATACTCTCAATTGAGTTTTTAATTTGGTTTTCATTTCCTTGATTTCTAGAATTATTGTTTGATTTTTCTAATAATCTCTATCTCCTGATAAAGATGCTTAATTTCTCATTTTATCTGTTTATGTAATTCATTTTCAATGCGTTTTATCACTGTTTGTTTTTGCTGTCTCGTATCCTCTTTAAGGTTCCATTCCATCTGTCTAAGGTATTACTTGAGTTCTTTATATGACCATTTTTCTGATGACTCTAGGTGCTCTTGAATATTTAGGCTGTCCTTCATTGTTCGTACTCCTTTTCTTCCTTGTTTTTATATGCTGCTCATGTTACTTCTTCTTCTGTTTGACTACTGAGTTACTGCTTACTCTTATAAATTTATTTGATGCTTGGGAGGAAAGATATTAGAAGGGAAGGGAGAAGTCACTAAAGAGAATGAGAGTAGGCAGGTAGAATTCAAGGAAGGGGGAATAAGAAAAATGAAAAGACAAAAGAAAAAAATAGAAAATAAAGAAAGAAAGTTTTAAGTAATGATGATGATTAAAAAATTGAAAATTAAAATTTAAAATAATAATAATAATAATAAAATAAAAAAATTAAAAAATAAAAACATTTAAAAAAGTTAAAGAACAACAATAACAAAAATGAAAATGAAAGAAAAAAAAACAAATAAAAAAAAAATAATAATACATGCAGTCCTAGAGTTCAAATAACTTCTCTTCCAGTAGGTGGAGCTGTGCGCACTGGGCCAAGCTTCTCCTCTCAATAAGTGAGAACCAATCACTGTACAGCAGCTCTTCCTCCCAGACTGGGCGGGTCTCCAATTCTGAGTGCCTAGGGCTTTCTCTTGTGCTTCCTCAAGCCAGGCCCCACTCACCTGTGATGCTCACCACAATACTGGTTACAAGCCAGGCCTCTGCTCCTGGTAGCCCTGTTTCCATGAACGCCTGGGCACACTCTCCTTGTTTGCTTTCCTCAGACCCTAAGTTTGTAGAGCTTGGGGCTGAGAACCTCCAGCGAATTTGCTTGCCCTTCAGGAGCCATGGCCCCGGTAGGTGGTGTAAGAGACCTCAATTGTCAGCACTGGTGGGAGCGGTAGCCGGCAATTACACGCCTCGAGTCCCGAGCCAATCTTGATTCCCTAGGTCTGGGTATCGCGCTCCTTGGAGAGCTGGGAGGGGCCATTACGGCAGAGGTGGGAAGGGCCCTTGAGGTTTCCCTGCGTTGTTGAGAGATATGGCAATGGGATTACACACTTGTCGCGCTGGTTTCAATGAAGTTATCTCCTCCGCCTGTGACGTCAGTTCTCTGCCATGGTGGTATCCCATTCAAATGGTGACCGTTCGTTCCCTTTGCTGGGTGACCAATGCAACAGGTGGGTCCTGACTATCTCTCCCAAGCCCCATTTCAATCCTGTGGCCACTGCCTATGAAGGCTCAGTTGGCTTTTAACTCTCAATTCAGAAAGCCCGCCCAGTTATTTCAGCGGGAATGTTAGTGCTGAGTCACAAAAACCAGACGAATCTAAGCTTGAATGCAGCCAATCCGGGCTTTGTGTGTGTTCTGAGGGGCCCAGACTGTTCACCCCAGATTCACAACAGGTCAATATTGCCTAGTGATTCTGAGCAAACAGCATTTAGACAGTTTACGACTCCCTATGCCCGCGCAGCTGAAGAGATCAGAGACTTGATTTCTCCATGCCTGCCTTCATAATGGATCTCCTGTATTGCTACTTTTTAATATCTGTGCTTTTGCGTGTGTGTGTATATATATATGTATATGTATATATATATATATATATATATATATATATATATATATATATACTCTTTAGATTTTTCAAAATATGAAATATATGTGTCTTATTATGCACTCCCTAAATTCATTCATATTCATATCTGTGGATTTATAATCAACTTTCCACAAGATTATTTTCAGAAATAATCATCCACCTGAAATACATATTGTTTCCTAGTACTGAAAACTAAATTCAGTGAATGGTGCATACAAACACTAATATTTCTACAGTTACTTAGCCAGTTTAAAATCAATGCAAGTTGATTTCTAGGGGACATGATGTGTATTTTGACTTTCATTTTTATTCAACACTTGTACGTTACTATATCTTCAGTTTATGCAAATCATGGGATATATATTTCTGTCACAAATTAGAAAATTTATAGGCATTTGTTTCACGATCAATCACTTCCTGATTCAGAACACATGTATCCCTCCATGTTTCTTGACTGGTCTTTTCATGAGACTTGTTTCCAAACACATTATTTTTGTTTAACATCATCACGTATAAAGCAAAACTCAAACACCATTCTTCATAAACCATAATCCTAATATTACCATTAGATATATAACACCATTCTTCATAAACCATAATCCTAATATTACCATTAGATATATAACTGGTTGGAATGAATGATTGTATATCAATATAAGATTTCTTATATATTTTCACATATCAATTCAATCCATTATTTAAAGTGGAATCAGTTACGTTATTTATTCATAGTATGGTCTATTCATGCATTATCTCTATATTAATAGACACAGGGTACACCTCTTTGTACCCCTAATACTAATGTATACGTCTTCAAAATTTTGCCCCCAAAAATGGTGAAAGAAATACTCATGTCACCTGATCTACATATACATTTTATCACAGTAATATTCTGAACAAAAAAAAACATAAAAATGTAACACTTATGATTGTACAAAAGCCTAAAAGGAAAGTGAACGTGGATAACTAATAACATCCATGTCCAGGTTGCCTAATGCTCTCAAATGTCATTCCCATTCGTGACGACATATTTGTTTTTTCCTATGATTATGTATTCAAACTCAACCCTGTTGAAAATGTCTAATCCTATGACTCACTTTATACTTTGCCTGATTTCGTAATGTCTCTATTGACACCTGCTTTCCTACACATTTTCCCCAGTTCATCATTGTGACTAACTCTTCACATGTGCTGACATTTACATTCACTCTCCCAATGAAACCCTATTGCTAAAGAAGCTTTTTATTCCAAATCATATACTCACTCTTCTTCCTAAACCTACTGACTATCTTCCTAATCCTACTGACTATCCCTTTTTGACTGGATGTTCTCTTCTACATTCAATCATCCAAGGTACAAGGTCCTATGCCACTGTATTTCGATTTAACTGAGACAATTGTACAGAACATAATTCAACACTAAGTATCCAAATCAAGGGCTCAATGCCCTTCTGGGCTTCAAATCCTTCTTAGATTCCCGTTTTCATACATATATTTCACCTATATATTCTTATAAATATCGCAGGTTCCCAATCTCATTATTCATCCTGCAGAATGATTCCTAACCCAAATCGAACATATTATTAACCCTAACCATACACTAACTTTGCAGGAGAGCAGGAACAGTGTGTGTATTAAACTACAGGAATCTAGGGGATGTTCACCTGCTGAGAAACTCAAATGTTCATGCAGAAGTGATCCCTGGTGAAGATGAAGGCAGCTATGAATTAACTCAGAAAGCAAAAGTCATCTTCCATGGCAATCATCCTGGTCAGGATGAAGGGTTGTGTCTGAATCAATCTCTCTCTTCTTAATGTATAGAACATGGACCAAACCAGTCCTGTGTGGAAGCTGTTCCCGGGTGCTTACGGATGATATAACATTCTAACTAGAGAAAGTGTCCCATGAAAATCAGGGCAGCCTCCACCTCATAGTATTTTGGAAGCAACTGTTAGGACAAAGTGGTTGCCAAGGCAGTGACATAATTCAGATCCTGAAGGAAGTGATCTCACCTCACTTCCTTGGTGATGGAACTCTCTGAACTTGAAATCCAGGAATCCAGGCACCCAGAGACAGTCTCTGTCCTAGTCCCAGTGGTCTGACATGTTTGGATTTACCAAGGACAGAGTCAGTCTTTCTTGGTACCTACAGATGTGAGGAAGGCCAAATGCCAGGAAACCTCTGAAGAGGGGCTTTTCCTGAGAAGGCAGGTAGTGCCTCACCGCTGGCTCTTGAGAACTTCACAGAGTTGGCCAAGCAGACATGATCTGAGACAGGAGAGGTCATTTTGGAGGAACATAGTATGGCTCACTAGTCAGAGGATACTCCGGGGAGTCACAGACCTACTAGGGGGAAGGAGGTGCCTTTGTGGGTGTGGGTGTGAGTTTGTGGTTTTGTCTCATGTTCTGAGGATAGGTAGGAAAGGCGGTTTGTTTGGTATGGAGTGGAATATTTGTATTAAGTCCTTTGACAAGGCGAGTGTTCCTATGTGTGTGTGTATCCCACTGAGTCCATTGTTGTAGACATTAGAAAAGACAATGCATCAATGGATGTGTTCTGTCTAGTAGAAAGCTTCCCAGCATTCATCCTGCCCAATTCATGAGTGGACTCTGGCTTGCCTTATGGATGGGCAACACCTACAAGCTTCCTAATTTCCTGTTTTCTCCCTCAATTCTGGCGACTCTCCAGAATAGTATCATGGTTTTGTGTCCAAGATTTGTACCGCCTCCAAGATCTGTGACATTGCTATGTACTGGAAGCTGAAGGAAATGGCTAGCATCTCAGAAATCTCAGATATCTGTTGACCAGGAAAGTCTCAGTGGAGAAACCCTGCTTTGGTCCTTCTGCTTACCTATTGTTCTGTTGAATGTCAGGAAGTTTTTTGCCTCAAGCCACCACTTTGTGAAGCCTGAAGAAAAGAGTTTTCAAATGGAAATGAAAGGGCATCACCTGTGGCTCTTTGCTTAATTGCTTAGGATTGGGATATGTCTGAATCAGCCTGTTGGCCCTGTGTGAGGCTGTGGCTTAGATTCTCAGCACCTGATGGATCTAAAGATAGATCCCATGCGTGCATCCAAAACCAAAATGGCAAAAAGATCAGATATTGTTGATGAACTCTCTTGCCTTCCTCTGGTAGGTTCCTGATATTCATCAAGTGAGAATAGGGATCCTTTGGGTCAAATGAGTTCTTCAAAGCCCTGCAGAGGCTAGGCCATAGGTGCTTGATTTTCATGACTCCAATTCACTTAAAGAATCTAAACCCCAAAGCTAGAAGGCCTCAAGTTGGAGAAGCCAAGCAATATTAAAGGCAGGCCTATTTGATCACTCCTGGTTCACAGGAAGAGAGTCCAGGCCACCCTGACTTTAGGCAAATGAGGGGCAGGGAGCTTATTTTACACTGTCGTGGGCTGCGTCCCTTATGGAAACCTCCAGCCAGAGGATATGATGAGTGTCTATATGGAAGAAGATGAGGGCCATGTGAGAGTGTTTGGTTTTAATTGTGGACATATGTCTGGCGGTTGGAAGAGATCACTGGGTCCACCTAGGCTTGCACTCTGGTGTGATTCCCCTTAGAGACTGAGTTCTTTTACTGATCTCAGAGAATTATTGCCAGGAATTGTGTTCTAATTTTAGATGGCCATGCATGAGAGTTGTCCTTGGAAAATGACATCTAGGCCCAAGGTGACTTTCCACAGAGCACAGGGAATCTCAGCCAGGATATCACATGATATTATTCTTAAAGACTTGGCAGCCATATTTGAGAGTCAAAACACACATGGAACATACATTGTAGACCTCAATGGGCCTGGCTTAATCTGACTTTTGGGCACTTTTGGAAGCCTTGCCTGTAAGAATACTCCAGAGTTTTCATTGAAATGAGCTTCCTCACCATTTAATGGTTTCTGAGTGAATTGAAATCCACAGTGCCTCCAACTTCATCCTTGAAAATTGGCTAGATCAATACCATGAAATTTTTGAAATTCCCATGACCGGGTAGCTCTGGAGAACATTTGAATGTCCTGTTGCTGATCATGAGTATACAAGACAGTGCCTTGATTGACTGGGTTTTATAAAAATGGTGTTTAACAGAGATGCCAGTAAGTTGGATCCTGCTGAGTAGTTGTACTAGAGTAGTGGATGGCAGGTGTGTAATAAAACATCTGTGGTGGGGGCATGTGGATCTGCCATTGGCTTCCAAATGGATTGTGACTGACATTTTGCAGCCAGTTGACCCTTATATGTAAAAGCATATTGTTATACGGAGAGGTTTTAGGGCAATGTTCAGAATCAGGTTGCTATGGAAAATGGGGCAAGCTATGTGGGATAGAAGCCTGGTTGGTGCATTCTCCTGACGAACCTGACCCACCACACTTGACAGAACTCACTTCAGCACTGTGTCCCAGTTGAACTCCTTGTATTTCATGAAGCAAATACCAAACTCCCAGTGCAGCAGCAAGAAATACCACGAATAGTGGAGGATGACCAAATGGAATTACAGTCCACAAGGGGAGACATTTAGACCCCAGTGGCCACAGGTTACCTACAAATAGAAAATTCAGCACTGCTGCCTCATGTTCATTGGAAAATAAGAATCCATGTCATCCAGATCACATAGATGAAGACTCAGCTATGATGGTCTCACAACAAATGAAACTAATGCTCCTGACAACAGCATATATTTCATTGCCCAACCTCAGAGGCAGTTTCTCCAGATGTTAGGCTGGCAGAACTTCATGTTTGTGGAGTTTCTACCCTGTCCCTTACTTTTGGAAACTCCTCTACCACCTGCAAATTTGTGAACTCCTGAGCATTTTTCATTCCACATATGTATTCACAGATTTTCTAACTCTTCTCCTCTAATTGTGTCTTATGTGGGGCGAAGGTAATGTCAAGGCATTGTGCTGAATGAGAGTGGGAATTTTTTGTGTAGCACATATTTGCATACACATTGGATACATTTTCCAATTTTCCATTCAAAATACTGAATCCCTGACACTAACACATACCCTACTAGACTTTGACTTCTAATCCTAATATGGTGGAGAAAAATAACCCAAACAGAATAGAAATACAAGAGGTTCACAGGAGGCATGGTGTATAGTTGGACTTGCCTTTCGTATGATAAATGGTAGGTGTTATAAATCTAGCGAATTTTAATTGAAATAGTTCTCCATGTGTTTTAAAAGTTAACAAATATGTGAATAACTGTCTCCCTTTCTCTGTAGCCTATTCATCACATGTATTTTCATATGCACATTTAGAATTCTACCTGGTATCACTCGTACATTTTGTGAGGTGGCTGGCTTGGCAGATGCAAATTGTGAGAAGAGATCACTCCTACTAAACGCTGTTGGAACTGAAAATACAACATATGAGTGAGCTTCTTAGTTGAACAACATAAATCCATGTTCATTAAAATGAATATTTTTGGATCTGTGGATGATATATTATTTCATGTGAATTTCGATTGGCATACATAATGCTACTTTTTAATGTCTGTGAGTGTATATATATATATATATATATATATATATATATATATATATATATATTCACTCTCCAGATTTTTCAAAATATGAAGTATATTTTTCTTATTATACACTCCCTAAATTCATTCATATTCATGTATGTGGATTTATAATCATGTTTTCACAAGAATATTCTCAGAAATATTCATCCACCTGAAATACATATTTGTTTCTTAGTACTGAAAACTAACTTCGGGGGATCATATGATGGTGGTGAAGGGAGTGCATCACCCCCATGTACCGCGTCACTGTGCGGGAGAATGACGAGTTATAACGGCTAAAATATATCTTGTTAGAAATTTCCAGCAAAATTGGGGTGCTCCAAAACCTAGTGGACATATTTCCATCTCACGAGGATCAGCTACGCGAGCTCAAACACGAGTGATTTGTCCGCATGGAGCGTCATGCTGCTTATTCAGGAAATTGGTCTGTGGCTAGAGTCTGCGGCGCGCACTGGGCAACGAAGAGATAGCAATGCAAATATACAGCAGTGTGGATTCTGTGGGCTCCTGCCAGGTATGCAATCACTGTGCTAAGTGCTGAATTCTTTGTTTGAGATGGGTAAGGATGCGGTCCAATTCGGTTCTCCACACCGGTCAGACCACAGAGGAAGCCAGCGGCCACTATCTTGGAGAGCTGATGTCACCATCCCTGTTTTTGACTGATCGAAGCTCATTCAGCTATAGAACAGGTAATTTCAGGATGCCATTCACCTTTGTGTTGCATACAAATTACTCAGGCTCAGTGCTAAAGAACCTGCAGGAACTCCGTCTTGGAGCCTGCTCCTATTAGAACATACACAAAGCCCAGAGTGGCCGAATTCCACCTCTCGGAACTGATCTGGCCCAGGGCTAAAGAACCCGCGGAAACTGCTTCTCGGTCCGGGTCTTGCTGAATACTGTGGAGGTAAATATCAACCGAGCCTTCATAGGCAGTGGCAACAGGATTGAGACACGGCTTGTGAGGGCCGGTCAGGACTCACTCATTGCTTTAGTCACCCAGAAAGGGAACGAAATGCTGCCTTTCACATGGGATACCAACATGGCAAATTTCTGATGTCATCAGAAAGCAGCAGAGGAGATAACTTCATTGATACCAGCAGTGACAGAAACAGTTGGTCTCCTGGTGAAGAAAGTGAGTCACAAACACCCGGGTCTCTCTCACTTTGTCATCAAGCCAGAGGGGCAGAGCAGAGCAGCTGCCCGCGACTGGAACAGACCCAGTGACACACCTGCATGGTAGTTACGTCAACCCAATTGGAGTAGAGGCAGAACAGAGCCGCCGCCCGTGCACAGAACAGGCCCAGCGACCCGCAGGTGTGGTAGTCACGTCACCCCAATTGGAGTAGTTGCAGAGCAGAGCCTTCTCCCACGCCTAGTAAAATCCCAGTGGGTCACCAGCATGGTAGTCACATCACCCCAATAGGAGTAGGGGCAGAGCAGAGCCTTCGCCCACGCACAGAACAGGCACAGCAACCTGCCGGCATGGTAGTCACGACACACCAATTGGAGTAGGGGCAGAGCAGAGGCACCACCCGCGCCCCCAAGGTAGCAGACCTGCACCTGACCAGAAGAAGAGGCCCAGCGGCCGGCTGGCGCGGCAGACACTTTACCATATTTGGAGTAGGGGCAGAACAGATCTGTAGCCCGGGCTCACAAGGTAGGCAGACCTGCGACCAACCGGCGGACCAGGCACAGCGGCCCGCCGGCGTGGTAGTCACGTCACCCCAATTGGAGTAGGAGTAGAGCAGTGCCGCCGCCCACGCCTGCAAGGTAGGCAGACCTGCAACTGATTGGCAGAACACCACAGGGGTCCACGGGCGTGGTAGACACGTCACACCAATTGGAGGAAAAAATAAATAAAATGGACAGACCCCTAGCCATGCTAACGATGAGGAGAGAGAACTCAAATTACTATCATACGGAATGAAAAAGGCAATATCACAACAGATATTTCAGAAATACAGAAGATAATCAGAAATTACTTTGAATCCTTATACTCTAAAATAATAGAAGATAGTGAAGGCATCAAAAAATTTCTTAAGTCATATGATCTGACCAGAGTGAGTTAGGAGGATATAGACAACCTAAACATACCAATATCAATTGAGGAAATAAAAAAAAACCATCCAAAGATTACCAACTAAGAAAATCCCAGGACCATATGGGTATACAGCAGAGTTTTACAATACCTTTAAATATGAACTAATACCAATACTTTTAAAGCTATTTCAGAAAATTGAAAAAGAGGGAGATCTTCCAAATTCATTCTACGAGGCCAATATCACCCTGATTCCTAGACCAGATAGACACTTCAAAGAAAGAAGACTAAAGACCGATATCTCTAATGAACCTAAATGCAAAAATCTTAAATTAAATTCTGGCAAATCAGATACAAAAACATATCAAAAAAATGTGCACCATGATCAAGTAGGATTCATCCCTGGGATGCAAGGAGGGTTCAATATACGAAAATCAATAAATGTTATTCACCATATCAATAGACTTAAAATAAAAACCATATTATCATCTAGATAGATGCAGAAAAAGCATTTGACAAAGTACAGCATCCCTTTATGTTCAAAACTCTAGAAAAACTAGGAATAACAGGAACATTCCTCAATATTGTAAAAGCAATCTATGCTAAACCGCAGGCTAGCATCATTCTGAATGGAGAAAAATTGAAGACATTCCCTCTAAAATCTGGAACAAGACAGGGATGCCTGCTCTCACCACTTTTGTTCAATATAGTTATCAAAAGACTGGCCAGAGCAATTAGACAGATGAAAGAAATTAAAGGCATATAAATAGGAAAAGAATAACTTAAATTATCACTATTGCAGATGACATGATTCTATACCTAGCAGACCCAAAAGGTTCTACAAAGAAACTAATAGAGCTAATAAACGAATTCAGGAAAGTGGCAGGATATAAAATCAACACGCATAAATCAAAGGCATTCCTGTATATCAGAGACAAATCCTCTGAAATGGAAATGAGGACAACCACTCCATTCACAATATCCGAAAAAAAAAAATGGGAATCAACCTAACAAAAGAGGTGAAAGTCTTATACAATGAAAACTACAGAACCCTAAAGAGAGAAATAGAAGATCTTAGAAGATGTAAAAATATACCCTGTTCATGGATAGGCAGAACTAACATCATCAAAATGGCGATATTACCAAAAGTTCTCTATAGGTTTAATCCAATGCCAATCAAAATCCCAAAGGCATTTCTTGTAGAAACAGAGAAAGCAATCATGAAATTCATATGAAAAAATAAAAGACCCAGAATTGCAAAACAATGCTAAGCAGGAAGTGTGAATCAGGCGGTATAGCGATACCAGACTTCAAACTATACTACAGAGCAATAGTAACAAAAATAGCATGGTACTGGTACCAAAACAGGCAGGTGGACCAATGGTACAGAATAGAGGACACAGAAACCAATCAACAAAACTACAACTATCTTATATTTGATAAAGGAGCTAAAAGCATGCAATGGAGGAAGGATAGCATCTTCAACAAATGGTGTTGGGAAAACTGAAAATCCATATATAACAAAATGAAACTGAATCCCTTTTTCTCACCATGCACAAAAGTTAACTCAAAATGAATCAAGGACCTTGATATCAAATCAGAGACACACTGTCTGATAGAAGAAAAATTTGGTTACGATATACATACTGTGGGGTTGGGCTCCAAATTCCTCAATAGGACACCTATAGTACAAGAGTTAATAACTAGAATCAACAAATGGGACTTACTCAACTAAAAAAGTTTTTTCTCAGCAAAAGAAACAATAAGAGGTAAATAGGGAGCCTACATACTGGAAAGAAATCTTTACTACTCACACTTCAGATAGAGTCCTAATATCCAGAGTATACAAAGAACTCAAAAAATTAGACAATAAGATAACAAATAACCCAATCAACAAATGGGCCAAGGACCTCAACAGACACTTCTCAGATGAGGACATACAATCAATCAACAAGTACATGAAAAAATGCTCACCATCTCCAGCAGTCAGAGAAATGCAAATCAAAACCACCCTAAGATACCATCTCACTCCAGTAAGATTAGCAGTCATTATGAAGTCAAACAACAAGAAGTGCTGGCAAGGATGTGGGAAAAGAGGTACACTTGTACATTGCTGGTGGGACTGCAAATTGGTGCAGCCAATTTGGAAAGCAGTATGGAGATTTCTTGGAAAGCTTGGAATGGAACCACCATTTGACCCAGCTATTGCCCTTCTTGGTCTATTCACTAAAGACCTAAAAAGAGCATGCTACAGGGACACTGCTACATCGATGTTCATAGCAGCACAATTCACAACAGCAAGACTGTGGAACCAACTTAGATGCCCTTCAATAGAAGAATGGATAAAAAAAATGTGGCATTTATACACAATGGATTATTACTTTGCATTGAAAAATAAAAAATCATAGAATTTGCAGGGAAATGGATTGCATTAGACTAGATTATGCTAAGTGAAGCTACACAATTCCTATAAAACAAATGCCAAATGTCATCTTTGATATAAGGAGAGTAACTAAGAAGAGATAGGGATGAAGAGCATGACAAGATGATTAACATTAAACAGGGATGAGAGGAGGAAGGGAGGGAGAAGGGAAATTGCATGGAATTGGAAGGAGACCCTCTGGGTTATACAAAATTACATACAAGAGGAATTGAGGGGAAAGGGAAAAATAATACAAGGGGGAGAAATTTATTACAGTAGAGGGAGTAGAGAGAGAAGTGGGGAGGGGCGGGGAGGCCAGGGGGAATAGTAGAGGATACGAAAGGCAGCAGAATACAACAGACACTAGTATGGCAATATGTGAATCAATGGATGTGTAACTGATGTGATTCTGCAATCTGTATACAGGGTAAAAATGGGAGTTCATAACCCACTTGAATCAAAGTGTAAAATATGATATATCAAGAACTATGTAATGTTTTGAACAACCATAAATAAAAATAAAAAAAAAACTCTCTTTGGTGAATAATGCATGCAATTCTAATATTTCTACGGTAACTGACCCAGTTTAACATCAATGCAAGTAGATTCCTATTGGACATGATGTGTATTTTGACGTTCACTTTTATTCAACACTGGTACATTACTATTTCATCAGTTTATGCACATAACAGGATATATATTTCATTCACAATTTAGAAAATTTATAGGCACTTGTTTCAATTTCAATCACTTCCTGCTTCAGAACACATGAATTCCTCCATATTTCTTGATTGGTCTTTTTATGAGACTTTTTTCCAAACATATTATTTTCGATTTCCATAATCACTTTTGAAACAAAACTCACACACACTTCATGATAAACAATAACCCTAAGATTACCATTAGATATATAACTGGTTGGAGTGAATGATTGTATGTCAATATATGATTTCCTATATATTTTCAGATATCAATTCAATCCACTATTTAAAGTGGAACCAGTTATAATATTTATTCACAGTATGGTCTATTCATGCATTATCTCTATATTCAAAGACACAGGGTACACCACTTTGTACCCCCAATACTAATTTATATGTCTTCAAATATTGCTCCCAGTAATGGTGGAAGAAATACTCATGTCATATGATCTACATACACATTTGATCACAATATTTTTCTGGGCACAAAATGCAAAGATCACACTTATGATTGTACCAAATCCTAAATGGAAAGTGAACATGGATTACTAAAACGATAAATGTCCAGGTTGCCTAATGCTTTCAAATGTCATTCCTATTGGTGACGACATATTTGTTTCTTCCTAAGATTATGTATTCAATCTCAACCCTATTGAAAATGTCTAATCCTATCACTCACTGTATAATTTCCTCATTTCATAATGTCTGTATTGATATTTTCCTTTTTACATATTTTCCCCCGTTCATCATGTGACTGACTCTTCACATGTGCTGAAATTTACATTCACTCTATAACAAAAACCCTATTGCTACAGAACTTTTGCCCCAAATCCTATACTCACTCTATTTCCTAAACCTACTGACTACCTTCCTAATCCCACCGACTATCTCAATTTGAGTGGATGTTCTCTTCTAAAATCAATCATTCAAGGTGTAAGGTCCTATGCCATTGATTATCGATTTATCTGAGACATCTGTGCAGAACGTAATTATAAGCTAAGTATCCCAATCAAGGGCCTAATGCCCTTCTGGGCTTCAAATCTTACCTAGATTTCTGTTTCCATACTTATATTTCACCTCTATAATCTTATAAATATCGCAGGTTCCCAATACTATTAATCATCCTTCGCAATGATTCGTAACCCAAATCGAACATGTTATTAACCCTAACCATACACTCTTACCTTAATCTAACTTTGCAGAAGAGCAGGGACAGAGTTCGTCTTACAATACAGGAATGTAGGGTATCTTCCTCCTGCTGAGAACCTCAAATGTCCATGAAGACTTGATCCCTGGAGAAGATGTAGGCAGCTATGAAGGACCTGAGAGAGCAAATGTCATCTTCCATCGCAAACAACCTTCCGAGGATGAAGGGTTGTGTCTGAATAAGCCTCTCTCTTGTTAATGTAGAGAAGATAGACCAAACCAGGCATGTGTGGAGAGCTGTTCCGGGGTCCCTATGGTTGATATACCATTCTAACTTGTAAAAGTGTCACAGGAAGAAAGGGCAGCCTCCATCTCATAGGAGTATTGTAAGCAACAGTTAGGACAAAGTGGTTGCCAAGGCAATGACCTCAAAGAATTCCTGAAGGAAGTAATCTCACCTCACTTCCTTGGTGATGGAACTCTCTGAACTTGGAATCCGGGAAGCCAGGCACCCAGAGCCAGTCTCAGTCCCAGTCCCAGTGGTCGTATTTTTTGGATTTACCAAGGACAGAGTCAGTCTTTCTTGGTACCTACTGAGGTGAGGATGAACAAATGTCAGGAAAGCTCTAAAGAGGGGCCTTTCCTGAGAAAGCAGGTAGTGGCTCACCGCTGGCTAGTGACAACTTCACAGATTTGGCCAAGGAGACCATATGTGACACAGGACAGGCGATTTCATCAGAACATAGTTTGGCCCACCAGTCAGAGGACACTCCCAATAGTCACAGACCTACTTGGGGGAAGGAGCTTCCTTAGTGTGTGTGGGTGTGGGTTTGAGATTTTGTCTCATGTTCTGAGAATAGGTAGGAAAGGCGGTTTGTTTGGTTTGGAGTGAACTGTTTCTGGTAAGTCGTTTGACAAGGCCAGTGTTTCTTTGTCTGTGTATCCCACTGTGTCCGTGGTTTTAGATATTAGAAAAGAGAATGAATCATTGGATGTGTCCTGTCTAGACTCAACTTGCCCAATTTATGAATGGACTGCGGCTTGACTTATGGGTGGACAACTCCAACAATCTTCCTAAGTTCCTGTTTTCTTCCTGAATTCTGCCCAATTTATGAATGGACTGCGGCTTGACTTATGGGTGGAGAACTCCAACAATCTTCCTAAGTTCCGGTTTTCTTCCTGAATTCTGGCCACTCTCCAGAATAGGCTCATGGTTTTGTGTCCAAAATATGTACCACCTCCAAGCTCTGTGACATGGCCATGTACTGGATAGCTGAAAGAAATGGGAGCATCTCAGAAAACTCAGATATCAGTTTGACCAGGAAATTCTAAGTGAAGAAACCCTGCTTTGGGCCTTTTGCTCATCAATTGTTCTGTTGCCCTGAATGTCAGGAAGGCCTTTGCCTCAGGCCACACCATTGTAGAGCCTAAAGAAATAGTTTTCAAATGGAAATGAAAGGGCATCACCTGTGGCTCTTTGCTTAATTGCTTTGGAAAGGGATGTGTCTCAATCAGTCTTTTGGCCCTGTGTGAGACTGTGGCTTAGATTCTCAGCACCTGATGGATCTAAAGAAGGATCCCATGTGTGCATCCAAAACCAAAATGGACAAAAGAGCAGTCAGTGTGGATGAAGTCTCTTGCATTCCTCTGTAAGTGTCCTGTTCTCCATCATGTGAGAACAGTGATCATTTGGTTCAAATGTGTTCCTCAAAACCCTGCAGAGGCTAGCCCATAAGTGCTTGGTTTTTCTCAAGACTCCAATTCACATAAAGAATCTAAAACACACAGTCAGTAGGCCTCAAATTGGAGAAGCAGTGCCATATTAATGGCAGGCCTATTTGATCACTCTTGGTTCACTGGAAGGATGTCCTGGCCACCCTGATTTTAGGCAAAAGAGGGACAAGGGAGGTTATATTGGACACTGTCTTGGGCTGCACCTCTCATGGAAACCTCCAGCCAGAGGTTATGATGATTGTGTAAATGGAAGAAGATGAGTGCCATGTGGAAGTGTTTTGGATTTAATTGTGGATATTTGTGTGACAGTTGGAAGACATAACAAGGTCTACCTGGGCTTGAACTCTGGTGTGATTCCCCTTATAGACTGAGTTCAGGAACTGATCTCAGAGAAGTATTGCCATGTATTGTGTTGTGATTTAAGAGGCCATGTATGAGAGTCACCCTTGGAAACTGAGATCTAGCCCCAGAGTGGCTTTCCACAGAGCTCTGGGAATTTCAGCCAAGATATCACATGATTTCATTCGAAAGACTTGGCAGCCATAGTTGAGAGTGAAAACACACATGGACCTCATATTGTAGACCTCAATGGGCCTGGCTTAATGTGACCTTTTGGCCATTCTTTGGGAAGCCTTGCCTGTGAGGGTTCTCCAGAGCTTTCATTGAAATAATCTTGCTCACCATTTACTGGTTCCTGAATGAATTGAAACCCACAGTGCCTCCAACTTCATCCTTGAAAAATGTCTAAATAAATACCATGAAATTTTTGAAATTCCCATGACCAGGTGGCACTGGAGAACCTTTGGATGTCCTGTTGCTGATCATGGATGTACCAGACAGTGCCTTGCTTGACTGGGTTTCATGAAAATGGTGTAGAACAGAGGTGCCAGAAAGTTGCAGGCTGCTGAGAAGTGGGCCTAGAGCTTTGGTGGGCAGGAGTGTGATAAAACATCTCTGTTGGAGCAATGTGGATCTTCCATTGGCTTCCAAATGGCTTGTGGATTACATGAAGCAGCCAGCAGACCCTTGTAATTAAAGGCATCTTGTTATATGAAGAGGATTCAGGGCAATGTTCAGAATCAGGTTGCTATGGACAAGGATGCAATGTGGCAAGCTTTGAGGGATAGAAGCGTGGTTGGTGCGTTCTTCTGCAGACTCTGAACCACCGCACATGGCAGAACTTCCTCCAGCACTGTGTCTCAGTTGAACTCCTTGAATTTCATGAAGCAAATACCAAACTCCCAGTTCAGCAGCAAAAACCCCACAAAAAGTGGAGGAGGACCAAATGGCTTCACAGTCCAACGGGGAGACACTTAGCCCCCAGAGGCCACAGTTTACCTAAAAAGAAGAAAATCAACACTGCTACCTCATGTTCATTGGAAAATAAGATACCATGTCCTCCACGTCACATAGAGGCAGACAAAGCTTTGATGGTCTCACTACAAAGGAAGCCAATTCTCCTGACAACAACATAATTTTCACGTTCCCAAACTCAGAGGCAGTTGCTCTAAAAGTTTTTAGGCCAGCAGAGCTCAATGTTTGTGGAGTGTTTACCCTGTCCCTTACTTTTGGAAACTCCTCTACAACCTCCAAGGTTGTGAACTCCTGAGTATTTTCCATTCCAGATATGTATTCACTGATTTTCTATCTATTCTCCTCTAACTGTGTCTTACTTGGGGTGAAGGTAATTTCAAGGCATTGTTCTGGATGAGAGTGGGAGGATATTTGTGCAGCATATATTTGCATACAAATTGGATTCAATTTCCAATTTTCTTTTTGAAATACTGAATCCCTGACACTAACCCATACCTACTAGACTCAGACAACTCATCCTAATATGATAGAGAAAAATAACACAAACCTATAGAAATACAAGCAGTTCATTGGAGGCATGTTGTATAGTTGGACTTGCATTTTGCATTATACAAGGTAGGAGTTATAAATCTGGTCAATGTTTAATAGAAAAAGATCTCCATGTGTTTTTAAAGTTAACAAATATGAGAATTCATGTTTCCCTTTCTCTTTAGCCTATTCACACTTGTATATTTATATGCATATATAGAATCCTACCAGGTATCACACGTACATCTTTGTGAGGTGGCTGACTTGGCAGATACAAATTGTGAGAAGAGATCACTCCGCCTAAACGCTGTTGGAACTGAAAATTCAACCTATAGGGAGCGTCCTAGTAGAACAACATTGTACATAAACTCATGTTCAGTAAAATAAACATTTTTGCATCTGTGGATGATATATATTTACTGATGAATTTCGATTGGAATTTATATTGCTACTTTTTAATGTCTGTGAGTGTTTTTTATTTGTGTGTGTGTGTGTGTGTGTGTATACACTCTCCAGATTTTTCAAAATATGAAATATATGTGTCTAATATACACTCTCTAAATTCATTTATGTTCATGTATGTGGATTTTTAATCAACATTTCACAAGATTATTCTCAGAAATATTCATCCACCTGAAATACATATTTGTTTCCTAGTACTGAAAAATAACTTCAGGGAATGATGCATACAAATCCTAATTATTCTACAGTAACTGACCCAGTCAAACATCAATGCAAGTAGATTCCAATGGGACATGATATGTAATTCTTTATTCATTTGTATTCGACACTGGTACATTATTATTTCTTCAGTTTTTGCACATCATAGGATATACATTTCATCCACAAGTTCACAAATTTATAGGCATTTGTTTCAAATTTAATCACTTTTTGCTTCAGAACACATGTATTGTCAGGGTTTCTTTACTGGTATTTTCATGAGTCTTCTTTCCAAACACATTATTTTCGATTTCCAAAGTCACTTTTGAAGCAAAACTCACACACTCTTCATGATAAACCAAAACACGAATATTACCATTAGATGTATAACTGCTTGGAATGAATGATTGTATATCAATATACAATTTCCTGTAATTTTTCAGATATTAGATCAATTCATTTATTAAAGTTGAAAAAAGTTATATTATTTATTCACATTAGGGTCTATTCATGCTTTATCTCTATATTCATAGACACAGGGTACACCTCTTTGTACCCCCGATTCTAATATTACATCTTCAATATATTGCTCGCAGAAATGGTGGAAGACATACTCATGTCACCTGATGTACATATACATTTAATCAAAGTAATATTCTGGACAAAAAAATGTAAAGGTCACATTTTTGATTGTACCAAAGCCTAAATGTAAAGTGTACATGGATTACTAAAAACATCCATGTCCAGGTTGCCTAATGCTGTCAATTGTCAATCCTATTGGTGACTACATATTTGTTTCTTCCTAATTTATATATTCAAACTCAACCCTGTTGAAAATGTCTAATCCTATCACTCACTTTATACTTTGCCTGATTTCATAATGTTTCTATTGATATCTGCTTTTTTACATATTTTCCCAAGTTGATCCTAGTGACTGACACTTCATATGTGCTGACATTTACATTCACTCTATAATCGAAACCCTATTGCTAAAGAATTTTTGGTCCAAATCCTATACTCACTCTTCTTTCTAAACCTACCGACTATCTTCCTAATCCTACCGACTATCCCTTTTTGATTGGATGTTCTCTTCTACATTCAATCATCCAATGTAAAAGGTCCTATGCCATTGTATATCGAATTATCTGAGACAACTTTGCAGAGCATAATTCAAAGCTAAGTATCCCAATCAAGGGAAAAACCCTTCTGGGCTTCAAATCATACCTAGATTTCTGTTTTCATACTTATATTTCACCAGATCTTAGAGAAGACGGACCATTTCAGGGGAACATAGTATGGCCCACCTGTCAGAGGACAATCTGGATAGTCACAGACCTAATTGGGGGAAGGAGGTGCCTTTGTGGGAGTGGGTATGGGTTTATTGTTTTGTCTCATGTTCTGAGAATAGATGGGAAAGGCGGTTAGTTTGGTTTGGGGCGGACAGTTTCTAGTAAGTCATTTGACAAGGCAAGTGTTTCTATGTGTATCCCACTGTGTCCGTTGTTGTAGATATTGGAAAAGAGAATGCATTAATGGATGTGTACTGTCTAGTGTAAATCTTCCCATAATTCAACCTGCCCAATATATGAATGGAGTGCAGCTTGTCTTGTCGATGTGCAACACCTGCTATCTTTCTAAGTTGCTGTTTTCTTCCTGAATTCTGGCCACTATCCAGAATAGGCTCATGGATTTGTGTCCAAAATATGTACCACCTCCAAACTCTGTGACATGGCCATGTACTGGATAGCTGAAGAGAATGGCGAGCATCTCAGAAAACGCAGATATCAGTGTGACCAGGAAAGTCTCAGTGGAGAAACCCTGCTTTGGGCCTTTTGCTTACTTATTGTTGTTTTGCACTGAATGTCAGGAAGTTCTTTGCCTCAATCCACCACTTTGTGAAGCCTGAAGTAAACAGTTTTCAAATGGAAATGGATGTCATCACCTGTGGCTCTTTGCTTAATTGCTTTGGGAAGGGATGTGTCTGAATTAGTCTCTTGGCCATGTTTGTGTCTATGACTTAGATTCTCAGCACCTGATGGATCTAAAGAATGGTCCCATGTGTGCGTCCAAAACCATAATGGCAAAATAAATCATTCATTATGTATGAAGTCTCTTGCCTTCCTCTGTTAATTTCCTGAACTCCATCAAGTGAAAATAGGGATTCTTTGGGTCAAATGAGTTCTTCAATTCCCTGCAGAGGTGCTTGGGTTTTCGCATAACTCCAAATCACATAAAGAATTGATACCTGAAATCAGTAGGCGTCAAATTGGAGAAACACAGAAGCATTAACGGCAGGCTTATTTGATCACTCCTCGTTCACAGAAACGGTGTCCAGGCCACCCTGACTTTAGGCAAATGAGGGGCAAGCGAGCTGATTTTGGACACTGTCTTGGCTTTTCTCATGACTCCAATTCACATAAAGAATCTACACCCCACAGTCAGAGAGCCTCAAATTGGATAAGTGGAGCAGTATTAAGGGCAGGCCTATTTGATCACTCCTGATTCACAGGAAGGGTGCCCAGGCCACCCTGAAGTTAGGCAAAAGAGGTGCAAGAAGCTTATTTTGGACATTCTCTTGGGCTGCACAACTCATGGAAAACTCCAGGAAGAGGTTATGATTAGTGTCTATATGGAAGAAGAATAGGGCCATGAGGGAGTATTTTGGATTTAATTGTTTTCATTTGAGTCGCGGTTGGAAGAGTTGTCTGGGTCCACCTGGACTTGAACTCTGGTGTGATTCTCCTTATAGACTGAGTTCTGGAACTGACCTGAGAGAAGTATTGCCATGAATTGTGTTGGGATTTTAGGAGGCCAGGCATGAAGTTGCCATTGGAACCTGAGATCTAGGTACAGGTTGGCTTTCCACAGAACACTGGGAATCTCAGCCAGGATATTACATGATTTTATTCTGAAAGACTTGGCATGCATTATTGAGATTCAAAACACACATGGACCTCGCTTTATAGACCTCAATTGGCCTCGCTTCATGTGACTTTTTGGCCACTCTTTGGGTAGCCTTGCCTGTGAGAGTGCTCCAGAGCTTTCCCTGAAATTAGCTTCCTAACCCTTTAATGGTTCCTGAATGAATTGCAAACCACAGTGCCTCCAACTTCATCCGTGACAAATTGCTAGATAATTACCATGAAATTTTTAAAATTCCCATGACCAGATGTCACTGGAGGACCTTTGATGTCCTGTTGATGATCATGAATATACCAGACAGGGCCTTGATTGACTGGGTTTCAGGAAAATGGTGTAGAACAGAGATGCTGGTAGGTAGAAGCCTAGTGAGTAGTGGGCCTAGAGAAGTGTTACGCAAGTGAGTGATAAAACATCTGTGGTGGGGCCATGTGGATCTTCCATTGGCTTCCAAATGGCTTGAGACTGACATGGTGCAGCCATCAGACCCATATACGTAAAGGCATATTTTTATATGGAGAGGTTTTAGGGCAATGTTCAGAATCATGTTGCTATTGTCAAGGGGGCAAGCTACGTGGGATAGAACCCTGGTTGGTGCATTCTCCTGGAGACCCTGCACACCACAGCTGACAGAACTCCCTTCAGCACTGTTTCCCATTTGAACTCGTTGTATTTAATGAGGCAAATACCAAACTCCCAGTGCAGCAGCAAGAAACACCACGATAATTGGAGGATGACCAAGTTGTTTCACAGTCCACACGGGGAGACACTTAGCCCTCAGTATCCACAGTTTACCTACAAAGAGAGAATTCAGCACTGCTGCCTCATTTTTATTGAAAAATAAATAACCATGTCCTCCAGGTCACATAGATGCAGATCGAGCTTTGATTGTCTCACTACAAATAAAGCTAAAGCTCCTGAAAACAACATATATTTTAAGTGCCCAACCTTAAAGGCAGATTCTCAAAAAGTCTTTAGGCCAGCAGAGCTCCATATTTGTGGAGTGTTTACCCTGTCCCTTACTTTTGGAAACTCCTCTACCGCCTCCAAAGATGTGAAATCTGGAGCATTTTCCATTCCTGATAGGTATTCACAGATTTTCTAACTCTTCTCTTCTAATTGTGTCTTACTTGGGGCGAAGGTAATGTCAAGGCATTGTTCTGGAGGAGAGTGGGAAGAATTTTCTGTAGCATATATTTGCATAAACATTGGATTCAGTTTTCTATTTTCCATTCAAAATACTGAATCCGTGACTCTAACCCATACCCGACCAGACTCTGACTACTAATTCTAATATGATGGAGAAAAATAACCCAAACAGAATCGAAATACAAGCAGTTCAGAGTAGGCCTGGTGTATTGTTGTACTTTTCTTTTGCATGATACAGAGTTTGAGTTATGAATCTAGTCAATTTATTGTTGAAATAGTTGTCCATGTATTTTTAAGGTTAACAAATATGTGAATTCCTGTCTCCCTTTCTCTGTATTCTTATATGCACATATAGATTCCTCCCTGGTACCACACGTACATTCTTGTGAGGTTGCTGACTTGGCAGATACAAATTGTTAGAAGAGATCACTCCTACTAAACTTGTTGGAATTGGATATTCAACCTATGGTTGAGCTTGCTAGTTGAACAGCATTATACATAAATCCATGTTCAGTAAAATTAATATTTTTAGATCTGTGGATGATATATATTTTATAATGAATTTTGATTGACATATATTTTGCTACTTTTTTGTCTGTGTGTGTGTTTTGTATATATATATATATATATATATATATATATACACTCTCCAGATTTTTCAAAATATGAAATATATGTGTCTTATATACACTCCCTAAATTCATTCATGTTTATTATGTGGATTTATAATCAACTATTCACAAGATTATTCTGAGAAATATTCATCCGCCTGAAATTTGCCTAATGCTCTCAAATGTCAATCCTAATTGTGACTACATATTTGTTTCTTCCTAAGATTATATATTTAAACTCAACCCTGTTCAAAATATCTAATCCTATCACTCACTTTATACTTTGCCTGATTTTGTAATGTCTCTATTGATATCTGCTTTCCTACATATTTTCCCCAGTTCATCATTGTGACTGACTCTTCACCTGTGCTGACATTTACATTCACTCTCTAATCGAAACCCTATTGCTAAAGAAATTTTTTTCCAATTCCTATACTCACCCTTCTTCATAAAAGTACTGACTATCTTCCTAATGCTACAGACTATCGTTTTTGACTGAATGTTCTCTTCTACATTCAATCATCCAAGTAAATGTGGGGCGAGCTTCAGAGGAGGAGACAACCAACAGACTATCTCTTGCAACATCAAAGGGTTTTTTGGGTGTCCAGCATGCTGGGGCTCAGAGATCACTTGAATCGAGCAGATAGCCCTGAGAATAGCTTAAATAGAGCTTATATACTTTCCCTGGAGAGGGCAGGGAGGGAATTTTATTGATGGGTCAGGGTGAGAGGGTGGTTTGCATTCAACTGGGTGAGGGAGTACATTCTGCAGTTGGGCAGTTGGGGACAGAAAATTCTGGGAACAAGATTTGCAAGCATTTCTCAAGATTTCAATAGTGTTTTGTTAAGCATACAGAAAAACAAGAAGTGACAAGTACATATTTTATTAACCTTTAATTCCCCACTTCTTCTTCTGGCTACTTTTAATCATAAAAATGATCATTGGAGGGTGTCACATTCTATGTCTGCTAGTGGGGTATTACCATAAGTTTAACTCGTCCAATTTGAGCCTGGAGAAAAGAAATTACACGGTTGAGCAAACAGGATTTTATAGTTAGCAATAATATGAGGATTATTATTGGACCGGCCAGGGTTGATAAAAACGTAGTTAACCAGGAGGAGTGTGTGAACCAAGACTCAAGCCACCCTTTTTGGGCCTCTCTCTCTTGTTGATGCTCTTCAAGGTGTCTTTTAAATTTACTCATAGATTTTATTACAACTCCAGTATGGTCAGCATAAAAACAACATTCTTCCCTCAATGCAGCACAAAGGCCCCCTTCTCTAATGAAGAGGAGGTCCAACCCTCAACTGTTCTTTAAAACAACTTCAGAGAGAGAGGTTAAAGATTCATGCAAAGCTCTGATCGAGGTTTCTAATATCTTAGTTTTGCTCTATTGCTTCTTCTAATTGGGTCATTTGTTGTGTCCCATGGACAATGGCAGTGGTTCCTGTGCCCACCCGTGCAGCAACTCCTATTCCTAATAGGATGGCTAAAGTGAGGGATACAAGTTCCCAGTGGAACCGGTTGTATGCCCCCCCTATTTGATCTTCAAACGAACCTGCGTCATGATAGAGCTTTCTGGGAAACATCTGCAACATTTCAAAATAATCACATCTGTTGACCATTTCATGAAAACATAAACAATGTTTAAGTATATAGAATTATGCTGTTGTAGGGACAGACAAGGCAAGGCACCTAAGATAGCACTGAAGACAGGGAAACAGTCCTATATTGTTGCAACTGGATTCAGAGGGCATTGCTTCTGTTGTAATCAATTAATCCCCTGAAACTCAAGTTTAGGTAGTTTCAGAATTGTGTACCCAACATATAAGGGATGGGGCTCAGAAGTTTACAGTCTGCAGAAGTTCAAAAAAGCAGTATATGTTTCTGATTTTTCCTCTGTTCTGGGCAAGTTAAATTTTCAAGGACACCTGGGAGGAGGAGAGCTTTTTATTCCCTTTCTTATTTTCCCCCTGCCAGCTGTTACAACGGAGCCCAGTTGGTAATTTCTTTATCTTAGAAATGTGGCCATTTCTGTGAAGCCCCAGCTGAAGGCCAGAGGACTTGTTCACATATTTTGTGAAAAACTAGTTAGGGGTTGTCTAGCTTAGAAGTACTGAGTTTTTTAGCCAGTGGCCAAGTATAACAGGGCAATACAAAAAGAGAAAGTTTATCTACATTGAACTCTTTATAGAAACTCTATGCTGAAAGTTCTAAAGTCAGTCATGGTGAAGACTTCTGGAGAAGGACATTTAAGACTTTTCTGTGGGCCTGGTACAGAGGGGGAATACGGGGAAGGTGGGGCTGAGAGAAGCTCCGAGGATCTGAGAATGAGGAAAAAGAGAGATGTAAAAGAATTATTGGAAAGGTGTTTGGGAATTTCCTAGCAAAAAACTTTAGCAGTAGAACAGGTAGAGCAGAGCAGAAAACGGGAGTGAGTATCCCAAAATCCTGTGAGGGACTTTAAATTTTAGTAACCTGTTTTCAGTGATGACAAAGCAACTTTAATGGCCATTTATATTACATCTTGGATAAGAGTCTGAGAGCTCTCCTCAGCTCGTATGAGCTTTGGGTTAGCTGGAAAGAGGACCTGTTGGGACCCGGTGTGGGCACTGACAGGAAGAGAGAGGAGTGAGTGGGTGGAGGGGTACCTCAGTACCTGCTACCTCACAAGCGGGCAATTGTCTGAGAACTGGTGGAGGTTTGGGATTCTGATCTAGTAATTGGAGGGGAGAAATCACGTTGCTGAGGTGGGAGTGACAGCAGAGAGTCTGGAGCAGAAGGCTGAGGATAAAAATCTATTGGAGAAGCATAGTTCAGGATGTGAGTGAAGGAGGGAAAGGGCTTCCACATAGGGGAATCTCCTTTCACCCTTTTGAGCACTTGCAGAAGTTAAAAAGGTCACGCAAAATTTGAGGATCTAGAGACCCCTCTGGGGGCCATCCTTTTTCTGTTGTCTACTTGGTAATATGGCCAATGCTGTGTACTGAATTTGATGAAGTATTGGGGTTCCATCAGGCAGCCTCTGTATGCTCACATCTCCATGACATACAGAAGAAGTCGGTTTTTCCCCCACACAGCCGTTACTGTTTGTGGCTTTGATAGTTTCCCGGGCAAACAAGTAATCTAGGCTAGCCAACCTGCATCTGGCTCGCGTGTCCCTACATCCATAATGTTTGTTTCCATTATCTATGGTACAGAAGGGATTTAATGGTATTTTAGTGGGATTTTCTTCATCAGGGATATCCCAATAGAAAAAACCTATGGCCACCTGACAAATGTCTGGGTGGAGAGATGGCCACCAGGTCCCTAAGGGGGATGTATGTGAGATAGATTATACACTTTTCCAGTAGGATTTGTGATCAGCCATCGCTGCTTAAAAGGCTGATGAGGGTTAGGACTACTTGTGGCCAAGGGGAGAGTATATAACCTTATCCACATGGCGAATACACAATTTGAAACTGTTACCAGTCTTTTCCAGTTTCCAGAAAGATTCTGGACAAGGAGCAGGCTTGAGATGAGAGGCATGGATCCAAGAAGTGATTCTGTATACCTTTACCACTGTAGGTGTTATAAGTAGCACCTGGTATGGTCCTTTCCAGCTGGGTTCCAGGGATGACACCTGATGTCATCTTACATACATGAAGTCTCTTATTTGATATGGATGTGGAATCCCCTGGTACACAGTTTGTTACGCAGTGGGCAGCTATTTTCACAGGTATCACTGAGTTCTTTCAAGAGCTTTAAGTCTGTCAAGCAAGAGGGTGTGGAAAGGATCCTTAGGTCTTACAGTTGGGCTTAGGACCCTTACTGGACGAGGGCCACCATAGAGAATTTCTCAGGGGGTAAGGTTACTCAAAGAAACAGAAGGATTTTTTCTTGCATGAAACATTGCATAACTCAGGAGCACAGTCCAATCTTTTATGCTGGTCTCTAAGCTTAATTTCGTTAAGGTCTCTTCAATGGTTCTATTCATTCTTTCTACTTGTCCTGAACTCTGGGGTCTATAAGCACAATATAACTTCCAATTAATCCCCAGGTTCCTGGCTAACCCCTGACTTACCTGGGCCATGAACATCGGTCCATTATCAGATCCTATTACCAGCTTAGCTTCCTCCAATGGTAGAGAGGCTTAGTCAGCAGCAGGGGAATCACTTAGAGTGTGTTGTGTGTTAGGGGACGAGGGCAGGGGATAAGGAGAGGAGGAAGAGTCCAGTAGAGTCAAATCTTGTGACTCAGGGAAAACAGAGGGTGGAGGAGGAGGAAGAGGTGAGGGTTTGAGAGATCATGTGGGAAGGAGTATGAGCAGAGGCATGGGCAAGGAAAGGCTTCACCCATCTAGGAGGAGATTTGCAGAGGTCCTGCAAAGTTAAGATATATGGCTGTTGATCAGGATGGCTATGTGGCGCTGGCTGAAAGACAATATCTCTGACTTTATAAATTAGTGGGAAGTAGAAAGATCTTTCTTGGGGCCATACGACTCCAAAGATGGGCCATTCTGAGGCACAGAGAGTCTGCCAGGTCCAGCGTTTTACTAAAAAAAGAAAGATTCTGAGCCCTTAAGCGGACTTTGGTTCAGTGATCAAGGGTCAGGGACAGAGGCATTGAAGTGCTCTGTCCCATAATGAAAGGTACACAAACAGTAAAAGCAAAGACACATGACACAGATAAGACAAGACCATAAATACAGGCAATGGACATCCAACACTGAGACCAGGAATGCGTAGCCGGCAAAACCCGATAGGATGGCAATACCGAATCTAAAAGAAAATATCACTGAGTCGATGAAGCAATTGTTCCTTGATTCTCCGAGTCCTCTGCGGGGTCCCCCAGGGAGGTGCCCTATGTCTCTGTGACACGTCTCTCAGCCGCCACCGTTGGAGAGACCCCAGGCTCTTCATCGCCAGCAATTTTGCCAAGCCCTAACATGACACCTGAAACCAGAAAGAGGCGCCTTACTTGCTCCGAGAGGAGCCCGTTGGGGTCTCTCATCCGCCACTGCCGGAACTCGGTGGAACCTCAATATGTAAAGGTCAGGTGAGTGTTGGAGGAAGAGACTACCAAGAGACTGTCTCATGCAACAGCAAAGGGTTATTTTGGGTCCAGCTTGCTGGGGCTCACAGCTAACTTAAATAGATCAGAGAGCTCTGAGAACAGCTTATGCAGAGCTTACATACATTCCTTGGAGATGGAAGGGAGGGAAGTTTACTGATGTGTAAGGGTGAGTGGGCGGTTCGCGTGACACCGAGTGAGGCAGTACATTCTGCAGTTTGGCAGTTGGGAACAGTACATTCTAGAACAAGATTAGCAAACATTTCTCAAGATTTCAACAGTGTTTTTTTAAGCATACAGAAAAACAGGAAATAGCAAGTACCTATTTTATTAACCTTTCACTACCGACTATCCCTTTTTGACTGGATGTTCCTTCTACATTAATTCATGCAAAGTACAAGGTCCTATGCCATTGTATATCGATTTATCTGAGACATCTCTGCAGAACGTAATTCAATGCTGCGTATCCCAATCAAGGGCCCAATGCCCTTCTGGCCTTCAAATCATACTTAGATTTCTTTTTTCATACATATATTACACCTATATATTCTTATACACATAGCAGGTTCCCAATACCATTATTCATCCAGCACAATGATTTCTAACCCAAATCAAACATGTTTTTAACCATAATCATACACTATTCCCTCAATCTAACTTTATAGAACAGCAGGGAAAGAGTTGATTTTACAAAACAGAAATGTAGGGAAACTTCCACCTGCTGATAACCTCAAAGGCCCATGCAGAAATGATCCCTGGAGAAGATGTAGGCAGCTATGAAGGACCTGAGAGACCAAAAGTCATCTTCCATGGCAAACAACCCGGTCAGGATAAAAGGTTGTGTCTGAATCAGATTCTCTTCTTAATGTAGAGAACATGGACCAAAACAGGCCTGTGTGGAGATCTATTCCTGGGTGCCTATGGTTGATATACCATTCTAACTTGTGAAAGTGTCACAGGAAGTAGGGGCAGCCTCAATCTCATGGGACCCTTGGAAGTAACAGTTAAGACAAAGTGGTTGCCAAGACAGGGACCTCATTCAGTTCAGGAAGGAAGTGACCTCACCTCACTTCCATGGTGATGGAACTCTCTGAACTTTGGATCCAGGAAGCCAGGCACCCATAGCCAGTCCCAGTCCCAGTCCCTATGGTCTCACTTGTTTGGATTTACTAAATGCAGTCAGTCTTTCTTGGTACCTTCAGACGTGAGAAGGCCAAATGCCAGGAAAGCTCAGAAGCGGGGCTTTTCTTGAGAAAGTCGTTAGTGGCTCACCGTTGGCTCCTGAGAAGTTCACAGAGTTTGCCAAGGAGACCAGATCTGAGACAGGACAGGCCATTTCGGGGGAACGTATTATGGCCTACAAGTCAGAGGACACTCCGGATAGTCAAAGACCTACTTAGGGGAAGGAGGTGCCTTTGTGGGTGTGGTTGTGGGTTTGTGGTTTTGTCTCATTTTCTGAGAATAGGTAGGACAGTCGGTTTGTTTCATTTGAAGTGGACTGTTTCTAGTAAGTCTTTTCACAGGGCGAGTGTTTCTATGTCTGTGTATTCCACTGTTTCCGTGGTTGTAGACATTAGAAAAGAGAATTCATCAATGGATGTGTCGTGTCTAGTAGAAAGCTTCTCAGCATTCATATTGCCCCGTTTATGAATGGACTGTAGCTTGCCTTATCGATGAGCAACACCTGCTACCTTCCTAAGTTTCTATTTTCGTCCTGAATTCCGGCCAATTTCAAGAATAGGCCCATGGTTTTGTGTCCAAGATATGTACCACCTCCAAGCTCTGTGACATGGCCATGTACTGGATAGCTGTAGGTGATGGCGAGCATCTCAGAAAACTCAGATATCAGTGTGACGAGGAAAGTCTCAGAGGAGAAACCCTGCTTTGGGCCTTTTGCTTACCTATTGTTCTGTTGCCCTGAATGTCAGGAAGTTCTTTGCATCTGGCCACCCCTTTGTGAAGCCTGAAGAAAACAGTTTTCAAATGGAAATGATTGGGCATACCTGTGGCTCTTTTCTTAAGTGCTTTGAAAAGGGATGTGACTGAATCAGCCCCCTGGCCCTGTGTGTGGCTGAGGCTTAGATTCTCAGCACCTGATGGATCTAAAGAAAGTTCCCATGTTTGCATCCAAAGGAAAAATGGCAGAAAGAGCAGCCATTGGGATGAAGTCTCTCGACTTCCTCTGTAAGGTTCCTGAATTCCATCAAGTGAAAATAGGGATCCTTTGGGTCAAATGAGTTCTTCACAACCTGCAGAGGCTAGCCCATAGGTGCTTGGTTATTTCATGACTAAAATTCACATAAAGAATCTAAACCAAACAGTCAGTAGGCCTCAAATTGGAGAATTGGAGCGGTATTAATGGCAGGCCTATTTGATCACTCCTGGTTCACAGGATGGGTGTCCAGGCCACCTTTACTATAGGCAAATGAGGGTCAAAGGAGCTTATTTTGAACACTGTCTTGGTCTGCTCCCCTCATGGAAACCTCCAGCAAAATTATGATGAGTGTCAATATGAAAGAAGATGAGGGCCATATGGGAGTGTTCTTGTTTTAATTGTGGTAATTTGTGTGGTAGTTGGAAAAGATGACTGGGATCACCTGGGCTTGAACTCTGGTGTGATTCCCCTTAAAGAATGAGTTCTGGATCTGACCTCAGAGAAGTATTGTCGTGAGTTCTCTTGGGATTTTACTAGGCCACACGTGAGAATCGCTTTTGGAAACTGAGATCTAGGCCCAGGATGGCTTTCCACAGAGCTCGGGGATTCTGAGCCAGGATATCACATGATTTAATTCTTAAAGACTTGGCAGCCCTAGTTGAGAGTCCAAACACATATGGACCTCACATTGTACACCTCAATGTGTCTGGATTCATGTGACCTTTTGGCCAGTCGTTTGGAAGGCTTTTCTGTGAGTGTTCTCCAGAGCTTTCATTGAAATGAGCTTCCTCACCATTTAATGGTTCCTGAATTAATTGAAACCCACAGTGCCTCTAACTTCATTTTTGAAAAATGACTAGATTAATACCATAAAATTTTTGAAATTCCCATGACCAGGTGGCACTGGATAAACTTTGGATTTCCTGTTGCTGATCATGAGTGTACCAAAGAGTGCCTTGATTGACTGGTTTTCGTGAAAATGGTGTAGAACAGAGATGCCAGTAATTTGGAGCCTAATGACTAGTGGGCGTAGAGAAGTGGACTGTAGGTGTGTAAATAAATATTTTTGGTAGGACCACCTGGATCTTCCATTGGCTTCGAAAGACTTGCGACTGACATGGTGCAGGCAGGAGACCTTTATATGTAAAGGCATCTTGTCATATGGAGAGGTTTCAGGGCAATGTTCAGAATCAGGTTGCTATAGTCAAGGGGAAAGCTATGTAGGATAGAAGCCTGGTTCGTACATTCTCTTTGCGTCCCTGACCAACCACACATGACAGAACTCCCTCCAGCATTTTGTCCCAGTTGAACTCCTTGTATTTCGTGAAGCAAATACCAAACTCCCAGTGCAGCAGTAAGAAACACCCTGGAAAGTGGAGGATCACCAAATGGCTTCACAGTCCACACGGAAAGACACTTAGCTCCCAGTGGCCACAGTTTACCTACAAAGAGAGAATTCAGAACTGCTCCCTCATGTTCATTAGAAAATACGGACCATGTGCTCCAGGTCATAGAGATGCAGACCCAGATTTCATGGTGTCACTACAAACGAAGCTAAATCTCCTAACAATTACATATATTTCTTGTTCCCAACCTCAGAGGAAGTTTCTCAAGAAGTCTCAAGGCCAGCACAGCTCCATGTTTCTGGATTGTTTACCCTCTCCCTTACTTTTGGAAACTGTTCTACCACCTCCAGTGTTGTGAACTCCTGAGCATTTTCCATTCCACATATATATTCAGATTTTCTAACTCCTCTCCTCTAATTGTGTCTTACTTTTAGCGATGGTTATGTCAAGGCATTGTTCTGGATGAGAGAGGGAAGATTATTGTGTATCACATTTTTGCATACACATTAGATTCATTTTCCTTTTTTCCATTTGAAATACTGAATCCCTGACACTAACCCATACCCTACTGGACTCTGACTACTAATCCTAATATCATGGAGAGAAAGAAACCTAACCGAATAGAAATACAGGCCTTTCATAGGAAGCATGGTGTATACTTCTATTTGCCTTCTGCATTATCAAGAGTATGTGTTTTAAATCTAGTCAACTTTTCATTGTAATATTTCTCCATGATTTTTTAAAATTATCACATATATAAATTCCTGTCTCCCTTTCTCTGTATCCTATACAGCACATGTATTTTTTTATACATATATATATAATATCCTACCTGGTATCACACGGACAATCTTGTGAGCTCCCTGATTTTGGAATATAAAATTGTGAGAACAGATGACTCTCCCTAAATAATGATGGGACTGAAAATTCAACCTATGGGTGAGCTTCCTAGTGAAAAACACTATACATAAATCCATGTTCAGTAAAATGAATATTTTTGGATATGTGGATGAATTATATTTCATGATGAATTTCGATTGGCATATATATTGCTAAATTTTAATGTGTGTGTGTGTGTGTGTTTGTGTATGTATTTTTTTTTAAATCTGGAAAAAAAATATATATGTGTATATATATATACATATATATATATATTATATATGTATATATATGTGTATATATATATAATATATATATATATATTATATATATATATATGTATATATATTCTCCAGATTTTAAAAAAATATGAAAAATATGTGTCTTATTATACACTCCCTAAATTCATTTATATTCATGTATGTGGGTTCAAAATCCAATTTTTACAAGATTATTTTCAGCAATGTTTATACACCTGTGATACATATTGGTTTCCTACTACTGAATACTAAGTTCAGTAGGTGGTGCATACAAATCCTAATATTTCTACAGTACCTGACCCAGTTTAACATCAATGCAAGTAGATTGCTATGGGACATGATGTGTATTTTGAAGTTCATTTTTACTCAACACTGGTACATTACTATTTTTTCAGTATATGGACATCATAGGATATATTTTTTCACCCACAACTTCACAAAATTATAGGCATTTGGTTCACTCTCATTTACTTACTACTTCAGAACACATGTATTCCTCCATGTTTCTTTACTGGTCTTTTCACTAGACTTCTTTCTAAACACATTATTTTTTATTCCATAATCATTTTTGAAGCAATACTCACTCTTCACGATAAACCGTAACCCTAATATTACCATTACATATATAAGTGGTTGGAATGATTGTATATATATCAATATAAGATTTCCAATACATTTTCAGATGCAAACTCAATCCATTATTTAAAGTTGGAACCAGTTATATACTTTATTCACAATCTGGTCTATTCATGCAACATCTCAATAATGATCAACACAAGGTACACCTATTTGTATCACCAGTACTAATTTATAAGTTTCCAGAATATTACTCCCCATAATGGTGGAAGAAATACTCATGTCACCTTATCAACATATAAATTTTATCACGATAGTATTCTGGACACAGAATGCAAAGGTCACACATATGATTGTACCAAAGCCTAAATGGAAAGTGACCATGGATTACTAAAAACATCCATGTCCAGGGTGCCTAATGCTCTCAAATGTCAATCCTATTGATTACTACATATTTGTTTTTTCCTAAGATTATATATTCAACCTCAAGCCTGTTGAAAATGTCTAATCCTATCACTCACTTTATACTTTGCCTGATTTCCTAATCTTTCTATTGATATCTGCTTTCCTACATATTTTTCCCTGTTCATCATTGTGACTTTCTCTTCAGATGTGCTGACATTTACATTCACTCTCTAACTGAAACCCTATTGCTAAAGAAATTTTGGTCCAACTCCTAGTCTCACTCTTCTTCCTAAACCTACTGACTATCTTCCTAATCCTACAGACTATCCCTTTTTGACTGGATGTTCTCTTCTACATTCAATCATCCGAGGTACACGGTCCTATGCCATTGTATATCGATTTATCTGAGACCTCGGTGCAGAACATAATTCAAGCTCAGTATACCAATCAAGGTTCTGTTGCCCTGAATGTCAGGAAGGTCTTTGCCTCAGGCCACCCCTTTGTGAAGCCTGAAGAAAAAAATTTCAAATGGAAATAAATGGGCATCACCTGTGGCTCTTTGCTTAATTGCTTTGGAAAGGGATTTGTCTGAATCTGCCTCTTGGCCCTGTGTGAGGCTGTGGCTTCGATTCTCAGCACCTGATGGATCTAAAGAAAGATCCCATGTGTGCATTCAAAACCAAAATGGCAAAAGGAGCAGTCATTGTGGATGAAGATTCTTGCCTTTCTCTGTTAGGTTCCTGACCCCCTTCAAGTGAGATTAGGGATCCTCTTTGTCAAATGAATTCTTGAATGCTCTCCAGATGTGCTTGGGTTTTCTCATGACTCCAAATCACATAAAAAATCTATACCTGACATTCAGTAAGCCTCAAATTATAGAAACATAGCGGAATTAATGGCAGGCCTTTTTGATCACTCCTGGTTCACAGGAAGGGTGTCCAGGCCACCCTGACTTTAGGGAAATTAGAGGCAAGGGAGCTTTTTCTGAAAACTGTCTTTAGTTGCAACCCTCATGGAAACTTCCATCCAGAACTTTTGATGAGGGTCTTTATGGACGAAGATGAGGGCCATGTGGTAGTTTTTTTGTTTTAATTGTGGTCATTTTTGTGGGGGTTGGAAGACATGACTTGGTCCACCTAGGCTTGAACTCTGGTGTGATTCCCCTTAGAGCCTGAGTTCTGGAACGTACCTCATAGAAGTATTGATATGAATTGTGTTGGTTTTTAGGAGGCCACGCATGATTGTCACCCTTTCAAACTGAGATCTAGGCCCAAGGTGGCTTTCCACAGAGCAATGGGAATCTCAGCCAGGAAATCACATGATTTTATTCTGAAAGACTTCGCAGCCATTGTTGGCCCTCTGAAGCAAGAAGGAGTGGCCATACTCATATCGAATAAAATCAACTTAAAACCTAAGTTAATCAAAAGTGATAAAGAAGGACACTATATACTGTTAAGAGGCAACATTCACCAACAAGACATAACAATTATCAATTTGTATGCACCAAACAATGGTGGTGCCAAGTCATAAAACAAACTCTCCTCAAGTTCAAGAGTCATATAGGCTATAGCACAATAATTACGGGTGACTTCAGCACACAACCCTCGCCATTGGACAGATCCTCTAGAGAAAATCTGAATTAAGAAACTATAGAACTCAATAGCACAATCAATAACCTAGACTTAACCAACATATATAGAATATATCAAACATCATAAAGTGGATACATGTTCTTCTCAGCAGCACATTGGTCCTACTCAAATATAGACCATATATTATGCCATATGGAAACTCTTAGTAAATATAAAAGTATGGAGATAATACCATGCACCATATCTGATCATAATGGAATGAAACTTGAATTTAATGATTGAAGAAGGAAGGAAAAATTCTACATCACATGGAAAATGAACAATATGTTACTGAATAATCAATGGGTTACAGAAGACATAAAGGAGGAGATAAAAAATCTCTTAGATACAAATGAAAATACAGACACAACATACCGGATTCTGTGGGAAACAATGAAAGCAGTTTTAAGAGGGAAATTCATTTCTTGGAATTCTTTCCTCAAAAAAAGAAAAAAACAACAAATAAATGATCTCACACTACATCTCAAAAACCTAGAAAAAAAAGAGCAAAACAACAAATGTAGTAGAAGACAAGAAATAATTAAAATTAGAGGAGAAATCAACAAAATTGAAACAAAAAAATTGAACAAATAAAAGTTGGTTCTTTGAAAATAAATTAAATCGACAGGCCCTTAGCCATGCTAATGAAGAGAAGCAGAGAGAGAACTCAAATTACTAACATATGGGATAAAAAAGGCAATATCACAACAGACACTACAGAAATACAGAAGATAATTTGAAAGTATTTTGAAACCCTATATTCCAATAAAACAGAAGATAATGAAGATATCGATAAATTTCTTATGTCATATGATCTGCCCAGATTGAGTCCGGAAGACACACAAAATTTAAATAGACCAATAACAAAGGAAGAAATAGAAGAAACCTTCAAAAGACTACCTACCAAAAAAAACCCTGGACCAGATGGTTATACAGCAGAGTTCTACAAAACGTTCAAAGATGAATTAATACCAATACTTTTCAAGCTATTTCAAAAAATAGAAAAAGAAGGAGTTCTTCCAAATTCAATCTATGAGGCCAACATCACCCTGATCCCAAAACCAGACAAAGACACTTCAAAGAAAGAAAACTACAGACCAATATCTCTAATAAACTTGGATGCAAAAATTCTCAATAAAATCCTGGCAAATCAAATACAAAAGCACATAAAAAAAATTGTGCATCATGATCAAGAGGGATTCATCCCAGGGATGCAAGGCTGGTTCAATATACGGAAATCAATAAATACTATTCACCACATCAATAGACTTAAAGAGAAGAACCATATGATCATCTTGATAGATGCAGAAAAAGCATTCTACAAAGTACAGCATCCCTTTATGTTTAAAACTCTATAAAAACTAGGAATAACGGGAACTTACCTCAACATTGTAAAAGCTATATATGCTAAACCTCAGGCTAGCATCATCGTAAATGGAGAAAAACTGAAGGCATTCCCTTTAAAATCTGGAACAAGACAGGGATGCCATCTATCACCACTTCTATTCGATTTAGTTCTTGAAATACTAGCCAGAGCAATTAGACAGACAAAAGAAATTAAAGACTTAAAAATAGAAAAAGAAGAACTTAAATTATCGCTATTTTTGGATGACATGATAATATATTTAACAGACCCAAAAGGGTCTACAAAGAAACTGCTAGAGTTAGTAAATGAATTCAGCAAAGTGGCAGGATATAAAATCAACACTCATAAATCTAAGGCATTCCTGTATATCAGCAACAAAACTTCTGAAATTTAAATGAGGAAAACCACTCCTTTTACAGTATACTCAAAGAAAATAAAAAACTTGGGAATCAACCTAACCAAAGAGGTGAAAGATTTATGCAATGAAATCCACAGAACCCTAAAGAGAGAGATAGAAGAAGATGTTAGAGGATGGAAAAGTATGCCCTGTACATGGATAGGCAGAAATAGCATCATCAAAATGGCGATATTACCCAAAGTTCTCTACAGGTTTAATGCGATGCCAATCAAAAACCCAATGGCATTTCTTGTAGAAATAGATAAAATAATCATGAATTTCATATGGAAAAACAAAAGACCCAGAATAGCGAAAGCAATTCTAAGCAGGAAGTGTGAATCCAGAGTTCAAACTGTACTACAAAGCAATAGTAACAAAAACAGTGTGGTACTGGTATCAAAACAGGCAGATGGACCAATGGTACAGAATAGAGGACACAGAGACAAATCCACAAAATTACAACTTTCTTATATTTGAAAAAGGGCCTAAAAGCATGCAATGGAAGAAGGATAGTATATTCAACAAATGGTGCAGGGACAACTGGAAATTCATATGCAACAAAATGAAACTGAATCCCTTTCTCTCACAATGCACAAAAGTTAACTCAAAATGGATCAAGGAGCCAGATATAAAATCAGAGACACTGCGTCTGATAGAAGAAAAAGTTGGCTACGATGTACATACTGTGGGGTTGGGCTCCAAATTCCTTAATAGGAAACCCATAGCCCAAGAGTTAATAAAAAGAATAAACAAATGGGACTTACTTAATCTAAAGAGATCTTTCTCAGCAAGAGAAAAAATAAGAGAGGTAAATAGAGAGCCTACATCCTGGGAACAAATTTTTACCCCTTACACTTCAGATAGAGCCCTAATATCTAGAATATACAAAGAACTCAAAAAAATTAAACAATGAGATAACAAATAACCCAATCAACAAATGGGCCAAGGATCTTAACAGACACTTCACAGAGGAGGACATACAATCAATCAAGAAGTACATGAAAAAATGCTCACCATCTCTAGCAGTCAGAGAAATGCAATCAAAACCACCCTAAGATACCATCTCACTCCAGTAAGATTGGCAGCCATTATGACGCCGAACAACAATAAGTGTTGGTGAGGATGTGGGGTAAAGGGTACACTTGTACACTGCTTGTGGGACTGCAAATTGGTGAGTACAATATGGAAAGCAGTATGGAGATTCCTGGGAAAGCTGGGAATGGAACCACCATTTGACCGAGATATCGCCCTTCTCAGACTCTTCCCTGAGGATGTTAATAGAGAGCAGTATAAGGATACTGCCACATCGATGATCATAGCGGCACAATTCACAATAGCTAGACTTTGGAACCAACCTAGATGCCCTTCAATAGACGAATGGATAATAAAAATGTGGCATCTATACACAATGGAGTATTACACAGCACTGAAAAATGACAAAATCATAGAATTTGCAGGGAAATGAATGGCATTAGAATAGATTATGCTAAGCGAATCTATACAATCCTTAAAAAACAAATACCAAATGTTTCCTTTTATATAGAGAGAGCAAATAAGAACAGAACAGGGAGGAAGAACATGAGAAAAATATTAAAACTAAACAGAGATGAGTGGGGGGAGAGAAAGGGAGAGAGAAGGAAAAGCATATGGAAATGGTAGGAGACTACTCAATGTTACACAAAATTACATATAAGAGGTTGTGAGGCTAAAGAGGGGAAAACAAGGGAGAGAATTAAACAACAGCAGATGAGGTAGAGAGGGAAGATGGGAGGGGAGGGGGAATAGTAGGGGATAGGAAAGGTAGCAGAATACAACAATAACTAGTATGCTATTATGTAAAAACGTGAGTGTGTAACTGATGTGATTCTGCGATTTGTATTTGGGGTAAAAATGGGAGTTCATAACCCAATTGAGTCAAATGTATGAAAGATGATATATCATGAGTTTTATAATGTTTTGAACAACCAAAAATAAAAAGAATTGAATTTCCAATATTTGAGTCATTTAACAACTTTATTTTTTAATAAAATTGTCTTTTATTTCTTATCTTACTTGCTGGTATCTGCCTTTCAGTTTTAAAAAACTATGAGCTGTAGCCATTCATCCATGTAGTATGTAAAAGAAAATTTTGAGTGTCTCCATGTTACCAGATTGGCAAGGCATCAAGGTTTCCTTCACAAACAAGGTGAAGGCTTTGCCATTAGAAATTTAACATTCTGCAAAACAATTTTTTTAACTTTCCAATTAAATTTCCAAAAAAATTTAGAAAAAGAAGAATATAATCCCCACAGTAAGAAGGCCTCAAAGTGGAGAAGTGGAGCATTTACGGCAGGCCTATTTGATCACTCCTGGTTCACAGGAAGCATGTCCAATCCACCCTGACGTTAGGCAAATGAGGGGCAAGGGAGCTTATTTTGGGCACTGGTTTGTCTGTGCCCCTCATGGAAAACTCCATCCACAGGTTATGATGTGTGTCTATATGGAAGAAGATGAGAACCATGTGGGAGTGTTTTGGTTTTAATTGTGGTCATTTGTGTGGTAGTTGGAAGAGATGACTGGGTCCACCTGGGCTTGAACTCTGATGTGATTCCCCTTAGAGAATGAGATTTGGAACTAACTTCAGAGAAGTATTGCCATGAATGTTGTTGGGATTTCAGGAGGCCACACATGAGAGTCGCCCTTGGAAACTGAGGTATAGGCCCAGGGAGGCTTTCCAGAGAGCACTGGGAATCTCAGCTAGGATATCACAGGTTTTATTCTGAAAGACTTGGCAGCCATCGTTGAGAGTCAAAACACACATGACCTCACATTGTAGACCTCAATGGGCCTGGCTTCATGTGACAATTTGGCCACTCTTTGGGAAGCCTTGCCTGTGAGAGATCTCCAGATCCTTCATTAAAATGAGCTTCCTCAACATTTAATGGATCCTGAATGAATTGAAACCCACAGTACCAACAACTTCATCTGTGAAAAATAGTTAGATAAATACCATAAAATTTTAGAAATTCTCATGACCAGGTGGCACTGGAGAACCATTGGATGTCCTGTTGCTGATCATGAGTATACCAGACAGTGCCTTGATTGACTAGGTATCATGAAAATCGTGTAGAACAGAGATGCCAGTAAGTTGGAGCCTGCTGAGTAGTGGGCCTAGAGCAGTGGTGTGCAGGTGTGTGATAAAACATCTCTGGTGGGGCCATGTGGATCTGCCATTGACTTTCAAATGCCTTGAGACAGACACGGTGCAGCCAGCAGACCCTTCTATATAAAGGCATCTTGTTATATGGAGATTTTTCATGGCAATGTTTAGAATCAGGTTGCTATGGTCAAGGGGCAAGCTATGTGGGATAGAAGCCTAGTTGGTGCATTCTCATGCAGACACTGACCCACCACACGTGACAGAACTCCCTCCAGCACTGTGTCCCACTTGAACTCCTTGTATTTCGTGAAGCAAATACCAAACTTCCAGTGTAGCAGCAAGAAACAAAACGAAAAGTCGAGGATGACCAAATGGCTTCACAGTCCACATGGGGAGACACTTAGCCCCAGTGGCCACAATTTAGCTACAAAGAGAGAATTTAGAACTGCTGCCTCATGTTCATTGGAAAATAAGAAACCATGTCCTCCTGGTCACATAGATGCAGACCTAGCTTTGATGGTCTCACTACATCGGAAGTTAAAGCTCCTGAAAACAACATATATTTCAAGTGCCCAAGCTCAGAGGCAATTTCTCAAGAAGTGTTTAGGCCAGCAGATCTCCATGTTTGTGGAGTGTTTACCATGTCACTTACTTTTGGAAACTGCTCTATCAACTCCAAGGTTGTGAATTCCTGAGCATTTTCCATTCTAAATATATATTCACAGATTTTCTAACTCTTCTCCTCTAATTCTGACTTACTTGGGGCGAAGGGAATGTCAAGTCATTGTTCTGGATGAGAGAGAGAAGATTTTGTTTAGCACATATTTGCATAAACATTGGATTCATTTTACAATTTTCTGTGTGAAATACTGAATCCCTGACACTAACCCATACCCTACTAAACTCTGACTACTAATCCTAATATAATGGAGAAAAATAACCCAAACAGAATAGAAATACAAGCATTTCAGAGGAAGCATGGTGTATAGTTGGACTTTTGCATGATATAAGGTAGGAGTTATAAATCTAGTCAATTATTTGTTGAAATAATTCTCCATGTGTTTTTAAAGTTAAGAAATATGTGAATTCCTGTCTCCCTTTCTCTGTAGCCTATTAAGCAAATGTATTTTTATATGCACAAATAGAATCCTACCTGGTTTCACATGTACATTCTTGTGAGGTGGCTGAATTGGCAGATACAAATTGTGAGAAGAGATCACTCCTCCTAAACGCTGTTTTAACAGAAAATTCAACCCATGAGTGAGCTTCCTAGATGAACAACACTATACATATATTACTGTTCAGTAAAATGAATATTTTGGGATATGCGGATGAGTTATTTTTCATGATGAATTTCAATTGGCATATATATTGCTACATTATAATGTGTGTGTGTTTGTGTGTCTATATATATATATTCTCCAGATTTACCAAAATATGAAATATATGTGTCTTCTTATACACCGCCTGAATTCATTCATATTCATATATGTGGATTTATAATCAACTTTTAACAAGTTTATTCTCAGAAATATACATCCACTGAAATACATATTTGTTTCCTAGTACTGAAAACTAACTTCAGGGAAGGGTGCTTACAAATCGTAATATTTCTACAGTAACTGACCAAGTTTAACATCAATGCAAGTAGATTCCTATTGGATGTGATGTGTTTATTAAAGTTCATTTTTATTCAAACCTGGTACGTTATTATTTCTTCAGTTTATAGACATCATAAAATATATCCTTTCATTCACAAATTCACAAATTTATAAACATTTGGTTCACTTTCAATCACTTCCTCCTTCAGAACACTTATATTTCTCCATGTTTCTTGACTCGTCTTTTCACTAGACTTCTTTCTAAACACATTATTTTCGATTCCATAATCATTTTTGAAGCAAAACTCATTCACTATTCATGATAAACGGTAACCCTAAGATAACCATTAGATATGTAAGTGGTTGGAATGAATGTATGTATATCAATAAATGATTTCTTCTATTTTTTCAGATATCAATACAATCCATTATTTAAATTTGGAACCAGTCATATAATTTATTCACATTATGGTCTATTAATGCATCATCTCTATATTCATGAACACAGGGTAAGCCTATTAGTATCCCCAGTACTAATTTATATCTTTTCAAAATATTTCCCCCAGAAATGGTGGAAGAAATACTCATGTCACCTGATCTTCATATACATATTATCACAGTAATATTTTGGACACAAAATGCGAAGGTCACCCTTATGATTGTACCAAAGCCTCAATGGAATGTGAACATGGATTACTAAATATATCCATGTCCAGGTTGCCTAATGCTCTCAAATGTCAATCTTATTGGTGACTACAAATTTGTTTCTTCTTAAGATTATGTATTCAACCTCAACCCTGTTGAAAATCTCTAATCCTATCATGTTATACTTTGCCAGATTTCCTAATGTCTCTATTGATGTCTGCTTTCCTACATATTTTCCCCAGTTCATCATTGTGCCTGACTCTTCACATATGGTGTCATTTATATTCACTCTCTAACCAAAACCCTATTGCTAAAGAACATTTGGTCCAAATCCTAGACTCACTCTTCCTCCTAAACCTACTGACTATCTTCCTAATCCTACACACAATCCCTTTTTGACTGGATGTTCTCTTCTACATTTAATCATCTGAGGTACAGGGTCTTATGCCATTGTATATCAATTTAACTGATACCTCGGTGCAAAACATAACTCAAGCTAAGGATCCCAATCAAGGGTCCAAATCCTTCTGGGCTTCAAATATTACCTAGATTTCTGTTTTCATACTTATGTTTTCTCTCTATATTCTTATAAATATCGCTGGTTCCCAATACAATTATTCATCCAGCAGAATGATTTCCAACCCAAATCGAACATGCTATTAACCCTGACCATACAATATTCCCTCAATCTCACTTTACAGAAGAGCAGGGACAAAGTTGGTATTACAATACAGGAAGTTAGGAGATCTTCAACCTGCTGAGTTCCTCAAAATTCATGCAGAAATTATCCCTGGAGAAGATGCAGGCAGCTATGAAGGACCTGAGAGAACAAAAGTCATATTCCATGGCAAACAACATGGTCAGGATGAAAGGATGTGTCTGAGTCAGCCTCTCTATTCTTAATGTAGGGAAGATGGACCAAACCAGGCCTGTGTGGAGAGCTGTTCCCAGGTGACTATGGTTTCTATACCATTCTAACATGTGAAAGTATCACAGGAAGTAGGGCAGCCTCCATGTCAGGAGACAATAGGAAGAAACTGTTAGGACAAAGTGGTGGCCAAGACAGTGACCTCATTCGTTTTCTGAAGGTAGTGACCTCACCTCACTTCCTTGGTGATGGAGGTCTCTGAATTTTGTGATCCTGGAAGCCAGGCACCCTGAGCCAGTCCCAGTCGCAGTCACAGTGGGCTCATTTCTTTGGATTTACCAAGGACAGAATCAGTCTTTCTTGGTACCTACTGATGTAAGGGTTGCCAAATACCAAGAAAGCTCTGAAGAGGGGTCTTTCCTGAGAGCATAGGAATTGGCTCACCACTGCCTCCTTACAAATTCACAGATTTGACGAAGGAGACCAGATCTGAGACAGAAAGGCCATTTCTGAGTTACATCGTATGTCCTACCAGTCAGAGGACACTCCAGATAGTCACAGACCTACTTGGAAGAAGGAGGTGCATTTGTGGGTGTTGGTTTGTGTTTGTGGTTTTTTCTCATGATCTGAGAATAGGTAAAAAAGGAGGTTTGTTTGGTATGGAGTGGACTGTTTCTAGTAAGTCATTTGACAAGGAGACTGTTTCTGTGTCTGTGTATCCCACTGTGTTTTTCTTTGTAGATATTAGAAAAGAAAATAGCTCATTGGGTGTGTCCTGTCTAGTAGAAAACTTCCCAGTATGCATCCTTCCCAATTAATGAATGGACTGAGGCTTGCCTTATCCATGGGCAACACCTGCTATCTACCTATGTTCTCATTTTTTTCCTGAATTCTGGCCACTCTAAAGATTAGTATCATGTATTTTTGTACAAGATACGTACCACCTCCAAGCTCTGTGACATAGCCATGTACTGGATAGCTGAAGGGAATGGCGAGCATCTCAGAAAACTCACATATCAGAGTAACCAGGAAAGTCTCCTAGGAGAAACCCTGCTTGGGGCTTTTGATTACCTATTGTTCTGTTGCTCTGAATGTCAGAAAGGTCTTTGCCTCAGGCCAAACCTTAGTGAAGCTGAAGAAAAGAGTTTTCAAATGGAAATGAATGGGAATCACCTGTGGCTTTTTACTTCATTGCTTTGGAAAGGGATTTGTCTGAATCAGCCTCTTGGCCCTGTGTGAGCCTGTGGTTTAGATTTTCAGCACCTGATGTATCTAGAGAAAGATCCCATGTGGGCATCCAAAACCAAAATGGAAAAAAAGATCATTCATTGTACATGAAGCATCTCGCCTTCCTCTGTAATATTAATGACCTCCATCAAGTGAGAATAGGGATCATTTGTGTCAAATGAGTTCTTCAAAGCCCTGCAGAGGCTGGACAATAGGTGCTTGCATTTTCTCATGACTCCAATTCACACAAAGAATCTATACCCCACAGTCAGTAGGCCTCAAATTTGAGAAGTGGAGCAGTATTAACAGCAGTCCTATATGATCACTTCTGTTTCACAGGAATGTTGTCCAGGCCACCCTGACTTTAGGCAAATGAGGGGCAAGTGAGATTATTTTTGACACTGTCTTGGGCTGTGCCCCTCATGGAAAACTCCAGCTAGAGGTTATGATTAGTGTCTATATAAAAGAAGAAGAGGGCCCTGTGGGAGTGTTTTGGTTTTAATTGTCGTCATTTGTGTGGCAATTGGAAGAGATGCCGGGGTCCACCTGGGCTTGAACTCTGTTGTGATTCCCCTTAGAGACTGAGTTGTGGAACTGAGCTCAGAGAAGTATTGCCATGAATTGTGTTGAGATTTTTGGAGGCCACGCATGAGATTCGCCATTGGAAACTGAGATCTAGGCCCAGGGTGACTTTCCCACAGAGCACTGGGAATCTCAGCCAGGATATCACAAGATTTTATTTTGAAAGATTGTCAGCCATAGTTGAGAGTCAAAACACACATGGAATTCACATTGTAGACCTCAATGGGCCTGGCTTCATGTGACCTTTTGCCCACTCTTTGGGAAGCCTTGCCTGTGAGAGTTCTCCAGAACTTTCATTGAAATGAGATTCCTCACCTTTTAATGGTTCCTGTATAAATTGAATCCCACAGTGCCTCCAACTTCATTATTGAAAAATATCTAGATAAATACCATGAATTTTTTGAAATTACCATGACCAGGTTGCACTGGAGAACCTCTGGATGTCCTGTTGCTGATCATGACTGTACCAGACAGTGCCTTGATTGACTGGGTTTCATGGAAAAAGTGTAGAACATAGATGCCAGAAAGTTGGAGCCTGCAGACTAGTGGGCCTAGAGCAGTGGAGTGTAGGTGTGTGAAAAAAACATTTCTGGTGGGGCCACGTGGATCTGCCATTGGCTTAGAAATCACTTGTGACTGACATGGTACAGCCAGCAGACTGTATGTAAAGGCATCTTATTATATGGAGAGGATTCCTGCCAATGTCCAGAATCAGGTTGCTATTGTCAAGTTGAAAAGCTATGTGGGATTGAAGCCCCACTGGTGCATTTTACTAACCCACCACACGTGAGAGTACATCCTCCAGCACTGTGTCCCAGTAGAACTCCTTGTATTTCCTGAAGCCAATACCAAACTCACAGTGCAGCAGTAAAAAACACCACGAAAGTGGATAATGACCAAATGGCTTTTCAGACAACACAGTTAGATACTTAGACCCCAGTGGCCAAAGTTTACCTACAAAGAGAGAATTCAGCACTGCTGCCTCATGTTCACTAGAAAATAAAAAACCATGTCATCCAGGTCACATAGATGGAGACCCAGAATTGATGGTCTCACTACAAAGGAAGCTAAAGCTCCTGACAACAACATATATTTTAACTGCCCAACCTCAGAGGCAGTTTCTCAAAAAGGCTAGCAGAGCTCCATGTTTGTGGAGTGTTTACCCTCTCTCTTTTTGTAACCCGTTCTACCTCCTACAAGTTTGTGAACTCCTGAGCATTTTCCTTTCCACATATGTATTCACAGATTTTCTAACTTTTCTCCACTAATTGTGTCTTATTTGGGGCGAAGGTAATGTCAAAGCATTGTTCTGGATGAGAGTGGGAAGATTTTTGTGTAGCACATATTTACATACACATTGGATTCATTTTCAATTTTCCATTTGAAATACTGAATCCTTGACACTAACCTATACCCTACTAGATTCTGACAACTAATTCTAATATAATGGAGAAAAATAACCCAAACAGAATAGAAATACTAGCACTTTCTCTGTAGCCTATTCATCACATGTATTTTTTAATGCATCTTTAGAATTCTACCTGGTATCACATGTACATTCTTGTGAGCTTGCTTATTTTGGAAGATACAAATTGTGAGAAGAGATCGCTCCCTCTAAATTCTGATGGAACTGGAAATTCTACCTATGGGTGAGTTTCCTAGATGAACAGTATTATGCATAAATAAATGTTCAGTAAAATGAATATTTTTGGATACGTGGATGATATCTATTTTATTATGATTTTCGAATGGCATATATATTGCTACATTTTAATGTCTGTGTATGTGAGTATCTAATTATCTATCTATCTATCTATCTATCTATCTATCTATCTATCTATCTATATAGATATAGATATCTACTCTTTAGATTTTCCAAAATATGAAATATATGTGTCTTATTATACACTTTCTAAATTCACTCATGTGTGTGTATGTGGATTTATAATCAAATTTTTACAAAATAATTCTTAGAAATATTCATCCACCTTAAATACATATTTATTTCCTAGTACTGAAAACTAAATTCAGTGAATGGTGCATACAAATCGTAATATTTCCACAGTGACTGACCCAGTTTCACATCAATGCAAGTAGACACCTATGGGACCATGATGTGTATTTTGAAGTTCATTTTTATTCCACACTGATACATTTCTATTTCTGCAGTTTATGGACATTATAGGATATATCCTTTCATCCACAATTTCACAAATTTATAGGCATTTGGTTCACTTTCAATCACTTCCTACTTCAGAACACATGTATTCCTCCATGTTTCTTGACTGTTCTTTTCATAAGATTCTTTCCAAACACATTATTTTTGATTTCCATAATCATTTTTGAAGCAAAACTCAGACACTCTTCATGATAAACCATAATGCTAATATTACCATTAGATGTATAACTGGTTAGAATGAATTTATGTATATCAATATAAAATTTCCTATATATTTTCAGATATCAATTCAATCCATTATTTAAAGTTTGAACCAGTTATATTATTTATTCACAGTATGGTCTATTAAGGCATCATCTCTATATTCATAGACCGATGGTATACCTATTTGTATCCCCAATACTAATTTATAAGTCTTTAAAATATTGCTTTAAGAATTGGTGGAAGAAATACTCTAGTCACCTGATATACATACACATTTTATCACAGTAATATTCCTGACACAAAATGCAACGGACACACTTATGATTGTACCAAAGCCTATATTGAAAGTGAGCATGTATTACTAACAACATCCAAGTCCTGATTAACTAATGATCTCAAATATCATTCCTATTGGTGACTACATATTTGTTTTTTCCTAAGATTAAATATTGAATCTGAACCCTGTTAAAAATGTCTTATCCTATCACTCACTTTGTACTTTGCCTGATTTCCTAATGTCTCTATTGATATCTGATTTCCTACACATTTTCCCCAGTTCATCACTGTGACTGACTCTTCAAATATGCTGACATTTACTTTCACTCTTTAACAAAAACCCTATATCTAAAGAACATTTGGTCCAATTCCTCGACTCACTGAAATGGGTTCTTCAAAGCCCTGCAGAGGGTAGCCCACAGGTGCTTGATTTTCTCATGACCCCAATTCACATAAAGAATCTATGCCCCACAGAGAGTAGGCCTCAAATTGGAGAAGTAGAGCAGTATTAATGGCAGGCCTATTTGATCACATCTGGTTCACAGGAAGGGTTTCCAGGCCACACTGAGTTTAGGCAAATAAGGGGCAAGTGAGCTTATTTTGGACACTTCCTTAGGCTGCGCCCCTCATGGAAACCTCCACCAAGAGGTTATGATGAGAGTTTATATTGAAGAAGATGAGGGCCATGTGGGAGTGTTTTGGTTTAATTGTGGTCATTTGTGTGGTGGTTGGAAGAGATGACTGGGTCCGCATGGACTTCAACTCTGGAGTGATTCCCCTTAGAGACTGAAATGAACTCAGAGAAGTATTGACATGAATTGTGTGGGATTTTAGGAGGCCACACATGAGAGTTGCCCTTGGAGACTGAGATCTAGGCTCAGGATAGCTTTCCAAAGAGCACTGGGAATCTCAGGCAGGGTATCACATGACTTTATTCAGAAAGACGTGGCAGCCATTGTTGAGAGTCAAAACACACATGGACCTCAATTGTAGACCTCAATGGGCCTGGCTTAATGTGACCTTTTGGCCACTCTTTGGGAAACCTTGCCTCGGAGAGATCTCCCGAGCTTTAATTGAAATAAGCTTCCTCACCATTTCATGGTTCCTGAATAAATTGAAAGCCACAGTGCCTCCAACTTCATCTTTGAAAATTGGCTAGATAAATACCATGAATTTTTTAAATTTCCATGAACAGATGGCACTGGAGAACCTTTGGATATCTGTTGCTGATCATGAGTGTACCAGACATTGCATTGATTGACTGGGTTTCATGAAAATGGTGAGAACAGAGGTGCCAGAAAGTTGGAGCCTGCTGATTAGTGGGCCCAGAGCAGTGGTGGGCAGGTGTATGATAAAACATCTGTCTTCGGGACACGTGGTTCTGCCATTGGTTTCCGAATGACTTGTGACTGACATGTTGCAGCCAACAGAACCTTACAAGTAAAGGGACCTTGTTATATGGAGAGGTTTCAGGGCAATGTTCAGAATCAGGTTGCTATGGACATGGGTGCAAGCTTTTTGGGATAGAAGCCTGGTTGGTGCATTCTCCTGCAGACCCTCAACCACTACACGTGAGAGTACTCCCTCTAGCACTGTGTCCCAGTTTTTCTCCTTGTATTACGTGAAGCCAATACCAAACTCCCAGTGCAGCAGTAAGAAACACCACGAAAAGTGGAGTATGACCAAATGGCTTCACAGATCACATGGTTAGACACTTAGACCCCAGTGTCCTCAGTTTACTAACAAAGGGAAAATTCAGAACTTCTTCCTCATGTTCAATAGCATATAAGGAACCATGTCATCCAGGTCACATAGATGCCGACCCAGGTTTGATGGTCTCAATACAAAGGAAGCTAAAGCTCCTGACAACAACAAATTTTTCAAGGGCCCAAACTCAGAGGCAGTTTCTCAAAAACTCATTAGGCCACCAGAGTTCCATGTTTGTGGAGTGTTTACCCTGTACCTTACTTTTGGAAATTCCTCTACCACCTCCAAGGTTGTGAACTCCTGAGCATTTTCTTTTCCAGATATATATTCACAGATTTTCAAACTCTTCTCCACTAATTGTGTATTACTTGTGGCGAAGGAAATATCAAGTCATTGTTTTGGAGGACAGTGGGAAGATTTTTGTCTAGCAAATATTTGCATACACATTAGATTCATTTTCCAATTTTCCATTAGAAATACTGAATCCCTGTCACTAACCCATACCCTACTAGACTCTGACTACTAATCTTAATATGATGTAGAAAAAGAAACCTAACAGAATAGAAATACAGGCCGTACATAGGAGGCATGGTGTATACTAGGACTTGCCTTCTGCTTTATCAAGTGTATGTGTTATAAATCTAGTCAACTTTTTATTGTAATACTTCTCCATGAGTTTTTAAAGTTAACACATATGTACATTTCTGTCACCCTTTCTCTGTAGCCTATTCATCTCATGAAATTTATTATGCATATTTAGTATCCTACCTGGTATCACACGTACATTCTTGTGAGCTTGCTGTTTTAGGATGATACAGATTGTGAGAAGAGATCACTCCCCCTAAATACTGATGGAACTGAAAATTCAACATATTGGTGAATTTCCTAGATGAACAGCATTATACATAAATCCATGCTCAGTAAAAAGAATATTTTTGGATATGAGGATGATATATATTTCATAATGAATTTTGATTGGCATACATATTACTACATTTTAATGTCTGTGTTTGTATCTATATATATATATATATATATTTTTTTTTTCTCCAGATTATTCAAAATATGAAATATATGTGTCTTATTATACACTCATTAATTTAACTCATGTTCCTATATGTGGATTTATAATCAAATTTTCACAAGATTATTCTCAGAAATATTCATCCACATGAAATACATATTTATTTCCCAGTACTGAAAACTAACTTTGGTGAATGGTGCTTACAAATCCTAATATTTGTACAGTAACTGACCCAGTTTAACATCAATGCAAGTAAAATCCTATGGGACATGATGTGTATTTTGAAGTTCATTTTTATTCAACACTGGTACATTACAATTTCTTCAGTTTATGGACATCATAGGATAATACTTTTCATCCACAAGTTCACAAATCTGTACGCATTTGGTTCACTTGAAATTACTTGCTGCTTCAGAACATATGTATTCCTCCATGTTTCTTGACTGTTCTTTGCATGAGATTATTTCCAAACATATTATTTTCGATTTCCATAATCATTTTTGAAGCAAAACTCCCACACTCTTCATCATAAACCATAATGCTAAAATTACCATTAGATGTATAACTGGTTAGAATGAACTTATGTATATCAATATAAGATTTCCCATATATTTTCAGATATCAATTCAATCAATTATTTAAAGTTTGATCCAGTTATATTATTTATTTACAGTATGGTCTATTAAGGCATCATCTTTATAATCATAGGCACAGGGTACACGTACTTGTGTCCCCAATACTAACTTATCAGTCTTAAAATGTTGCTTTCAGAAATAGTTGAAGAAATACTGTAGTCACCTGATATACATTTACATTTCAACACAGTAATATTCCTGACAAAAAATGCAAAGGACACCCTTATGATTGTACCAAAGCCTAAATTTAATGTGAGCATGTATTACTAACAACATCCATGTCCTGATTAACTAATGATCTCAAATATCATTCCTATTGGTGACTACATATTTGTTTCTTCCTAAGATTATATATTCAAACTCAACCATGTTAAAAACATCTTATCCTATCACTCACTTTGTACTTTCCCTGATTTCCTAATGTCTCTATTGATATCTGCTTTCCTACACATTTTCCCCAGTTCATCACTGTGACTGACTCTTCACATATGCTGACATTTACATTCACTCTCTAACCAAAACCCTATATCTAAATAACTTTTCGAACTATCTCTTTTTGTCTGGACGATCTCTTCCTCATTCAGTCATCCAAGGTACAAGGTCCTATACCATTGTATATCGATTTATCTGAGACAACTTTGCGGAAATAATTCAAAGCTAAGTATCCCAATCAAGGGCCCAATGTTCATCTGGGTTTGAAATCTTTCCTAGATTTCTGTTTTCATACTTATATTACACCTATATATGCTTGTAATATCGGAGGTTCCCAATACCATTATTCATCTCACAGAATGATTCCTAACCCAAATCGAACATGCTATTAACCCTAACCATGCACTGTTCCCTCAATTTAACTTTACGAAGAGCAGGGAAAGAGTTGGTGTTATAATACAGGTAGATAGGGGATCTTCCACCTGTTGAGAACCTCAAGTTCCATGCAGAAATAAACCCTGGAGAAGATGTAGGCAGCTATGAAGAACCTGAGAGAGCAACAGATATCTTCCTTGGTAAAATACCTGGTCAGGATGAAGCGATGTGTCTGAATAAGCCTCTCTCTTCTTAATGTAGAGAAGATGGACCAAACCAGGTCTGTGTGGAGAGCTGTTAACATGTGCCTATGGTTGATATACCATTCTATCTTGTGAATGTGACACAGGAAGTAGGGGAAGCCTCTCTCTCATGGGACCCTTGGAAGCAAATGTTAGGATAAAGTGTTTGCCAAGATAGTGACCTCATTCGGTTCCTGAAGGAAGTGACCTACCTCACTTCCTTGGTGATGGAACTCTCTGAACTTGGGATCCAGGAAGCCAGGCACTCAGAGCCAGTCCCAGTCCCAGTCCCAGTGGGTTCACTTGTTTGGATTTACCAAGGACAGAGTCGGTCTTTCTTGGTACATACTGATGTGTGGATGGCTAAATGCCAGGAAAGCTCTGAAGAGGGGCCTTTCCTGAGAAAGCAGGTAGTGACTCACTGATTGATGCTGACAACTTTACAGAGTTGGTAAAGGAGACCTGATCTGAGACAGGAAAGTCCATTTCGAGGGAGCAGAGTAAGGCCCACCAGTCTGAGGACACTCTGGATAGTCACAGACCTACTTGGGTAATGGAGGTGCCTTTGTGGGTGTGGGTGTGAATTTGTAGTTTTGTATCATGTTCTGAGAATAGGTAGTAAAGGCAGTATGTTTGGTTTGGAGTGGACTGTTTTTGGTAAGTCATTTGACATGGTGAGTGTTTCTATGTTTGTGTTTCCCACTTTTTCCGTGGTTGTAGATATTAGAAAAGTGAATGCATCAATGGATGTGTCCTGTCTAGTAGAAAGCATCTCAGCACACATCCTGCCCAATTTATGAATGGACTGTGGCTTGCCTTATATGGGCAACACCTACTTCTTTCCTTAGTTCCTGTTTTCTTCCTGAATTCTGGCCACTCTCCAGAATAGGCTCATGTTTTTTTGTCCAAGATATGGACCTCTGTCGAGTTCTGTGACATGGCCATGTACTGGATAGATAAAGGGAATTGGGAGCACCTCAGAAAACTCGGATATCAGTGTGACCAGTAAAGTCTCAGTAGAGAAACCCTGCTTTGTGCCTTTTGCTAACCTACTGTTCTGTTGACGTGAATGTCAGGAAGGTCTTTTCCTCAGGCCACCAGTTTGTGAAGCCTGAAAAAAACTGCTTTCAATTGGAAATGAATGAGCATCACCTGTGGCTCTTTGCTTAATTGCTTTGGAAAGGGATGTGTCTGAATCATCCTTTCGGCTCTGAGAGAGGCTGTGGCTTTGATTTTCAGCACCTGATGGATCTAAAGAAAGATCCCATGTGTGCATCCAAAACCAAAATGGCAAAAAGATCAGTCATTGTGGATGAAGTCTCTTGCTTCCTCAGTTAGGTTCCTGACCTCCATCAAGTAAGTAGAGGGATCCTTTGAGACAAATGAGTTCTTCAAAGCCCTGCAGCAGTGCTTGGGTTCTCACATGACTCCTAATCACATAAAGAATCTATACCTCACAGTCAGTAGGCTTCAAAATGAAGAAACAGAGCAGTATTACTGGCAGGCCTATTTGATCAATCCTGGTTTACAGGAAGGGTGTCCAGGAAACCCTGACTTTAGGAAAATGAGGGGAAAGGGAACTTATTTTGGACACTGTCTTGGGCTGCGCCCCTTATGGAAACCTCCAGCCAGAGGTTATGATGAATGTCTACATGGAAGAAAATGAGGGCCATGTGGGAGTATTTTGGTTTTAATTGAACATATTATTAACCCTAACCATACACTGTTCCCTCAATCTAAGTGTTCAGAAAAGCAGGGAAAGATTTGGTCTTACAATACAGGAATGCAGGGGATCTTCCACCTGCTGAGAACTTCAAAGTTCCATGCAGAAATGATCCCTGGAGAAGATGTAGGCAGCTATGAAGGACATGATAGAGCAAAAGGCATCTTCCATGGCAAACAACCTGGTCAGGATGAAGGGTTGTGTCTGAATCAGATTCTCTCTTCTTAAGGTAGAGGAGATGAACCAAACTAGGCCTTTGTGGAGAGCTGTTCCCAGGTGACTATGGTTTCTATACTATTCTAACTTGTGAAAGTGTCACAGGTAGTAGGGACATCCTCCATGTTATGAGACCTTAGGAAGCAAATGTTAGGACAAATTGGTTGCCAAGGCAGTGACCTCATTCAGTTACTAAAGGAAGTGACCTCACCTCACATCCTTGTTGATGGAACTCTCCAAATTTGGGTTCCAGGAAGCCAGGCACCAAGACCCAGTCCCAGCACCAGTTCCAGTGTTCTCACTTGTTTGGATTTTCCGAGGACAGAGTCAGTCTTTTGTGGTACCTACTTATGTGAGAATGGCCAAATTCCAGTAAAATTCTGAAGAGCGGCCCTTCCGGAGAAAACAGGTAGAGGCTCACTGCTGGCTCCTGAAAACTTCACAGAGTTGACCAACTTGCCCAGATCTGAGACAGGACAGACAATTTCTGGGGAACATAGTATGGCCCTCCAGTCAGAGGACACTCTGGATAGTTCCAGACCTACTTGGGGGAAGGAGGTGCCTTTGTAGTTGTGGGTATGGGTTTGTGGTTTTTTCTTTTGTTCTGAGAATAGTTAGGAAAGGGGGTGTGTTTGGTTTGGAGTGGAGTGTTTCTAGTTAGTCCTTTGACAACGCGAGTGTTTTTAGGTCTGTGTATCCCACTGTGTCTGTGGTTGTAGAAATTAGAAAAGAGAATGCCTCAATGGGTGTATCCTCTCAAGGAGAAAACTTCCCAGCATTCATCCGGCACAATTTATAAATGGAGTGTGGCTTGCCTTATCAATGGGCAATACCAACTATCTTCCTACGTTCCTGTTTTCTTCCTGAATTCTGGCCACTCTCCAGAATAGGCTCATGATTTTGTGTCCAATATATGAACCACTTCCAAGATCTGTGACATGGCCATATACTGGATAGCTGGAGGGAATGGCAAGCATCTCAGAAAACTCAGATATCAGTGTAGCCAGTAAAGTCTCAGTGGAGAAACCCTGCTTTGGGCCTTTTGATTACCTATTGTTATGTTGCCCTGAATATCAGGAAAGTCTTTGTCTCAGGCCACCCCTTTGTGAAGCCTGAAGAAAACAGTTTTCACATGGAAATGAATGGGCATTACCTTTGTGTTTACAATAAAACCTTCACAGATTTGGCTCTCATTAAGTTAAAAATACTTTTAGATTGCATCTCAGTGTAAAAAGTAACATGGAACTGTACATATCTTATTGATAACAAGTCCAATTATAGAACACAAATGATATACATAAATCTCCAACATGTTTTTCTTTTAAGCCTAGAATTACCATACAACCTTAGAACACCAGCTTGATACAATGGTCTTTGGAAGCTTCTACCTTACAGACTTGTATACCTGGAAGATATGAAGACATTAACACCACAATTACATTGATGTTTTTGTATTAAACAAGTTTAGATTTTAAAGAAATAACATGGCACAATTTTATAAAAACAGTACTTGTTTTACCAGCTGTTTATTTTTTTAAGATTACTTGCTCAAAACTTACACATATAACCAAGTTACACAAACCTTTTTTTATTATTTACTTAAACCCTTTTAATTACTTAATCATATAGACTCTCTTATCCAGAAACACATTTTTCCTCTATTAGATCTATATCTGGAACCTTTTAGTTTCTCTTTTTCATCTACTAACCTCTTTCTGTTCACATTTCAATACAATACTTGTAAATTTCTGAATTTAGGCAGATTATTTTATAGACATCTACATTTTATTAGGGCCTTTTTGAAAACCTAGAAAACTTATAGGCCTAATTTTAAAGACATCTTTATTTTTATCTGTTTACCCAATTTGAATTAAAACATATGAATCACGTGGATCAAAGACATTTGGATACATTCTTAAATTTTTCATGAGTGCTCCTCATCTGTCAATTGTCATATCACTGCATGATATATGGACATACACACATACAGACATACCAACATACAACACGTAACACAAATGTAACACATAACACAATAGTAAAAGCCTTGTAGCTTTTTCAGGTGAAATCTCCATTGAAATGCTAAAAACTCCAGAGTCGATCAAAAATAGAACTGATCAGAAAACATTAACCCATCAGCAGAATCAAGATCATGAGCTCAAAAAAAAAAATACAGAATCTAAGAAAAGCAAGAGTCCTAAAAAAGATGACTGGCCAGTAATTAGTAAATACCGTATAATATAATTTTTTGGTTAGGTCTAGTTTGAGTTCAGGTAAAAAGACACATTTACTCTTTTTTATCTGTTTCCTGCTGAGTGCTGCAGGCTTCTTTTATTTGCATATCAACTTAAGTCCTGGCTGAGGTCTGGAAAACTGAAAAGACTGGAATCCGTAGCAGAAACCTCAGGCCTAAGGCATTTTAGCTATAAGTCATAATTTCCAGGTTTGGATGTTGAAAATTTTGATGCAAGTTTAAGATGTAATTCTCAAAATTTTATATCTTTAGATTTTTCTACACTAGAAAAACTTGCTCACACAAAACTGAAAATAGGATCATTTTTTGATAATATTAAAGCCACCATCAGAAAAAGTTTCTATAGGATCGTTAAGCCCCTTTCTTTGTTATGAAGTTTCTAATAGTATTAAGTTACATTAAATTGGCTGAAAATTTTTTAAAAAGAACCACACACTACCATGTGTATCCGAAATTAAGCTTTAAAAATTTCCAAGACTGTTGCTAATTAATGTCATTTCAATAAGCCAGACCAACGTTTTAATTTAGTACCATTTTTTAAAATCTTACACACTGATGGGAATAGATACCATATCATAATTTATTATCTCTTCCCAAGTTAATGCACTGGTATATCTAGTGAAATTTTTTCAGGCTGCCTAGTTCAAAATTAAAACTCTTTAATTATTTTTTTTCCTAAGTATTTAAGTTTCCTAGCATGAACTACCTGAAATCAAACTAAACAATTGTTTAAACCCAATTTTTAACTGTAACATAGTGCAATGCTTTAGAAACCCATTTAGATACGAGATGGTTAAAATAAAAAAAAAATCATTTTTAGATACACATTCACCCTAGATCATCCCCAAGAAAAAATCTATAATATCAACATATTAATGCATTCATTGTCCCTTTTGTTAAGTAAACAGAGGTGGAGAAATCCTTAAAGTGCACGTAAGGAATAAGGGAGTTCCCCACAGCAAAATGGCTCTGTCAGCTGCTGGGAGTCCCTTAGCCTCACCATTTACTTACAGGATTAGTTCCTCTGGTTTGCTTTGACCCCAGGCACCAGGCATATTCTATGTCTCCCAACTTTGCAGTAGTCAGCTCCCAAAAATTTCATCCTCTGCTTGCAGTTGTTTTGAGTGCTAGGCTTCCCCAAGAGGGCAGAGTGGGGTTTATTTAAAGTCCCCTCTGGGGTGTCAAAATTTATGACTGAAGGCTTGGTTCCCATCCCAAAGCCAATTAATGCCAATTTAATAATGAGGACAGGGTTTTGAGAAAAGTTTAAGCGAGATATCAAAGTTCTTTGACCCCAGACATTTCCCTCTGCAGTGGGCATGCTCAAGCCAACTACGGGAAGAAAAAAATCACTGCTTCCGTAATCTTGCTTAACAAAGGGGAGTAAAGTTTATCAAAGTTCTTTAAAACACAGCTAAGAGAGGTGCAAAAGGTGAGAACAGAAAAACTGGCAGTTCTATTGACTTTTGGTCCCTCACAGGAGAAGCATTAGTTTAAAATTTAGCTAAAGTAACTTCCACATATGTAAGGCAGGTTGGAACTCGGGACTCTGCATCGGTCCAAACAATGCCATCACATTTAACAGAAACACAGATAAAAAGACACACAAAGACCATCATGCAGCTCCCGTTTGTTCACAACCCCAAGATCTACAATCTTGTGACTCAGGGAGAATGGAGGGAAGAGGGGAAGGAGTAGAAGGTTTGAGTGATAGGATCCTGGGTGACGGTGTCGGATTGGAGGCAGGGACCAGGAAAGGCTTCAAGGACAGAGGCATGGAATGGCTTTGTCCCATAATGAGAGTTTCTCAAACAGAGACAAGGACAATACAAACGTGACACAAACATGTACACACAGGTAACATTTAACACGAGTTCAGAAGTAAAGATTAGAACCTAGTAACTGGCAAAACCTGATGGGTTAGACCACAAAGACAGACAGTGAATTCAACCTGAGAGAAAAAAGTAGCCAGCAAGATATGATGGGTTGGCAGCAGAGTCACCTAATGTGGGCTCATCCGTCCCTCCTCACCCAATGAGGGCACATCCATCACTCCCTGAGTCCTCCAAGGCATCCCTTGCGAGGACGTGGTCTGTGGCTTTAGGACACGTTTGACCACCACTGACAGGGGGAACTTATGTTCTCCGCTGGCAGCCACTCTGCCAACCCAAACCAAAAACGGAAAAACGGAACCTGAACAAAAAGCTCTGAGCGATCGCAAGGAAAAATGGAAAGAAGCGACTTACTTACCCCCAGAGGGGTCTGTTGGGGTGTCCTTGTCCTATGCTGCATGATTCCCGGCCAACGCACCAAATGTAAGGATCCGGTGAACGTCGGAGGAAGAGACCACCAAGAGACCGCGGCTCATGCAACAGAAAAAGGCGTTCATTGAGGATCCAATCCAGCATGCTGGGGCTACGTGCTCACTCAAGAAGGGAGAGCAGCCCAGAGCCCCGAGCAGGGGTTGAGCAGTGCTTAAGTACACTTTTTGGGGAGGGCGGGACTTTACATATATCACAGTCTCCTTTAAGAAATCAACATACACCGCCGAAAAATCAAACAACAATTCCTAAACATGATTAGTTCACTCATTGGCAGGAACAGGTGAGGCAGGAGTGATAGGTCAGTTCTAAAGCGAGGTACACATTCAAACAGATTGCTTTAGGCCTTGCAATGCCTATGTGCCAGGCCACACAGGGTCCTAGGTTATTAAATAACCAGGCGGTCAGGGGGAATATTTACTGGGCAGTCGGGAATTGTACTACAAGCTACAGGAATTTCAGGTTTTGCATGTAGCATAGGAACTTAACAATACCTGGTCCTTTACATTTTAACTCAGGCCTCGCAGCTTAGAAACTTTACAAAACCCAGTCTTTTACACTTCAACTTTTACACTTTAATTTCAATTTATTTTACCCTTTCAGATCACTCCTGGTGGACAAGAAGGGTGTCCAAGCCACCCTGAATTTAGGCAAATGAGTGTCAAGGGAGCTTATTTGGGACACTGTCTTGGGCTGTGCCCCTCATGGAAACCTCCAGGCAGATGTTATGATGAGTGCCTTTATAAAAGAAGAGGAGGGCCATGTGAGAGTGTTTTGGTATTAATTGTGGTCATTTGTGTGACGGTTGGAAGAGATGAGTGGGTTCACCTGGGCTTGAATTCTTGTGTGATTCCCCTTAGAGACTGACTTCTGGAACTGAACTCAGAGAAGTATTGCCATGAATTGTGGTGATATTTTAGGAGGCCAAGCATGAGAGTCGCCCTTGGAAACTAAGATCAAGGCCGAGGGTGGATTTCCACAGAGCACTGAGAATTTCAGCCAAGATATCCCATGATTTTATTCTTAAAGACTTGGTAGCCATAGTTGAGAGTCAAAACACACATGGACCTCACATTGTAGACCTCAATGGGCCTGGCTATATCTAACCTTTTGGTCACTCTTTGGGAAGCCTTGCCTATGAGAGTTCTCCAGAGTTTCATTCAAATGAGCTTCCTCAACATTTAATGGTTCTTGAAACCCACAGTGCATACAAACACAATAGAAATACAAGCAGTTCAGAAGAGGCATGGTGTATAGTTGGACTTGCCTTTTGCATTATGTAGGGTAGGTGTTATAAAAATAGTTAATTTTTAATTGAAATAGTTCTCCTTGTGTTTTTTAAGTTAATAAATATGTGAATTCCTCTATCTTTTTCTCTGTAGCCTATTCATCACATGTATTTTTATATAAACATATAGAATCCTACCTGGTATCACATATACATTCTTGTGAGGTGGCTGACATGGCAGATACAAATTATGACAAGAGATCACTCCTCCTAAATGCTATTGGATCTTAAAATTCAACCTAAGGGTAACCTTTCTAGTTGAACAACATTATTCATAAATCCATGTTCAGTAAAATGAATATTTTTGGATCTGTGGACGATATATATTTCATCATGAATTTCAATTGGCATATATATTGCCACTTTATAATGTCTGTGTGTGTTTTGCTCTTTGCTTAATTGCTTTGGAAAGGGATGTGTCTGAATCAGCCTCTTGGCCCTGTGTGAGGCTGTGGCTTAGATTTTCAGCACCTGATGGATCTAAAGAAAGATCCCATGGGTGCATCCAAAACCAAAATGGCCAAAAGAGCAGTTATTGTGGATGAAGACTCTCACCTTCTTCTCTAAGATTCCTGACATCCATCAAGTGAAAATATTGATCCTTTGGGTCAAATGAGTTCTTTAAAGCCCTGCAGAGTTTAGCCCATAGGTGCTTGGGTTTTCTCATGAATCCAGTTTACATAAAGAATCTAAACCCCACAGTCAGTAGGCATCAAATTGGAGAAGCCAAGGAGTATTAACGGCAGGCGTATTTGATCACTCCTGGTTCACAGTCAGGATTTCCAGGCCACACTGACTTTAGGCAAATGAGGGGCAAGAAAGGTTATTTTGGACACTGTCTTGTGCTGTGCCCCTCATGGAAACCTCCATCCAGATGTTATGATGAGTGTCTACATGAAATAAGATAAGGGGCATGTGGGAGCATTTTGTTTTGAATTGTGGTAATTTGTTTGGTGCTTGGAACAGATGACTGGGTCCACCTGGGCTTGAACTCTGGTATGATTCCCCTTAGAGACTGAATTCTGGAAGTGACATAAGAGAAGTATTGTCATGAATTGTGTTTGGATTTTACTAGGCCATGCAACCAACATCTCAGGTATTAATTGTGGTGCAGGGAGATCTAGGTGCAGGGTGGCTTTGCCCACAGCACTGGGAATCTCAGCCTGGATATCACATGATTTTATTCTGAAATTCTTTAAAGCCACACTTGAGAGTCAAAACACATATGGACCTCACATTGTATACCTCAATGGGCCTGACTTCATGTGACCTTTTGGCCACTCTTTGGGAAGCCTTGCCTGTGAGTGTTCTCAAGATCTTTCATTGATATGAGCTTCTTCAACATTTAATGGTTCCTGAATGAATTGAAACCCACAGAGCCTCCAACTTTATCCTCGAAAAATGGCTTGATAAATACCATGAAATTTTTGAAATTCCCATCACCAGGTGGCACTGGAAAACTTTTGGATGTCCTGTTGCTGATCATGAGTGTATCAGACAGTGCCTTGACTGACTGGGTTTCATGAAAATTGTGTAGAACAGTGATGCCAGTAAGTTGGAGCCTGTTCATTAGTGGGCCTAGAGCAGTGGTGTGAAGGTGTGTGAAAAAACATGTGTGTTGGGGCATGTGGATCTGCCATTGGCTTCCAATTGCCTTGTGATTGACAGGGTACAGCCAGCAGACCCTTATATGTAAAGGCATCTTGTTATATGGATAGGTTTCTGGGAAATGTTCAGAATCAGGTTGCTATGGACAAAGGGGCAACCTATGTGGGACAGAATCCTGGTTGGTGCATTCTCATGCATACCGTGTCCCTCCACACGTGACAGAACTCCCTCCAGCACTGTGTCCCAGTTGAACTCCTTGTATTTCATGAAGCAAATACCAAACTCCCAGTGCACCAGCAAGAAACACCACGAAAATTGGAGGATGACCAAATGGCTTCACAGTCAACCCGGGGAGACACTTACACCCCAGTGGCCATATTTTAACTACAAAAAGAGTATTCAGCACTGCTGCCTCATTTTCATTGGAAAATTAGAAACAATGTCCTTCAGGTCACATATTTGCACACCCAGATTTGATGGTCACACAACAAAGGAAGCTAAAGCTCCTGACAACAACATGTATTTTAAGAGCCCAACCTCAGAGAGTTTCTCAAGAAGTCTTTACACAAGCAGAGCTCAATGTTTGTGGAGTGTTTAGCCTGTCCCTTACTATTGGAAACTCCTCTACCACCTACAAGTTTGTGAACTCCTGAGCATTTTTTATTCCTGATATGTATTTACAGATTTTCTAACTTTTCTCCTTTATTGTATCTTACTTGGAACTAAGGTAATGCCAAGGCAATCTTCTGGATGAGAGTGTGAACATTTTTGTGTAGCACATATTTGCATACCCTTTAGAGTCATTTTCCAATTTTCCATTCGAAATACTGAATCCCTGACACTAACGCATACCCTAATAAACTCTGACTACTACTCCTAATATGATGGAGAAAAATAACACAAACAGAATAGGAATACTAGCAGTTCAGAGGAATCATGGTGTATAGTTGGACTTGTTTTTTGCATGATTAATTGTAGGTGTTATAAATCTAGTCAATTTTTAATTGAAATAGTTCTCCATGTGTTTTTAATGTTAACAAATATGTGAATTCCTCTCTCCCTTTCTCTGTAGCCTATTCAGCACATGTATTTTTAAATGCACATATAGAACACTACCTGGTATCACACCTACATTCTTGTGAGGAGGCTAATTTGGCAAATACAATTTGTGAGAAATGATCACTCCTGTTAAACTCTGTTGGAACTGAAAATTTAACCTAGGGGTGTGTTTCCTAGAAGAACAACATTATACATAAATCCATGTTCTAAAAGAAATAATTTTGCATCTGTGGAAGATATATATTTCACGATAAATTTCGATTGCTAATTTATTGTCTGTGTGTGTTTTTTTTTGTATATATATATATATATACACTCTCCAGATTTTTCAAAATATGAAATATATGTGTCTTATATACACTCACTAAATTTATTCATGTTCATGTATATGGATTTATAATCAACTTTTCACAAGATCATTCTCAGAAATATTCATCCACCTGAAATACATATTGTTTGCAGTACTGAAAACTAACTTCAGTTAATGTTGCATACAAATACTAATACTTCTACAGTAACTGACCCAGTTTAACATCAATGCAAGTACATTCCTATGTGACATGATGTGTATTTTGAAATTTATTTTAATTCAACACTGGTACATTACTATTTCTTCAATTTATGCACATCATAGGATATATATTTCATCCACAAGTTAGCAAACTTATAGGCATTTGTTTCACTTTCAATCACTTCCTGTTTCAGAACACATGGATTCTTCCAGGTTTCTTGACTGGTCTTATCATGAGACTTCTTTCCAAATACATTATTTTTGATTTCCTTTATCACTTTTGAAGCAAAACTGACACTCACTTCATGATAAACCATAACTATAATATCACCATTAGATGTATAACTGGTTGGAAGGAATGATTTCATATCAATATAGTATTTCTTATATATATTCTGATATCAATTTAATCCATTATTTAAAGTGGAACCAGTTATATTATTTATTCACTATATGGTCTATTCATGCATTATCTCTATATTCATAGACACAGGGTACACCTCTTAGTATGCCCAATACTAATTTATTCGTCTTCTAAATATTGCTCCCAGAAATGGTGGAAGAAATACTCATGTCACCTGATCTACATATGCATGTTACCACAGTAATATTCTGGACACAAAATGCAAAAGTCACACGTATGATTGTACCAAAGCCTAAATGGAAACTGAACATGGATTACTAAAAACATCCATATCCAGGTTGCCTAATGCTCTCAAATGTCAATCCTATTGGTGACCACATTTTTGTTTCTTCCTAAGATTATATATTCAACCTCAAAACTGTTGGAAATGTCTAGTTTTTTCACTCACTTTATACTTTGCCTGATTTCCTAATGTCTCTATTGATATCTACTTTCCTACATATTTTTCCCAGTTCAACATTGTGACTGACCCTTCACATGTGCTGACATTGACATTCACTCTCTAACCAAAACCCTATTGCTAATGAACTTTGGTCCAAATCCTTTACTCTATCTTCTTCCGAAACATACTGACTATCTTCCTGATCCTATCGACTATCCCTTTTTGAGTGGATGTACTCTACTACATTCAATCATCCGAGGTACAAGGTCCTATGCCATTGTATATCGATTTTTCTGAAATATGTATGCAGAACGTAATTCAAAGCTACGTGTCCCAATCTATTGCCCAATGCACTTCTGAGCTTCAAATCTTACCTAGATTTCTGTTTCCATACTTATATTTAACCACTATATTTCTATATATTGCAGGTTCCCAATACCATTATTCATCCCGCAGAATGATTTCTAACCCAAATCGAACCTGTTATTAACCCTAACCATACACTGTTGCCTCAATCTAACATTACAAAAGAGCAGGGACAGGGCTATTCTTTCAATAAGGGATGTAGGTGATCTTCCAACTGCTGAGAACCTCAAAGTTTCGATGTAGAAATTATCCCTGGAGAAGATGTAGGCAGCTATGAAGGACCTGAATGAGCAAAAGCCATCTTCCATGGCAAACAACCTGCACAGGACGAAGGGATGTGTATGCATCAGACTCTCTCTTCTTAATGTAGAGAAGATGGACCTAACCAGGCCTTCGTGGAGAGCTGTTCCATGGTGTCTATTTTGATATACCATTCTAACTAGTCAAATTGTCACAGGAAGTAGGGGCACCCTCCAACTCATGGGACCATTGTAAGCAAGTGTTAGGACAAAGTTGTTGCCAAGGCAGTGGCCTCATTCAGTTCCAAAGAAAGTGACATACCTCATTTTCTTGGTGATGGAACTCTCTGAAATTGGGATGCAAGAAGCCAGGCACTAAGAGCCAGTCCCAGTCCCAGTCCCAGTGGGCTCACTTGTTTGGATTTACCAAGTACAGAGTCAGACCTTCTTGGTACCTAGTGATGTGAGGATGGCCAAATGCCAGTAGAGCTCTGAAGAGGGGCCTTTCTTGAGACAGCAGGTTGTGGCTAACCACTGGCTCCTCCCAGAATAACAGAGTTGGCCAAGGAGACAAGATCTGAGACCAGACAGGCCATTTCGAGTGGAACATAGTATGGCCCACCAGTCAGAGGACACTCCAGATAGTTAAAGACCTATTTTTGGGAAGGAGGTGCCTTTTTGGTTGTGGGTGTGAGTTTGCGGTTTTGTTTCATGTTCTGAGAATAGGTAGGAAAGGTGGTTGGTTTGGTTTGGAGTCGACTTTTTCTAGTAAGTCTTTAGACAAGGCGAGTGTTTCTATGTCTGTGTAGCCACTGTGTCCGTGGTTTTAGACATTAGAAACGAGAATGCATCAATGGAGGTGTCCTGTCTAGTAGAAAGATTCACAGCATTCATCCTGCACAATTGATTAATGGACTGTTGCTTGCCTTATGGATGGGAAACACCTACTAACTTCCTAAGTTGCTGTTTTCTTCCTGAATTCTGGCCACTCTCCAGAATAGTATCATGGTTTATTGTCCAAGATATGTACCACCTCCAAACTCTGTGACATGGCCATGTCCTTGATAGCTGAAGGGAATGGGAACATCTCAGAAAACTCAGATACCAGTGTGACCAGTAAAGTCTCAGTGGAGAAACCCTGCTTGGCTCCATTTGCTTATCTATGTTTCTGTTGCCTTGAATGTCAGGAAGGTCTTTGCCTCAGGCCACCCCTTTGTGAAGCCTGAAGAAATAGTTTTCAAATGGAAGTGAATGGGCATCACCTGTGGCTCTTTGCTTAATTGCTCTGGAAAGGGATGTGTCTTAATCAGACACTAGGCCCTGTTTGAGGCTGTGGCTAAAATTCTCAGCTCCTGATAAATCTAAAGAAGATCCCATGTGTGCATCCAAACCAAAATGGCAAAAAATCTGTCATTGTGGATGAAGTCTCTTGCCTTCTTCTGTTTGGTTCCTGACCTCCATCAAGTGAGAATAGGGATCCTTTGGATCAAATGAGTTCTTCAAATTCCTGCAGAACTGCTTGGGTTGTCTCATGATGCCAAATCACATAAAGAACCTATACCTGACAGTCAGTAGGCCTCAAATTGGAGAAGCAGAGCAGTATTTATGGCAGGCCTATTTGATCACTCCTGGTTCATAAGAAGGGTGAACAGGCCACCCTTACTTTGGACATATCAGGGGCAAGGGTGCATTATTTGGACACTGTCTTGGGCTGCGCCACTCTTGGAAACCTGCAGCCAGAGTTAATGATGAGTGTTTATATGGTTAAAGATAAGGGCAATGTGGGAATGTTTTGGTTTTAAATGTGGTCATTTTTGTGGCGTTTGGAATAGATGACTGGGTCCACATGGGCTTGAACTCTGGTGTGATTCCCCTTAGAAACTGAGTTCTGAAACTGACCTCAGAGAAGTATTGCCATGAGTTGTGTTGGGATTGTAGGAGGCCATGCATAAGAGTCGCCCTTGAAACCTGAGATCTAGGCCCAGGAAAGCTTTCAACAGAGCACTGAGAATCTCAGCAAGGATATCACATGATTTTATTCTGAAAAACTTGGCAGCCACAGTTAAGAGTCAAAACACACAAGGACCTCACATTATAGACCTTAAAGGGCCTGGCTTCATGTGACCTTTTGGGCACACTCTGAGAAGCTTTGCCTGTGAGAGTTCCTCAGAGCTTTCATTGAAATGAGCTTCCTCACCATTTAATGGTTCCGGGATGAATGGAAACCCCAAAGTGCCTTCAACTTCATTCTTGAAAAATGGATAGATAAATATCATAAAATTTTTGAAATTCCCAATGACCAGGTGGCACTGGATAACCATTGGATGTCCCATTGCTGATCATGAGTGTACCAGACAGTGCCTTGATTTACTGGGTTTCTTGAAAATGGTGTAGAACAGAGATGCCAGTAAGTTAGAGCGTGCTGAGTAGTGGGCCTAGAGCAGTGGTGTGCAGGTGTGTGATAATACATCTGTGGTGTGGCCATGTGGATATTACATTGGCTTCCAAATTGCTTGTGACTGACTTCGTGCAGCCATCAGACCATTATATGAAATGGCATCTTGTAATATGGAGAGGTTTCAGGGCAATGTTCAGAATCAGGTTGGAATGGTCAAGGGGGCAAGCAATGTGGGATAGAAGCCAAGTTGGGGCATTATCCTGCAGACCCTGACCCACCACATGTTACAGGACTCACTCCAGCACTGCTTCCCAGTTGAATTCCTTGTATGTCGTGAAGCAAATACAAAACACCCAGTGCAGCAGCAAGAAACACCAGGAAAAGTGGAGGATGACCAAATGGCTTCAAAGTCCACATGGGGAGACACTTAGCCCCCAGTGACCACAGTTTAGCTACAAAGAGTGAATTCAGCACTGCAGCCTCATGTTCATTGGAAAATAAGAAACCATGTCCTCCAGGTCACATAGATGCAGACCAAACTTTGATGGTCTCACTACAAAGGAAGTTAAGCTCCTGACAACAACATATATTTCAACTACCCAAACTCAGAGGCAGATTCTCAAGAAGTCTTTAGGCCAGCATAGCTCCATGTTTGTGGAGGGTTTACACTGTCCTTTACTTTTGGAAACTGTTCTACCACCTCCATAGTTGTGTAATGCTGAGCATTTTCCATTCCAGATATGTATTCACATATTTTCTAACTCTTCTCCTCTAATTGTGTCATACTATGGGCGAAGATAATTTCAAGGCATTCTTCTGGATGAGAGTGGGAATATTTTTTGTAGCACATATTTTCATGCTTATTAGATTCATTTTCCTATTTTCTACTTGAAATACTGAATCCCTGACACTAACCCATAACCTACTATACTCTGACTACTAATCCTAATATGATGGAGAAAAATAACTCAAACAGAATAGAAAAACAAGCATATCAGAGGAGGCATAGTGTATAGTTGGACACGGCTTTTGCGTGACAAAGTGTTGGTGTTATAAATCTAGTCAATTTGTAATTGATATAGTTCTCCATGTGTTTTTAAAGTTAACAAATATGTGAATTCCTCTCTCCCATTCTATGTAGCCTATTCAGCACATCTATTTTTATATGCATATATAGAATCCTACCTGGTATCACACGTACATTCTTGTCAGGTGTCTGACTTGGCAGATACAAATTGTGAGAAGTGATCACTCCTCCTAAACACTGTGGGATCTGAAAATTCATCCTCTGTGTGAGCTTCCTAGTTGAACAATATTATACATAATTCCATGTTCAGGAAAATGAATATTTTTCGATCTGTGGATGATATATATTTCATGATGAATTTCGATTGGCATATATACTACTACTTTTTAATGTGTGTGTGTGTGTGTGTATACACACTCCAGATGTTTTAAAATATTAAATATATGTGTCTTATTATACACTCCTTAATTTCATTCTAGTTCATGTATATGGATTTATAGTCAACATTTCACAAGATTATTCTCGGAAATATTCAACCACCTGAAATACTATTTGTTTCCTATTACTGAAAATTAACTTCAGTGAATCGTGAATACAAATCCTAATATTTCTACAATAATTGACCCAGTTTCTCATTAATGCAAGTAGATTCCTATGGGACATGATGTGTATTTTTATGTTCATTCTTATTCACCACTGGTATTTTACTATTTCTTCAGTTTATGCACATTATAAGATATATATTTCATCCACAAGTTACAAAATTATAGGCATTTGTTTCACTTTCAATCATTTTCTGCTTCGAAACACATGTATTCCTCCATGTTTCTTGACTGGTCTTCTCATGAGACTTCTTTCCAAATACATTATTTTCGATTTCCATAATCACTTTTGAAGCAAAACTCACACACCCTTCATGATAATCCATAACCCCAATATTACCATTAGATGTATAACTGGTTGGAATGAATGATTTTGTATCAATATAATATTTCTTATATATTTTCAGATATCAATTCAATCCATGATTTAAAGTGAAACCAGTTATATTATTTATTCACTGTACAGTCTATTCATGCTTTTTCTTTATATTCATAGACACAGGGTACACCTCTTTGTAAACCCAATACTAATTTATACGTCTTCAAATTATTGGTCTCAGAAATGATGGAAGAAATACTCATGTCACCTTATCTACATATACATTTTATCACAGTAATATTTGGACACAAAAAGAAAAGGTCACACTTATGTTTGTACCAAAGCCTAAATGTAAAGTGAATATGGATTACTAAAAACATCCATGTCCAAGTTGCCTAATGCTCTCAAAAATCAATCCTATTTGTGACAATATATTTGTTTCTTCCTAAGATTATATATTCAAATTCAACCCTGTTGAAAACATCTAATCCTTTCTCTCACTTTATACTTTTCCTGATTTCATAATGTCTCTATTAATTGCTTTCCTACATATTTTCCCCAGTTCATCATTGTGACTGACTCTTCACATGTGCTGACATTTCCATTCACACTCTAATCGAAACCCTATTGCTAAGAAACTTTTGTTCCAAATCCTATAATCACTCTTCCTCCTAAACCTACTGACTATCTTCCTAATCCTACCTATTAACGCTTTCTGACTGGATGTTCTCTTCTACATTCAATAATCCAAGGTACAGGGTCTTATGCCATTGTATATTGATCTCTCTGAGACATCTCTGCAGAACATAATTCAATGCTAAGTATCACAATCCCTTGATCGCAATGCTAAGTATCACAATCCCTTGAAGCCCAATCCCCTTCTGGGCTTCAAATTTTACTTAGATTTCTGTTTTCCTACATACATTTCACCTCATTATTCTTGTACAATTATTCATCCAGCAGAATAATTTCTAACCCAAATCGAACATGTTATTAACCCTAACCATACACTGTTCCCTCAATCTAACTTTACAGACGAGCAGGGACAGAGTTGGTCTTACAATATAGGAATGTAGGGGATCTTCCACCTGCTGAGAACCACAAAGTTCCATGCAGAAATGATCACTGGAGAAGATGTAGGCAGCTATGAAGGACCTGAGAGAGCAAAAGTCATCTTCCCTGGCAAACAACATGGTCAGAATGAAGGGTTGTTTCTGAATCAGCCTCTCTCTTTTTAATGTAGAGAAGATGGACCAAACCAGGCCTGTGTGGAGAGCTGCTCCCGGGTGCCTATGGTTGATATAGCATTCTAACTTGTGAAAGTGTCACAGGAAGTAGGGGCAGCCTCTTTCTCATGGTAGCCTTGGAAGCAACTGTTAGGACAAAGAGGTTGCCAAGGCAGTGATCTGATTCAGTTCCTGAAGGAAGTGACCTCACATCACTTCTTTGGTGATGGAACTCTCTGAACTTGGGATCCAGGAAGACAGGAACCCATAGCCAGTCCAGTCCCAGTCCCAGTGGTCTCCTTGTTTGGATTTACCAAGGACACAGACATTCATTTTTGGTACCTACTGATGTGAGGATGTCCAAAACGCAGGAAAGCTCTGAAGAGGAGTTTTTCCTGAGAAAGCAGGTAGTGGCACACTGCTGGCTCCTGACAAATTCACAGAGTTGCACAAGGAAAGCAGGTCTGAGACAGGAAGGCCATTTATTTGGAACATACTATGGCCCACGAGTCAGTGGAAACTCCAGATAGTCACAGACCTACTTGGGGGAAGGAGGTGTCTTTGTGGGTGTGGGTGGGGATTTGTGAATTTGTCTCATGTTCTGAGAATAGGTAGGAATGGCGGTTTGTTTGTTTTGGCGGGACCTGTTTTTAGTAAGTCGTTTGACAAGGCATGTGTTTGGATATCAGTGTATCCCACTGTGCCCCTGGTTGTAGACATTAGAAAAGAAAATGCATCAATGGATGAGTCCTGTCTAGTTGAAATCTTCTCAGCATTCATCCTGCCCGATTTATGAATGGACTGTGGCTTGTCTTATAGATGGGCAACACCTACTATCTTCCTAAGTTCCTGTTTTCTTCCTGAATTGTGGGCACTCTCCAGAGTAGACTGATGGTTTTGTGTCCAAAATATGTACCACCTCCAAGCTCTGTGACATGGCCATGTACTACATAGCTGAAGGGAATGGTGAGCATCTCAGAAAACTCAGATATCAGTGTGACCAGGAAAGTCTCAGTGGAGAAACCCTGCTTTGGGAATTTTGCTTACCTATTGTTCTGTTGCACTGAATGTCAGGAACATCTTTGCCTCAGGCCACCCCTTTGTGAAGCATGAAGAAAACAGTTTTCAAAAGGAAATAAATGGGCATCACCTGTGGCTCTTTGCTTAATTGCTTTGGAATGGGATGTGTCTGATTCAGGCTCTTGGCCCCCTGTGAGGCTGTGGCCTAGATTCTCAGAACCTGAGGGATCTAAAGAAAGATCTCTTGTGTATCCAAAACCAAAATGGCCAAAAGAGCAGTCATTGTGGTTGAAGTCTCTTGAATTCTTCTAAGGATCCTGACCTCCATCAAGTGAGAATCAAGATCTTTTTGGTCAAATGAGTTTTTCAAAGCCCTGAAGAGGCTAGCCCAGAGGTGCTTGGTTTTTCTCATGACTCCATTTAACATTAAGAATCTAAACCGAAGAGTCAGTAGGCCTAAAATTGGAAAATTGAAGCAGTATTAACAGCAAGCTTTTTTGATCACTCATGGTTCACCGGAAGGGTGTACAGGCCACCATGACTTTAGGCAAATGAGGGGCAAGGGAGCTTATTTTGGATACTGTCTTAGGCTGCGCAACTCATGAAAACCACCAGCCAGTGGTTATGATGTGTGTCTATATGGAAGAAGATGAGGGCCATGTGGGAGTGTTTTGGTTTTAATTGTGGTCATTTGTGTGGCGTTTGGAAGAGATGACTGGGTCCACCTGGGATTGAACTCAGGTGTGATTTACCTTAGAGACTGAGTTCTGGAACTGACCTCAGAGAAGTATTGCCATGAATTGTGTTGGGATTTTAGCAGGCCATGCATGAGAGTCACCCTTGGAAACTGAGATCTAAGCCCAGGGTTCCTTTCCACAGAGCACTGAGAATCTCAGCAAGGATATCACATGATTTTATTTTGAAAGACTTGACAGCCATAGTTGAGAGTCAAAACACACATGGACCTCACATTGTAGACCTCAATGGGCCTGGCTTCATGTGACCTTGGGCCACTCTTTGGGAAGCCTTTCCTGTGAGAGTTCTCTCAGAGCTTTCATCGAAATGAGCTTACTCAATATTTAATGGCTCCTGAATGAATTTAAACCCACAGTGCCTCCAACTTCATCCTTCAAAAATGGCTAGATAACTACCACCAAATTTTGAAATTCCCATGACCAGGTGGCACTGGAGAACCTTTGGATGTCCTGTTGCTGATCATGAGTGTACCAGAAAATGCCTTCATTGATTGCGTTTCATGAAAATGGTGTAGAACAGAGATGCCAGTAAGTTGGAGCCTGCTGAGTAGTGGGCCTAGAGCAGTTGTGTGCAGGTGTGTGACAATACATCTGTGGTGGGGTCATGTGGATCTTACATTGGCTTTCAAATGGCTTGTGACTGACATGGTAGCAGAACTTTGTATGTAAAGGCATCATGTTACATGGAGAGTTTTCAGGGCAATATTCAGAATCAAGTTCCTATGGTAAAGGGGGCAACCAATGGGGGATAGAAGCCTGGTTGGTGCATTCTCCTGCAGACCTTGACACACCATATGTTACAGGACTCCCTCCAGCATTGTGTCCCAGTTTAACTCCTTGTATGTCATGAACCAAATACAAAACACCCACTGCAGCAGCAAGAAACACCACGAAAAGTGGAGCATGACCAAATGATTTCAAATTCCAGACGGGGAGACACTTATCCCCCAGTGGCCACAGTTTAGCTACAAAGAGTGAATTCAGCACTGCTGCCTCATGTTCATTGGACAATAAGAATTCATGTCCTCCAGGTCACAAAAATGCAGACCCAAGTTTGATGGTCTCACTACAAAGGAAGCTAAAGCTTCTGACAACAACATATATTTCAAGTACCCAACCTCATTGTCAGTATCTCCAGAAGTGTTTAGGCCAGCAGAGTTCCATGTTTGTGGAGTTTTACCCTGTCCCTAAGGTTTGGAAACGTCTTTTCCACCTCAAAGGTTGTGAACTACTGAGCATTTTCCATTCTACGTATGTATTCACAGATTTTCTAACTCTTCTCCTCTAATTGTTTCTTACATGGGGCGTGGTTATTTCAGGCCATTGTTCTGAATGAGAGTGGGAATTTTTTGTGTGTAGCACATATTTGCATACACATTGGATTCATTTTCCAATTTTCCATTCGAAATACTGAATCCCTGACACGAACCCATACCCTACTAGACTCTGACTACTAATTCTAATATGATGCAGAAAAGTAACACAAACAGAATTGAAATACAAGCAGTTCAGACGAGGCATGGTGTATAGTTGATCTTGCCTTTTGCATGATAAATGTTAGGTGTTATAAATCCAGTCTATTTTTAATTGAAATAGATCTCCATGTGTTTTTAAAGTTAACAAATATGTGAATTCCTGTCTCCCTTTGTCTGTAGCCTATTCAGCAATGTATTTTTATATGCACATATCAAATCCTACCTGGTGTCACACCTACATTCTTGTGAGGTGACTGACTTGGGAGATACAATTTGTGAGAAGACATCACTCCTCCTAAACGCTGTTGGAACTGAAAATTCAAATAATGGGTGAGCTTCCTAGTAGAACAACATTATACATAAATCCCTGTTAAGAAAATTGAATATTTTTGGATCTGTGATTGATGTATATTTCATGGTGAATTTCGATTTGCATATATGTTGCTACATTTTAATATCTGTGTGTGTGTGTGTGTGTGTATACACACACACACCCACACACTCTCCAGATTTTTCAAAATATGAAATATATGTATCTTATTTACACTCCCTAAATTCATTTATGTTCAAGTATGTGGATTTATAATCAACTTTTCACAAGATTTTTCGCAGAAATATTTATCCACCTGAAATACATATTTGTTTCCTAATACTGAAAACTAACTTCAGTGAATGGTACATACAAATCCTGTTGATAGCCACAGCCAAGGTTCTCCAGTAAGGACCATATGTACTTTTGAACAACCAAAGGCAGGCATGGTCCCTAAGCCACATGCTTGTTGTTTAAACAGAGGGGGGGAGATGTTGACAGCCAACAGCCAAAGGGGCCCCAGGAAACCTCCAACTGCCAGCAAACTTCCAGCTGCCGGCTGATGATTGGCTCACAGCGGCCCCAGCAACATCTAGCTCATTGGCTCCTCTGTGGTGATGCTCATTGCAGATGCTCATTGAGCTGTTTTCCCGCCCATTCAGACTGCCAGTGGATGATTGGCTCACAGAGGCCCCAGCAACATCTAGCTGATTGGCTCCTCTGTGGTGATGCTCAATGGGATGTTTCCTTGCCCTTTCAGACAACGGAGCTGCTCATTGGTGGACTTTTTTGGCTCCGCCCATGTGACCCAGCCAATCGGCCTCAAAAGGAGGAGGCTTGTGGTTGAGGGAGAGGCTTGTGGGAAGACTGTGGTGGCAGTTGGGCTCTGAGGGTTTTTCCTGAGAAGCTGTTTTGTTTGGTTTGTGTGGTTCTAAAAATAAAGTTCATTTCTTTTGACAGTTGGCTCCTGAATTGTGCCCAGCCAGACTGATGATAATCATGTAAAATGTTGATTTTAAATCCACATACATGAACTTGAATGAATTTAGGGAGTGTATAATAAGACACATTTATTTCATATTTTGGAAAATCTGGAAAATCTCGTGAATATATATATATATATATATATATATATATATATATATATATATATACACATATATATACATATACACACACACACAACAATAAAATGTAGCAATATATATGCCAATCAAAATTTATCATGAAATATATATCATCCACATATCTAAAAATATTCATTTTACTGAACATGGATTTATGTATGATGTTGTTCACTAGGAAGCTCACCCATAGGTTGAATTTTCAGTTCCATCAGTATTTAGGGGAAGTTATCTATTCTCATAATTTGTATATTCCAAAGTCAGTGAGCTCACAAGAATGTACGTGTGTTACCAGGTAGGAGTCTATATATGCATAAAAATATACATGTTCTAAAGAGGCTACAGAGAAAAGGAGACAGGAATTTACATATGTGTTAACTTTGAAAACTCATGGAGAAATATTACAATGAAAAGTTGACTAGATTCATAACACATATCCTTGATAAAGGAGAAGGAAAATCCAAGTATACACCATGCCTCCTACAAAAGGCCTGTATTTCTATTCTGTTAGGTTTCTTTTTCTCCATCATTTTAGGATAAGTAGTCAGAGTCTAGTAGGGTATGGGTTAGTGTCGGGAATTCAGTATTTCAAATGGAAAATAGGATAATGTATCCAATGTGTATGCAAATATGTGCTACACAATAATCTTCCCACTCTCACCTAGAACAATGCCTTGACATTACCTTTGCCCCAAGTGAGACACAATTAGAGGAGAAGAGTAAGAAAATCTGTGAATACATATCTGGAATGGAAAATTCTCAGGAGTTCTCAACCTGGGAGCAGGTAGAGGAGTTTCCAGAAGTAAGGAACTGGGTAAACACTCCACAACCATGGAGGTCTGCTGGAAAAAAGACTTCTGGAGAAACTGCCTCTGAGGTGTGGCACTTGAAATATATGTTGTTGTCAGTAGCTTTGTCTTCATTTGTAGTGAAACCATCAAAGCTGGGTCTGAATCTATGTGACCTGGAGAACATGGTTTCTTATTTTCCAATGAACCTGAGTCAGCAGTGCTGATTTTTCTCTTTGTAGGTAAACAGAGGCCACTGGGCCAAAGTGTCTAACTGTGTGGACGATGAAGCCATTTAGTCATCCTTCAATTTTCATGGTGTTTCTTGGTGCTGAACTGGGAGTTTGGTATTTGCTTCAAGAAATACAAGGAGTTCAACTGGGACACAGTGTTGGAGGGAGTTCTGTGACATGTGGTGGGTCAGAGTCTCCAGGAGAACGCACCAATCCGGCTTCTATCCCACATAGCTTGCCCCCTTGACCATAGTAACCTGATTCTGAACATTGCCCTGAAACCTCTCCATATAACAAGATGCCTTTGCATATAAGGGTCTGCTGGGTGCACCATGTCAGCTAAAAGCCATTTGGAAATCAATGGCAGATCCACATGGCACCACCATAAATATTTTATCACACACCTGCACACCACAGTTCTGGGCCAAATACTCCGCAGTCTCCATCTAACCGGCATCTCTGTTCTACACCACTTTCATTATACCCAATCAATCAAGGCACTGTCTGGTACACTAATGATGAGCAACAGAACATCAAAGGTTCTCCAGTGCCACCTCATCATGCGAATTTCAAAAATTTCATGGTATTTATCTAGCCATTTTACAAGGATGAAGTTGGAGGCATTATTTGTTTCAATTCTTTCAGGAATTATTCAATGTTGAGGAAGCTCATTTCAAGGAATGTTCTGGAGAACTCTCACAGGCAAGGCTTTCCAAAGAGTGGCCAAATAGTCACATGAAGCCAGGCCAATTGAGGTCTACAATGTGAGGTCCATGTGTGTTTTGACTCTCAACTATGTCTGGCAAGTATTTCAAAATAATATCATATGATATTCTGTCTGAGATTCCCAGTGCTCTGTGGAAAGCCACCCCAGGCCTAGATCTCAGTTTCAACGGGCGACTCTCATGGGTGGCCGCCTAAAATCCCAACACAAATCATGGCAATACTTCTCTGAGGTAAGTTCCAGAACTCAGTCTCTAAGGGGAATCACACCAGAGTTCAAGCCCTGGTGGACCCAGTCATCTCTTCCGACTGCCACATAAATGACCACAAGGAAAACCAAAAAACTCCCAAATGGCCCTCATCTTCTTCCATATAGACGCTCATCATAACCTCTGGCTTGACGTTTCCTTGAGGGGCACAGCCCAAGACAGTGTCCAAAATAATCTCCCTTTCCTCTCATTTGCCTAAAGTCAAGGTGGCCTGGAGACCCATTCTGTGAATCAGGAGTGATCAAATAACCCTGACTTTAGTACTGCTCTGCTTCTCTAATTTGAGGCCTACTGTCTGTGGAGTATAGATTCTTGATGTGAATTGGAGTAATGAAAAAACCCAATAACCCATTGGCTACCCTCTGCAGGGTTTTGAAGAACTCATTTGACCCAATAAATCCCTATTCTCATTTTATGGAGGTCAGGAACCTTACAGAGATAGGTGAGAGACTTCATCCTCAATGAATGCTTTTTGGGCCATTTTGGTTTTTGATGTGCCTTCTGGAATGTTACATATGTTTTTTTTTTTTTTTTTTGGTTTTAGTGCCTTCTGGAATGTTACATAATTTTTTTCTTTAGACATTATTGCCAGAGTTCCTATCTTCATCCCAGTGCAGGTGAAATCAAAGATAATTCCAATCTACAGCTTCTGCAATAGCCATCCCTGTACTGCTTGCCGAACTTGCCTGGACACATGTGAACTCACCTAAATGCATTGTGAACTATCTGTTGGTGCAGCGACTTGTCGTAGTGTTGGGGTATATTTGCTGATGATGTCATCGGTGGTACAATTTTTCCAAAAGGAGCCGTCAATTGGCTTGGTGTATCTTCCTCCCTTCTGCGTGTCATGATCGTCCAGCTAAAATTTGGGGGGGCCAACAGAGGTGAGGCAAAGAACCTCACCCACCCCCGCTGGTACAAAGACCTCTCCACAGGTGTGGCTCTATACTGGACGGGTAGTCAGTGACGGGTAAGATCCAATTGCAATGGTACCAACTTAACGGGTAAAGACCATATGTACTATTGGACAACCTAAGGCAGGCACGGTCCCTAAGCCACATGCGTGTTGTTTAAACAGAGAGGGGAAGATGTTGAGAGCCACAGCTGAAGGGGCCCCAGCAAAATTCCTGCTGCCAGCAAACTTCCAGCTGCCGGCTGATGATTGGCTCACAGCGGCCCCAGCAACAACTAGCTGATTGGCTCCTCTGCGGTGATGCTCAATGGGCTGTTTCCCTGCCCTTTCAGACCACAAAACTGCTCATTGGGGGACTATTTTGACTTTGCCCACATAACCCAGCCAATCGGCCTCAAGAGCAGGAGGATTGTGGGAGGCGGAGAGAGGCTCATGTGGGAGGGAGAGGTTTTGGGAAGCCAGTGGTGGCAGTTGGGGCTCTGAAGGTTTTTCCTGAGAGGCTGTTTTGTTTGGCGTGTGTGGTTCTAAAAATAAAGTTCGTTTCTTTTGGCAAGTGGCTCCTGATTGTGCCCAGCAAGACTGCGGCATTATCCTAATATTTCTACAATAACTGACCCAGTTTAACATCAATGCAAGTAGATTCCTGTGGGAGAGGACATGATGTGTATTTTGACGTTCATTTTTATGTAACAGTGGTACATTACTATTTCTTCAGTTTATGCACATCATAGGATATATATTTGATCCACAAGTTCACAAATATATAGGCATTTGTTTCACTTTCAATCACTTTCTGCTTCAAAACACATGTATTCCTCCAGGTTTCTTGACTGGTCTTTTCATGAGACTTCTTTCCAAACACATTATTTCCGATTTCCATAATCACTTTTGAAGCAAAACTCACACATTCTTCATGAAAAACCATAATGCTGATATAACCATTAGATATATTACTGGTTGGAATGAAGGATTGTATATCAATGTAAGATTTTCTGTATATTTTCAGATATCAATTCAATCCATTATTTAAAGTTAGAACCAGTTATAATATTTATTTACAGTATGGTCTATTCATGCATTATTTCTATAATTATAGACACAGTGTACACCATTTTTACCTCCAAAAATAATTTATACGTCTTCAAAATATTGCTCCCAGAAATGGTGGAAGAAATACTCATGTCACCTGATCTACATATACATTTTACCACAGTAGTATTCTGCACACAGAAAGAAGAGGTCAAACTTATGTTTGTACCAAAGCCTAAATGAAAAGTGAGCATGGATTACGGAAAACATCCATGTCCATGTTGCCTAATGCTCTCAAAAGTTCATCCTATTGGTGACTACATGTTTGTTTCTTCCTAAGATTATATATTCAAACTCAAGCCTGTTGAAAATGTATAATTCTATCACTCACTTTATACTTTGCCTGATATCCTAATGTCAATTGATATCTGCATTCCTACTTTTTTCCCCAGTTCATCCTTTTGACAGACTCTCCACATGTGCTGACAATTACATTCACTCTATCCGAAACCCTACAGCTAAAGATCTTTTTATCCAAATCCTATACTCACTCTTCTTTCAAAACCTACCAACTATCTTACTAATCCTACAAATTATCCCTTTTTGACTGGATGTTCTCTTCAACATTCAATAAACCAAGGTACAAGTAATTATGCCATTGTATATCGATTTATCTGAGACATCTGTGCAGAATATAATTCAAAGCTAAGAATCCCAGCCAAGGGTCCAATGCAATTCTGGGCTTCAAATATTACCTAGATGTCTGTTTTCATACTTATAATTCACTTATATTCTTATAAATATCGCACGTTCCCAATACCATAATTCATCCCGCAGAATGATTCCTAACCCAAATGGAACATGTTATTAACCCTGACTATACACTGTTCTCTCAATCTAACTTTACTGAAGAGCAGGGACAGAGTTGGTCTTTCAATACAGAAATTAGGGGATCTTCCACTTGCTGAGAACCTCCAAGGTCATTAAAGAAATGATCCCAGGATTAAATGTAGGCAGCTATGAATGACGTCAGAGAGCAAAAGTCATCTTCCATGACAAACAACCTGGTTAGCATGAAGGGATGTGTCTGAATCAACATTTCTTTTCTTAATGTATAGAAGATGGACCAAACCAGGCCTATCTGGAGAGCTTTTTTTGGGTGCCTATGGTTGATATACCATGCAAAATTGTGAAAGTTTCACTGGAAGTAGGGGCAGCCTCCAACTCATTGGACTCTTGGAAGCAACTGTTAGGACAAATTGGTTGCCAAGGCAGTAACCTGATTCAGTTCCTGAAGGAAGTGACCTACGTCACTTCCTTGGTGAAGGAATTCTTTGAACTTGGGATCCATGAAGACAGGCACCCAGAGCCAGTCCCAGTCCCAGTCCCAGTGGGCTCACTTGTTCGGTTTTACCAAGGACAGGGTCAGTCTTTCTTGGTACCTACCTATGTGAGGATAGCCAAAGGCCAGGAGAGCTCTGAAGAGGGACCTTTTCTGAGAAAGCAGGTAGTGGCTCACCGCTGGCTCCTGACAACTTCACAGAGTTGGCCAAGGAGACCAGATCTGAGTCAGGACAGGACATTTCGGGAGAACATTGTATGGCCCACCAGTCAGAGGACACTCTGGATACTCACAGACCTACTTGGGGGAAGGAGGTGCCTTTGTGGGAGTGGTTGTGGTTTTGTGGTTTTGTCACATGTTCTGAGAATAGGTAGAAAATGCGGTTTGTTTGGTTTGGATTGCACTGTTTCTGGTAAGTCGTTTGACATGTGAGTGTTTCTATGTCTGTGTATCCCACTGTGTCTGTGGTTGTAGACATTAGAAAAGAGAATGAATTAATGGATGTGTCCTGTCTAGTAGAAAGCTTCCTGGCATTCATCCTGCCCAATTGATGAATGGACCGTGGCTTGCCTTCTGGATGGGCAAAACCTACTATCTTCCTAAGATCCTGTTTTCTTCCTGAATTCTGGCCACTCTCCAGAATAGGCTCATGGTTTTGTGTCCAAGATATATACAACCTCCAAGCTCTGTGACATGACCATGTACTTGATAGCTAAAGTGAATGGGGAGCATCTCAGAAAACTCAGATATCAGTGTGACCAGGAAAGTCTCACTGGAGAAACCCTGCTTTGGGTCTTTTGCTTACCTGTTTTTCTGTTGCCCTAAATGTCAGGAAGGTCTTTGCCTCTGGACACCCCTTTGTGAAGCCTGAAGAAAACAGTTTTCAAATGAAAATGAATGGGCATCACCTGTTGCTCTTTGCTTAATTGCTTTGTAAAAGGATGTGTCTGAATCAGCCTCTTGGTTCTGTGTGAGGTTGTGGCTTAGATTCTCAGCACCTGATGCATCTAAAGATAGATTCCATGTGTGCATTCAAAACAGAAATGGCAAATGAGTCTCTTGCCTTCCTCTATTAGATTCCTGACCTTCATCAAGTAAGAATCAGGATCCTTTAGTTCAAATGAGTTCTTTGAACCCCTGCAGAAGTGCTTGGGTTTTCTGATGACTCCAAATCACATAAAGAATCTATACCTGACAGTCAGTAGGCCTCAAATTGGAAAAGCAGAACAGTATTAACTACATCCCTATTTGATCAGTTCTGGTTCACAGGAAGGGTGTGTAGGCCACCCTGACTTTCGGCAAATTAGGGGCAACGGAGCTTATTTTGGACGGTGTCTTGGTCTGCGCCCCTCATGGAAACCTCCAGCGAGAGGTTATGATGAGTGTCTATATGGAAAAACATGAGGGCCATGTGGGAGTGTTTTGGTTTCAATTGTGGTCATTTGTGTGGCAGTTGGAAAAGATGACTGTGTCCACCTGGGTTTCAACTCTTGTGGGATTCCCCTTGGAGACTGAGTTCTGGAACTGACCTTAGAGAAGTATTGCCATGAATTGTGTTGGGATTTTCGGAGGCCACACATGAGAGTCACCCTTGGAAACTGAGATCTAGGCCCAGGGTGGCTTTCCACAGAGCACTGGGAATCTCAGCGAGGATATCACTTGATTATATTCTGAAAGACTTGGAAGCAATAGTTGAGAGTCAAAACACACATGGACCTCACATTGTAGACCTCAATGTGGCTGGCTTTATGTGACATTGGGCCACTCTTTCGGAAGACTTGCCTGTGAGAGTTCTCTAGAGCTTCCATTGAAATGAGCTTCCTCAACATTTAATGGTTCCTGAATGAATTGAAACCCACAGTACCTCCAACTTCATCCTTGAAAAATGGCTAGAAAATACCATGAAATTTTTGAAATTTCCATGACCAGCTGGCACTGGAAATCCATTTGATGTCCTGGTGCTTATCATGAGTATACAAGACAGTGTCTGGTTTGACTGAGTTTCATGATAATGGTGTAGAAAAGAGATGCCAGTAAGTTGGAGCCTGCTGAGTAGTGGGCCAAGAGCAGTAGAGTGTAGGTGTGTGAAAAAACATCTGTGGTGCGGCCACGTGGATCTGCCATTGGCTTAGAAATGGTTTGTGACTGACATGTGCAGCTAGCAGACCTTTGGATGTAAAGGGATCTTGTTGAATGGAGAGGTTTCAGGGCAATGTTCAGAATCATATTGCTATGGTCAAGGGGGCAACTATGTGTGATAGAAGCCTGCTTGGTACATTCTCCTGCCGATCCTGACCACAACACGTGACAGAACTCCCTGCAGCACTGTATCGCAGTTAAACTCCTTTATTTCGTAAAGTAAATACCAAACTTTCAGTGCAGCATCAAATAACATGACGAAATGTGAAGGATGATCAAATGGCTTCACAGTCCACACGGGGAGACACTTAGCCCCCAGTAGCCCCAGTTTGCCTACAAAAAGAGAATTCAGCACTGCTGCCTCGTGTTTATAGGAAAATAAAAAACCATGTTCTTCAGGTCACATAGATGCAGACTCAGCTTTGATGGTCTCACTACAAAGGAAGCTAAAGCTCCTGACAACAACATATATTTCAAGTGCCCAACCTCAGAGGCATTTTCTCAAGAAGTCTTAAGGCCGACACAGCTCCATGTTTGTGGTATTTACCCTGTCCCTTACTTTTGGAAACTCCTCTACCACCTTCAAGGTTGTGAACTCCTGAGCATTTTCCATTCCAGATATTTATTATGAACTCAAACAACAACAAGTGCTGGTGAGGATGTGGAGAAAAGGGTAAACTTGTACATTGCTGGTGGGACTGCAAATTGGTGCAGCCAAATTGGAAAGCAGTATGGAGATTTCTTGTAGAACTGGGAATGGAACCACCATTTGACCCAGGTATTCCCCTTCTCAGTCTATTCCCTAAAGACCTAAAAAAAATTCTACAGGGACACTGCTACATTGATGTTCATAGCAGCACAATTTACAATAGCAAGACTGTGGAACCAACCTAGATGCACTTCCATAGATGAATGGATAAAAAATGTGGCATTTATACACAATGGAATATTACTCTGCATTAAAAAATGACAAAATGATATAACTTGCAGAGAAATGGATGGCATTAGAACAGATTATGCTAAGTGAAGCTAGCCAATCCGTAAAACCAAATGCCAAATGTCTTTATTGATATAAAGAGAGTAACTAAGAACAGAGTAGGGACGAATAGCATGAGAAGAAAATTAACATTAAACAGGGATGAGAGGAGGAAGGGAAAGGGAGAGAGAAGGGAAATTGCATGGAAATAAAAGGAGACCCTCAGGGTTATATAAATTACATACAAGAGGAGGTGAGGGAAAGGAAAAAATTATACAAGGGGGAGAAATGAATTACAGTAAAGAGGTAGAGAGAGAAGAGGGGAGGGGAGGTAAGGGGAGGGGGATAGTAGAGGTTAGGAAAGGCAGCAGAATACGACAGACACTAGTATGGCAATATGTAAATCAATGGATGTGTAACTGATGTGATTCTGCAATCTGTTTACGGGGTAAAAATGGGAGTTCATTACCTACTTGAAACACAGTGTGGAATATGATATATCAAGAACTATGTAATGTTTTGAACAAGCATAAATAAAAACTAAAAAAAAAAAAGAAAACTAACTTTGGTGAATGGTGCAAAGAAATCGTAATATTTCTACAGTAACTGACACAGTTTAACATCAATGCGAGTAGATTCCTGTGAGACATGATGTGTATTTTGATGTTCATTTTTATTCAACACTGGTACATTACTATTTCTTCAGTTTATTCACATCATATTATAATATTTCATCCACAAGTAAGCAAATTTATCGTCATTTTTTTCAATTTCAATCACTTCCTTCTTCAGAACTCATGAATTCCTCGGTGTTCCTTGACTGGCCTTTTCATGAGACTTCTTTCCAAACAAATTATTTTCGATTTCCATAATCACTTTTGAAGCAAAACTCACACAAACTTCATGATAAACCGTAACCTAATATTAACATTAGGTGTATAACTGGTTGTCATGAATGATTGCATATCAATATAAGATTTCTTATATATTTTCAGATATCAATTCAATCCATTACTTAAAGTGGAACAAGTTATATTATTTATTGAAATTAAGGTCTATTCATGCATTATCTGTATATTCATAGAAACAGGGTACACCTCTTTTTACCCCCAATGCTAATTTATACGTCTTCAAAATACTGCTCCTAGAAATGGTGGAAGAAATAATCATGTCATCTGATCTACATACACATTTTATCACAGTAATATTCTGGAAACAAAATGCAAAGGTCCCACTTAGGATTGTACCAAAGTCTAAATGGAAAGTGAACATGGATTACTAACAACATCCATGTCCATGTTGCCTAATGCTCTCAAATGTCAATCCTATTGGTGACCTACATATTTGTTTCTTCCTAAGATTAGATATTCAATCTCCACCCTGTTGAAAATGTCTTAAACTATCACTCACTTTATACTTTGCCTGATTTCCTAATGTCTCTATTGATATCTGCTTTTCTACAAATTTTCCCCATTTCATCATTGTGTCTGATTTCTTCATATGTGCTGACATTTATATTCACTCACTGCCCGAAAAAAAATTGCTAAAGAACTTTTGTTACATATCCTATACTAACTCTACTTGCTAAACATAACGACTATCTTCTTAATCCTACCGACAATCCCTTTTGACTGGATGTTCTCTTCAGCATTCAATCATCCAAGGTTCAGGTTCCTCTGCCATTGTATATCCATTTATTTGAGAGATATGTGCACAATTCAAAGCTAAATATCCCAATCAACTGCCCAAAGCCCTTCTGGGATTCAAATCTTACTTTAATTTCTGTTTTCATACATATATTTAACCTCGATATTCTTATAAATATCACAGGTTCCCAATACCATTATTCATCCAGCAGAATGATTCCTAACCCAAATCGAACATGAAATTAACCCTAACCATACACTGTTCACTCAATCTAACTTTACAGAAGAGCAGAGACAGATTGTTCTTACAATACAGGAATGTAGGGGATGCTCCACCTGTTAAGAACCTCAAAGGTCCATGCGGAAATGATCCCTGGAGAAGATGTAGGCAGCAATGAAGGACCTGAGAGACAAAAAGTCATTTTCCATGGCAAACAACCTGGTCAGGATGAAGGGTTGTTTCTGAATCAGCCTCTCTCTTCTTAATGTAGAGAAGATGGACCAAACCAGGCTTGTGTGGAGAGCTGTTCCCGGGTGCCTAAGGCTGATATACCATTCTAACTTGTGAAAGTGTCAAAGGAAGTAGGGGCAGCCTCCATCTCATGGGACCCTTGGAAGCAACTGTTAGGACAAAGTGGTTGCCAAGGCAGTGACCTCATTCAGTTCTTGAAGGAAGTGACCTACCTCACTTCCTTGTTGATGGAACTTTCTGAACTTGGGACCGAGGAAACCAAGCACCAGAGCCAGTCCCAGTCCCAGTCCAAGTGGTCTCATTTGTTTGGAATCACCAAGGACAGAGTCAGTCTTCTTGGTACTGACTGATGTGAGGATGGCCAAATGCCAGGAAAGATCTGAACACGGGCCTTTCCTGACTAAGTATGTAGTGGCTCACCCCTGGCTCCTGACTGCTTCACAGAGTTGGACAAGGAGACCAGATCTGAGACAGGACAGACCATTAACGGGGAACATAGTATGGCAAACCTGTCAGAGGACACTCCGGATAATCACAGCCCTACTTTGGGGAAGGAGGTGTCTTTTTGAGTGTGGGTGTGTGGTTTTGTCTCTGTTCTGAGAATAGGTAGAAAAGGAGGTTTCTTTGGTTTGGAGTGAACTGTTTCTAGTAAGTCGTTTTACATGGTGAGTGTTTCTATTTCTGTGTATCCCACTGTGTCCGTGGTTGTATACATTATAAAAGAGAATGCATCAATGCATGTGTCCTCTTTAGTAGAAAGCTTCCCAGTATTCATACTGCCCATTTAATGAATGGAGCGTGGTTTGCATATCGATAGGCAACACCTACTACCTTTTTAAGTCCCTGTTTTCTTTCTGAATTCTGACAACTCTTCAGAATAGGCTCTTGGGTTTGTGTCCAAGATATGTACCACCTCCAATCTCTGTCACATGGCCATGTACTGGATATCTGAAGGGAATGGCCAACATCTCAGAAAACTCAGATATCAGTGTGACCAGAAAAGTCTCAGTGGAGAAACCCCGCTTTGGCTCTTTTGCTAACCTATTGTTCTGTTGCCCTGAATCTCAGGATGTCTTTGCCTCTGGCCACCCCTTTGGGAAGCCTGAGGAAAACATTTTTTCAAAAGGAAATGAAGGGCATCACCTGTGGCTCTTTGCTTAATTGCTTTGAAAAAAGATGTGTCTGAATCAGCCTCTTGGCCCTGTGTGAGGCTGTGGCTTAGATTCTCAGCACCTGATGGATCAAAAGAAAGGTCCCATGTGTGCATCCAAAACCAAAATGGCAAATATTCACTCATTGTGAATGAATTCTTTTACCTTCCTCTGTTAGGATCCTGAATTCCATCAAGGGAGAATAGGAATCCTTTGGGCCAAATGAGTTCTTCAAATCTCTGCAGAGGGGCTTGTGTTTTCTCATGACTCAAATTCACATAAAGAATCTAAACCACAGAGTCAGAAGGCCTCAATTTGAAAAAGCCGAGCAGTATTAATGGCAGGCCTATTTGATCACTCCTGGTTTACAGGAAGTGTGTCCAGGCCACCTTGATGTTAGACAAATGAGGGGAACAGGACCTTAATTTGGACACTGACTTGGGCTGTGGACCTCATTGAAAATTCCAGCCAGACGTTATAAGGAGTGTCTATATGGAAGAAGATGAGGACCATGTGGGAGTGTTTTGGTTTTAATTGTGGTCATTTGTGTGGCGGTTGGAAGAGATGACTGTTCCACTGGGCTTGAACTCTGGTGTGATTCCCCTTAGAGACTGAGTTCTTTAACTGACCTCAGAGAAGTATTGCCATGAATTGTGTTGGGATTTTAGGAGGCCACACATGAGAGTCGCCCTTGGAACCTGAGATCTAGGCCCAGGTTGGATTTCCACAGAACACTGGGAATTTCAGCCCGGATATTACATACAATTTTTCTTAAAGACTTGGCAGCCATATTTGAGTTTAAAACACACATGAACCTCACATTGTAGATCTCAATGGGCCTGGCTTCATGTGACATTTTGGCCACCCTTAGGGAAACCATGCCTGTGAGAGTGCTCCAGTGCTTTCATTGAAATTAGCTTCTTCACCATTTAATGGTTCCTGAATTAATTGAAGCCCTCAGAGCCGCAAACTTCATCCGTGAAAAATGGCTAGAAAATTACCATGAAATTTTTGATATTTTCATGTTCAGCTGGCACTGAAAAAACTTTGGATGTCCTGTTTCTGATCCTGAGTATACCAGACACTGCCTTGATTGACTTTGTTTCATGAAAATGGTGTCGAACAGATATGCCAGTAAGTTGGAGCCTGGTGAGTAGTTGGCCTAGAGCAGTGGTATGCAATTGTCTGATAAAACATCTGTGTTGTGGCCATGTGGATCAGCCATTGGCTTCCAAATGGCTTGTGACTGACATGGTGCAGCCAGCAGACCCATATATGTAAAGGCATCTTGTTATATGGAGAGGATTCACTGCAATGTTCAGAATCATATTGCTATTCTCAAGGGGGCAATCTACGTGGGATAGAACCTTGGTTGGTGCATTCTCCTGAAGACCCTGACTCACCATACCTTAAAGAACTCCCTCCACCCCCTCTGTCACATTTTAACTCCTTGTATTTCTTGAAGTAAATACCAAACTCCCAGTGGAGCAGCGAGAAACACCACGAAAAGTGGAGGATGACCAATTGGCTTCACAGTCCACACTGAAAGACACTTAGACCCCAGTGTCCATAGTTTACCTAAAAAGAGAGAATTCAGCACCGCTGCCTCATGTTCATTGGATAATAAGAAACCATGTCCTCCAAGTAACATAGATGCAGACCCAGCTTTGATGGTCTCTCTACAAAGGAACTAAATCTCCTCAGAACATCAAATATTTCAAGTGCCCACCCTTAGAGGCAGTTTCTCAAAAAGCATTTAGGCCAGCAGAGCTGCATGTTTGTGGAATGTTTACCCTGTCCCTTACTTTTAGAATCTTCTCTACCACCTCCAAAGTTGTAAACTCCTGAGTATTCTCCATTCCAGATATATTCACAGATTTTCTTGCTCTTATCCTCTAATTGTGTCTTACTTGAGAAGAATGTAATGTCAAGGCATTGTTCTGGATGAAAGTGGGAAGATTTTTGTGTAGCACATATTTGCATACACATTGGATTCAATTTCCTATTTTCCATTAGAAATGCTGAATCCCTGAAACTAACATATAACCTATAAGACTCTGACTACTAATCCTAATATGATGGAGAAAAATAACACAAACAGAATAGAAATACAAGCAGTTTAGAGGAGGTATGTTTTATAGTTGGAGTTGCCTTTTGCATGGTATAGTGTAGCAGTTATAAATCTAGTCAATTATTTGTTGAAATAGTTCTCCATGCGTTTTTTAAGATAACAAATAAGTGAATTCCTGTCCCCCTTTCTCTGTAGCCTATTCAGCACACGTATTTTTATATCCACATATAGAATCCTACCTGGTACCACACGTACATTCTTGTGAGGTGGCTGACGTGGCAGATACAAATTGGAAGAAGAGATCACTCCTCCTAAACGCTGCTTGAACTGATAATTCAAATGTGAGTGAGCTTCCTAGTTGAACAACATTATACATAAATCCATGTTCAGTAAAATGAATATATTTGGATCTGTGAATGATATACATTTCATGGTGAATTTCGTTTGGCATATATATTGCAATTTTTAATGTCTCTCTCTCTATATATATATATACACTCTCAAGATTTTTCAAAACATGAAATATGTGTCTTATTACACACTTCCTAAATTCATTCATATTTATGTTGTGGATTTATAATCAACTTTTCACAAGATTATTCTCAGAAATATTCATCCACCTGAAATACTTATTTGTTTCTTAGTACTGTTTCCACCCCAGATATGCATTCACGGATTTTCAAACTCTTCTACTCTAATTGTGTCTTACTTGGGGTGAATGTAATGTAAAGGCATTGTTCTGGATGAGAGTGGGAAGATAATTGTGTAGCATATATTTTATACACGTTGGATTCATTTTCCTATATTCCATTGAAAATACTGAATCCCTGACAATAACGCATACCCTACTATACTTTGTCTACTAATCCAAAAATGATGGAGAAAAACCACCCAAACAGAATAGAAATACAAGCAGTTCAGAGGAGGCATGGGGTATAGTTGGAATTGCCATTTGCATGATAAATGGTAGGTGTTATAAATCTAGTCAATTTTTAATTGAAATAGTTCTCCATGTGTTGTTAAAGTTAACAAATATGTAAATTCCTCTCTGCCTTTCTCTGTACCCTATTCATCACATGAATTTTTATATGCTTATATAGAATACCTGGTATCACACGTTCATTTTTGTGAGGTGACTGACTTGGCAGATACAACTTGTGAGAAGAGATCACTCCTCTAAACGCTGTTGGAACTGAAAATTCAAACTATGGGTGAGCTTTCTAGTAGAACAACATTATACATAAATCCTTGTTCAGTAAAATAAATATTTTTGCATCTGTGGATGCTATATATTTTATGATGAACTTCGATTGGCATATATATTCCTACATTTTAATGTCTGTGTGTGTGTTTTGTGTGTGTGTGTGTGTGTGTGTGTGTGTGTGTATATATATACATATATATAATTATATGTGTGTGTATATATATATACACATATATATAATTATGAATATATATATATATATATACACTGTCCTGATTTTTAAAATATGAAATATATGTATCTTAAATACACTCCCTAAGTTCATTCATGTTCAAAAATGTGGATTTATAATAAACTTTTCACAAAATTATTCTCAGAAATATTCATCCACCTGAAATACACATTTGTTTCATAGTTCTGAAAACTAACTTCAGTAAATGGTGCTTACAAATCCTAATATTTGTACAGTAACTGACCCAGATTAACATCAATCAAGTAGATTCGTATGGGACATGATGTGTATTCTGACGTTTATTTTCATTCAACACTGGTACATTACTATTGCTTCAGTTTTTACAAATCATAGGAAATATATATTTCATTAACAAGTTCACAAATTTATACGCATTTGTTTCACAATCACTTCCTGCTTCATAAAACATGTATTCCTCCAGGTTTTTTGACTGGTCTTTTCATGAGACTTCTTTCCAAACACATTATTTTCGATTTCCATAATCACGTTTGAAGCAAAACTCACACACCCTTCATGATAAACCATAAACTTAATGTGGCCATTAGATATTTCACTGGTTGGAATGAATGTTTGTATGTCAATATAAGATTTCCTGTATTTTTTCAGATATAATTTCAATCCATTATTTAAAGTCAGAACCAGATATATTATTTATTCACAGTATGGTCTATTCATGCATTATCTCTATATGCACAGACATAGGGTACACCTCTTTTTACCCCCATTACTAATTTATACGTCTTGAATATGTTGCTGCCAGAAATGGTGGAAGAAATAGTCATGTCACCTGATCTAAATGTACGTTTTATCACAGTAATATTCTGAACAAAAAAAGCAAAGGTCACACTTAAGATTGTAGCAAAGACTAAATGAAAAGTGAGCATGGATTACTAAACATCCATGTCCAGGTTGCCTAATGCTGTCAAATGTCAATCCTATTGGTCACTACATATTTGTTTCTTTCTTAGATTATATATTCAAACTCAACCCTGTTGAAAATATCTAATCCTATCACTCACTTTATACTTTGCCAGATTTCGTAATGTCTCTATTGATATCAGCTTTCCTAACTATTTTCCCCAGTTCATCATTGTGACAGTCTCTTCACTTGTGCTGACATTAACATTCACTGTCTACCGGAAACCCTATTGCTAAACAACATTTGGTCCAAATCCTATACTCACTCTTCTTTCTAAACCTACTGAAAATCTTCCGAATCCTACCGACTATCCCTTTTGACTGGAAGTTCTCTTCTACATTTAATCATCCATGGTACAAGGACCTAAGCCATTGTATATCGATTTACCTGACACATCAGTGCAGAACATAATTCAAAGCTACGTATCCCAATCAAGGGCCCAATGCCCTTTTGGGCTTCATATCTTAGCTAGATTTCTGTTTTCATACTTATATTTCACCTATATATTCTTGTAAATATCGCAGTTTCCCAGTACCATTATTCATCGCGCAGAAAGATTCCTAATCCAAATCAAACATGTTAGTTAACCTAACCATACACTGTTCAGTCAATTTAACTTTACAGAAGAGCAGGGATAGAGTTGGTCTTACAATACAGGAATATAGGGGATCTTCCACATGCTGAGAAACTCAAAGGTCCATGCAGAAATGATTCCTGGAGAAGATGTAATCAGCTATGGAGGACCTAAGAGACCAAAAGTCATCCTCCATGGCAAACAACCTGGTCAGGATGAAGGGTTGTGTCTGAATCAGCTTCTCTCTTCTTAATGTAGAGAAGATGGACCAAACCAGGCCTGTGTGGAGAGCTGTTCCCAGGTGCCAATGGTTGATATACCAATCTAACTTGTGAAAGTGTCACAGGAAGTAGGGGCAGCCTCCATTTCATGGGACCCTTGAAAGCAATTGTTAGGACAAAGTGGTTGCCACGGCAGTAACCTCATTCAGTTCCTGAATGAAGTGACCTACCTCTCTTTCTTGATGACAGATCTCTCTGAACTTGGGATCCAGGAAGCCAGGCACCCAGAGTCAGTCCCAGTTTCTTTCCCAGTGGGCTCAGTTGTTTGGAATAACCAAGGACAGAGTAAGTCTTCTTGGTACCTACTGATGTGAGGATTGCCAAATGCCAGGAGAGCTCTGAAAAGGGGAATTTCCTGAGAAAGCAGGTAGTGGCTCACCACTGGCTCCTGAAAACTTCACAGTGTTGGCCAAGGAGACCCGATCTGAGAAGGACAGGCCATTTCAAGGAAACATAGTATGGCCCATCAGTCAGAGTACATTCCAATTAGTCACAGACCTACTTGAATAAAGGAGGTGTCGTTGTGGGTGTGGTTGTGATTTTGTGGTTTAGTCTCATGTTCTGAGAATAGGTAAGAAAGGCGGTTTGTTTGTTTTGGAGTGGACTGTTTATAGTAAGTCATTTGACAAGGCGATTGTTTGTATGCCTGTGTATCCCACTGTGTCCGTGGTTGTAGACATTATAAAAGATAATGCATCAATGGATGTGTCCTGTCTAGTAGAAAGCTTGCCAACATTCATCCTGCCCAATTTATGAGTGGACTGCAGGTTGCTTTAGGGACGGGCAACACCTACTATCTTCCGGAGTTCCTGTTTTCTTCCTGAATTCTGGCCACTCTTCACAGCAGGCTCATGGTTTTCTGTCCAAGATATGTACCACCTCCAAGCTCTGTGACATTGCCATATAATGGATAGCTGAAGGGAATAGCAAGCATCTCAGAAAACTCAGATATCAGTGTGACAAAGAAAGTCTCAGTAGAGAAACCCTGCTTTGGGCCTTTTGCTTACCTATTTTTCTGTTGCTCTGAGTGTCAGGAAGGTCTTTGCCTCAGGCCACACCTTTGTGAACCCTGAAGAAAACAGTTTTCAAATGGAAATGAATGGGCATCACCTGTGGCTCTTTGCTTAATTGCTTTGGAAAAGGATGTGTCTGAATCAGCCTCTTGGCCCTGTGTGAGGCAGTGGCTTAGATTCTTAGCACCTGATGGATTAAAAGAAAGATCCCATGTGTCCATCCAAAACCAAAATGGCAAATATTCACTCATTGTGAATGAATACTTTTACCTTTCTCTGTTAGGATCCTGAATTCCATCAAGGGAGAATAGGAATCCTTTGGGCCAAATGAGTTCTTCAAATCTCTGCAGAGGGGCTTGGGTTTTCTCATGACTCAAATTCACATAAAGAATCTAAACCACAGAGTCAGAAGGCCTCTAATTGAAAAAGCCGAGCAGTATTAATGGCAGGCCTATTTGATCACTCCTGGTTTACAGGAAGTGTGTCCAGCCCACCTTGATGTTAGACAAATGAGGGGAACAGGACCTTAATTTGGACACTGACTTGGGCTGTGGACCTCATTGAAAACTCCAGCCAGACGTTATAAGGAGTGTCTATATGGAAGAAGATGAGGACCATGTGGGAGTGTTTTGGTTTTAATTGTGGTCATTTGTGTGGCGGTTGGAAGAGATGACTGTTCCACTGGGCTTGAACTCTGGTGTGATTCCCCTTAGAGACTGAGTTCTTTAACTGACCTCAGAGAAGTATTGCCATGAATTGTGTTGGGATTTTAGGAGGCCACACATGAGAGTCGCCCTTGGAACCTGAGATCTTGGCCCAGGTTGGATTTCCACAGAACACTGGGAATTTCAGCAAGGATATTACATACAATTTTTCTTAAAGACTTGGCAGCCATATTTGAGTTTAAAACACACATGAACCTCACATTGTAGATCTCAATGGGCCTGGCTTCATGTGACATTTTGGCCACCCTTAGGGAAACCATGCCTGTGAGAGTGCTCCAGTGCTTTCATTGAAATTAGCTTCTTCACCATTTAATGGTTCCTGAATTAATTGAAGCCCTCAGAGCCGCAAACTTCATCCGTGAAAAATGGCTAGAAAATTACCATGAAATTTTTGATATTTTCATGTTCAGCTGGCACTGAAAAAACTTTGGATGTCCTGTTTCTGATCCTGAGTATACCAGACACTGCCTTGATTGACTTTGTTTCATGAAAATGGTGTAGAACAGATATGCCAGTAAGTTGGAGCCTGGTGAGTAGTTGGCCTAGAGCAGTGGTATGCAATTGTCTGATAAAACATCTGTGTTGTGGCCATGTGGATCAGCCATTGGCTTCCAAATGGCTTGTGACTGACATGGTGCAGCCAGCAGACCCATATATGTAAAGGCATCTTGTTATATGGAGAGGATTCACTGCAATGTTCAGAATCATATTGCTATTCTCAAGGGGGCAATCTACGTGGGATAGAACCTTGGTTGGTGCATTCTCCTGAAGACCCTGACTCACCACACCTTAAAGAACCCCCTCCACCACTCTGTCCCATTTTAACTCCTTGTATTTCTTGAAGCAAATACCAAACTCCCAGTGGAGCAGCGAGAAACACCACGAAAAGTGGAGGATGACCAATTGGCTTCACAGTCCACACTGAAAGACACTTAGACCCCAGTGTCCATAGTTTACCTACAATGAGAGAATTCAGCACTGCTGCCTCATGTTCATTGGATAATAAGAAACCATGTCCTCCAAGTAACATAGATGCAGACCCAGCTTTCATGGTCTCTCTACAAATGAACTAAATCTCCTCAGAACATCAAATATTTCAAGTGCCCACCCTTAGAGCCAGTTTCTCAAAAAGTATGTAGGCCAGCAGAGCTGCATGTTTGTGGAATGTTTACCCTGTCCCTTACTTTTAGAATCTTCTCTACCACCTCCAAAGTTGTAAACTCCTGAGTATTCTCCATTCCAGATATATATTCACAGATTTTCTAACTCTTATCCTCTAATTGTGTCTTACTTGAGGAGAGTGTAATGTCAAGGCATTGTTCTGGATGAAAGTGGGAAGAATTTTGTGTAGCACATATTTGCATACACATTGGATTCAATTTCCTATTTTCCATTAGAAATGCTGAATCCCTGAAACTAACATATACCCTATTAGACTCTGACTACTAATCCTAATATGATGGAGAAAAATAACACAAACAGAATAGAAATACAGGCAGTTTAGAGGAGGTATGTTTTATAGTTGGAGTTGCCTTTTGCATGGTATAGTGTAGCAGTTATAAATCTAGTCAATTATTTGTTGAAATAGTTCTCCATGCGTTTTTAAAGTTAACAAATAATGAATTCCTGTCCCCCTTTCTCTGTAGCCTATTCAGCACACGTATTTTTATATGCACATATAGAATCTTACCTGGTACCACACGTACATTCTTGTGAGCTGGCTGATTTGGCAGATACAAATTGGAAGAAGAGATCACTCCTCCTAAATGCTGCTTGAACATTTAATTCAAATGTGAGTGAGCTTCCTAGTTGAACAACATTATACATAAATCAATGTTCAGTAAAATGAATATATTTGGATCTGTGGATGATATACATTTCATGGTGAATTTCGTTTGCCATATATATTGCAATTTTAATGTCTCTCTCTGTTTGTGTATATAAATATGTATATATATATATATATATATATATATATATATATATATATATATATATATAGATAGATAGATACACTCTCAAGATTTTTCCAAACATGAAATATGTGTCTTATTACACACTTCCTAAATTCATTCATATTTATGTTGTGGATTTATAATCAACTTTTCACAAGATTATTCTCAGAAATATTCATCCACCTGAAATACTTATTTGTTTCTTAGTACTGTTTCCACCCCAGATATGCATTCACGGATTTTCAAACTCTTCTACTCTAATTGTGTCTTACTTGGGGTGAAGGTAATGTAAAGGCATTGTTCTGGATGAGAGTGGGAAGATAATTGTGTAGCATATATTTTATACACATTGGATTCATTTCCTATATTCATTGAATATACTGAATCCCTGACAATAACCCATACCCTACTATACTCTGTCTACTAATCCAAACATGATGGAGAAAAACAACCCAAACATAATAGAAATACAAGCAGTTTAGAGGAGGCATGGGGTATATTTGGACTTGCCATTTGCATGATAAATGGTAGGTGTTATAAATCTAGTCAATTTTTAATTGAAACAGTTCTCCATGTGTTGTTAAAGTTAACAAATATGTAAATTCCTCTCCCTTTCTCTGTAGCCTATTCAGCACATTTATTTTTATATGCTTATATAGAATTCTACCAGGTATCACACGTTCATTTTTGTGAGGTGACTGACTTGGCAGATACAACTTGTGAGAAGGGATCACTCCTCTAAACGCTGTTGGAACTGAAAATTCAAACTATGGGTGAGCTTTCTAGTAGAACAACATTATACATAAATCCTTGGTCAGTAAAATAAATATTTTTGCATCTGTGGATGCTATATATTTTATGATGAACTTCGATTGGCATATATATAATTACATTTAAATGTCTGTGTGTGTGTTTTGTGTGTGTGTGTGTGTGTGTGTATATATATAGACACATATATATGTATATACACATATATATAATTATGAATATATACATATATATATACATATATATATATATATATATATATATATACACTGTCCTGATTTTTAAAATATGAAATATATGTTTCTTAAATACACTCCCTAAGTTCATCCATGTTCAAAAATGTGGATTTATAATAAACTTTTCACAAAATTATTCTCAGAAATATTCATCCACCTGAAATACACATTTGTTTCATAGTTCTGAAAACTAACTTCAGTAAATGGTGCTTACAAATCCTAATATTTGTACAGTAACTGACCCAGATTAACATCAATCAAGTAGATTCGTATGGGACATGATGTGTATTCTGACGTTTATTTTCATTCAACACTGGTACATTACTATTTCTTCAGTTTTTACAAATCATAGGAAATATATACTTCATCCACAAGTTCACAAATTTATACGCATTTGTTTCACAATCACTTCCTGCTTCATGAAACATGTATTCCTCCAGGTTTCTTGACTGGTCTTTTCATGAGACTTCTTTCCAAACACATTATTTTCGATTTCCATAATCACTTTTGAAGCAAAACTCACACACCCTTCATGATAAACCATAACCTTAATGTGGCCATTAGATATATAACTGGTTGGAATGAATGTTTGTATGTCAATATAAGATTTCCTGTATTTTTTCAGATATAATTTCAATCCATTATTTAAAGTCAGAACCAGATATATTATTTATTCACAGTATGGTCTATTCATGCAGTATCTCTACATGCACAGACAAAGGGTACACCTCTTTTTTCCCCCATTACTAATTTATACGTCTTGAAAATGTTGCTGCCAGAAATGGTGGAAGAAAGAATCATGTCACCTGATCTACATGTACGTTTTATCACAGTAATATTCTGGACAAAAAAAGCAAAGGTCACACTTAAGATTGTAGCAAAGACTAAATGAAAAGTGAGCATGGATTACTAAACATCCATGTCCAGGTTGCCTAATGCTGTCAAATGTCAATCCTATTGGTCACTACATATTTGTTTCTTTCTTAGATTATATATTCAAACTCAACCCTGTTGAAAATATCTAATCCTATCACTCACTTTATACTTTGCCAGATTTCGTAATGTCTCTATTGATATCAGCTTTCCTAACTATTTTCCCCAGTTCATCATTGTGACAGTCTCTTCACTTGTGCTGACATTAACATTCACTGTCTACCGGAAACCCTATTGCTCAACAACATTTGGTCCAAATCCTATACTCACTCTTCTTTCTAAACCTACTGAGAATCTTCCGAATCCTACCGACTATCCCTTTTGACTGGAAGTTCTCTTCTACATTTAATCATCCATGGTACAAGGACCTAAGACATTGTATATCGATTTACCTGACACATCACTGCAGAACATTATTCAAAGCTACATATCCCAATCAAGGGCCCAATGCCCTTTTGGGCTTCATATCTTAGCTAGATTTCTGTTTTCATACTTATATTTCACCTATATATTCTTGTAAATATCGCAGTTTCCCAATACCTTTATTCATCGCGCAGAAAGATTCCTAATCCAAATCGAACCTGTTAGTTAGCCTAACCATACACTATTCAGTCAATTTAACTTTACAGAAGAGCAGGGATAGAGTTGGTCTTACAATACAGGAATATAGGGGATCTTCCACATGCTGAGAAACTCAAAGGTCCATGCAGAAATGATTCCTGGAGAAGTTGTAAGCAGCTATGGAGGACCTAAGAGACCAAAAGTCATCCTCCATGGCAAACAACCTGGTCAGGATGAAGGGTTGTGTCTGAATCAGCTTCTCTCTTCTTAATGTAGAGAAGATGGACCAAACCAGGCCTGTGTGGAGAGCTGTTCCCAGGTGCCAATGGTTGATATACCAATCTAACTTGTGAAAGTGTCACAGGAAGTAGGGGCAGCCTCCATCTCATGGGACCCTTGAAAGCAATTGTTAGGACAAAGTGGTTGCCACGGCAGTAACCTCATTCAGTTCCTGAATGAAGTGACCTACCTCTCTTTCTTGATGACAGATCTCTCTGAACTTGGGATCCAGGAAGCCAGGCACCCAGAGTCAGTCCCAGTTTCTTTCCCAGTGGGCTCAGTTGTTTGGAATAACCAAGGACAGAGTAAGTCTTCTTGGTACCTACTGATGTGAGGATTGCCAAATGCCAGGAGAGCTCTGAAAAGGGGAATTTCCTGAGAAAGCAGGTAGTGGCTCACCACTGGCTCCTGAAAACTTCACAGTGTTGGCCAAGGAGACCCGATCTGAGAAGGACAGGCCATTTCAAGGAAACATAGTATGGCCCATCAGTCAGAGTACATTCCAATTAGTCACAGACCTACTTGAATAAAGGAGGTGTCGTTGTGGGTGTGGTTGTGATTTTGTGGTTTAGTCTCATGTTCTGAGAATAGGTAAGAAAGGCGGTTTGTTTGTTTTGGAGTGGACTGTTTATAGTAAGTCATTTGACAAGGCGATTGTTTGTATGCCTGTGTATCCCACTGTGTCCGTGGTTGTAGACATTATAAAAGATAATGCATCAATGGATGTGTCCTGTCTAGTAGAAAGCTTGCCAACATTCATCCTGCCCAATTTATGAGTGGACTGCAGGTTGCTTTAGGGACGGGCAACACCTACTATCTTCCGGAGTTCCTGTTTTCTTCCTGAATTCTGGCCACTCTTCACAGCAGGCTCATGGTTTTCTGTCCAAGATATGTACCACCTCCAAGCTCTGTGACATTGCCATATAATGGATAGCTGAAGGGAATAGCAAGCATCTCAGAAAACTCAGATATCAGTGTGACAAAGAAAGTCTCAGTAGAGAAACCCTGCTTTGGGCCTTTTGCTTACCTATTTTTCTGTTGCTCTGAGTGTCAGGAAGGTCTTTGCCTCAGGCCACACCTTTGTGAACCCTGAAGAAAACAGTTTTCAAATGGAAATGAATGGGCATCACCTGTGGCTCTTTGCTTAATTGCTTTGGAAAAGGATGTGTCTGAATCAGCCTCTTGGCCCTGTGTGAGGCAGTGGCTTAGATTCTTAGCACCTGATGGATTAAAAGAAAGATCCCATGTGTCCATCCAAAACCAAAATGGCAAATATTCACTCATTGTGAATGAATACTTTTACCTTTCTCTGTTAGGATCCTGAATTCCATCAAGGGAGAATAGGAATCCTTTGGGCCAAATGAGTTCTTCAAATCTCTGCAGAGGGGCTTGGGTTTTCTCATGACTCAAATTCACATAAAGAATCTAAACCACAGAGTCAGAAGGCCTCTAATTGAAAAAGCCGAGCAGTATTAATGGCAGGCCTATTTGATCACTCCTGGTTTACAGAAAATGTGTCCAGGCCACCTTGATGTTAGACAAATGAGGGGAACAGGACCTTAATTTGGACACTGACTTGGGCTGTGGACCTCATTGAAAACTCCAGCCAGACGTTATAAGGAGTGTCTATATGGAAGAAGATGAGGACCATGTGGGAGTGTTTTGGTTTTAATTGTGGTCATTTGTGTGGCGGTTGGAAGAGATGACTGTTCCACTGGGCTTGAACTCTGGTGTGATTCCCCTTAGAGACTGAGTTCTTTAACTGACCTCAGAGAAGTATTGCCATGAATTGTGTTGGGATTTTAGGAGGCCACACATGAGAGTCGCCCTTGGAACCTGAGATCTTGGCCCAGGTTGGATTTCCACAGAACACTGGGAATTTCAGCCCGAATATTACATACAATTTTCCTTAAAGACTAGGCAGCCATATTTGAGTTTAAAACACACATGAACCTCACATTGTAGATCTCAATGGGCCTGGCTTCATGTGACATTTTGGCCACCCTTAGGGAAACCATGCCTGTGAGAGTGCTCCAGTGCTTTCATTGAAATTAGCTTCTTCACCATTTAATGGTTCCTGTATTAATTGAAGCCCTCAGAGCCGCAAACTTCATCCGTGAAAAATGGCTAGAAAATTACCATGAAATTTTTGATATTTTCATGTTCAGCTGGCACTGAAAAAACTTTGGATGTCCTGTTTCTGATCCTGAGTATACCAGACACTGCCTTGATTGACTTTGTTTCATGAAAATGGTGTAGAACAGATATGCCAGTAAGTTGGAGCCTGGTGAGTAGTTGGACTAGAGCAGTGGTATGCAATTGTGTGATAAAACATCTGTGTTGTGGCCATGTGGATCAGCCATTGGCTTCCAAATGGCTTGTGACTGACATGGTGCAGCCAGCAGACCCATATATGTAAAGGCATCTTGTTATATGGAGAGGATTCACTGCAATGTTCAGAATCATATTGCTATTCTCAAGGGGGCAATCTACGTGGGATAGAACCTTGGTTGGTGCATTCTCCTGAAGACCCTGACTCACCACACCTTAAAGAACTCCCTCCACCACTCTGTCCCATTTTAACTCCTTGTATTTCTTGAAGCAAATACCAAACTCCCAGTGGAGCAGCGAGAAACACCACGAAAAGTGGAGGATGACCAATTGGCTTCACAGTCCACACTGAAAGACACTTAGACCCCAGTGTCCATAGTTTACCTACAAAGAGAGAATTCAGCACTGCTGCCTCATGTTCATTGGATAATAAGAAACCATGTCCTCCAAGTAACATAGATGCAGACCCAGCTTTCATGGTCTCTCTACAAATGAACTAAATCTCCTCAGAACATCAAATATTTCAAGTGCCCACCCTTAGAGCCAGTTTCTCAAAAAGTATGTAGGCCAGCAGAGCTGCATGTTTGTGGAATGTTTACCCTGTCCCTTACTTTTAGAATCTTCTCTACCACCTCCAAAGTTGTAAACTCCTGAGTATTCTCCATTCCAGATATATATTCACAGATTTTCTAACTCTTATCCTCTAATTGTGTCTTACTTGAGGAGAATGTAATGTCAAGGCATTGTTCTGGATGAAAGTGGGAAGAATTTTGTGTAGCACATATTTGCATACACATTGGATTCAATTTCCTATTTTCCATTAGAAATGCTGAATCCCTGAAACTAACATATACCCTATTAGACTCTGACTACTAATCCAAATATGATGGAGAAAAATAACACAAACAGAATAGAAATACAGGCAGTTTAGAGGAGGTATGTTTTATAGTTGGAGTTGCCTTTTGCATGGTATAGTGTAGCAGTTATAAATCTAGTCAATTATTTGTTGAAATAGTTCTCCATGCGTTTTTAAAGTTAACAAATAATGAATTCCTGTCCCCCTTTCTCTGTAGCCTATTCAGCACACGTATTTTTATATGCACATATAGAATCTTACCTGGTACCACACGTACATTCTTGTGAGCTGGCTGATTTGGCAGATACAAATTGGAAGAAGAGATCACTCCTCCTAAATGCTGCTTGAACATTTAATTCAAATGTGAGTGAGCTTCCTTGTTGAACAACATTATACATAAATCAATGTTCAGTAAAATGAATATATTTGGATCTGTGGATGATATACATTTCATGGTGAATTTCGTTTGCCATATATATTGCAATTTTTAATGTCTCTCTCTGTTTGTGTATATAAATATGTATATATATATATATATAGATAGATAGATAGATAGATAGATAGATAGATATACTCTCAAGATTTTTCAAAACATGAAATATGTGTCTTATTACACACTTCCTAAATTCATTCATATTTATGTTGTGGATTTATAATCAACTTTTCACAAGATTATTCTCAGAAATATTCATCCACCTGAAATACTTATTTGTTTCTTAGTACTGTTTCCACCCCAGATATGCATTCACGGATTTTCAAACTCTTCTACTCTAATTGTGTCTTACTTGGGGTGAAGGTAATGTAAAGGCATTGTTCTGGATGAGAGTGGGAAGATAATTGTGTAGCATATATTTTATACACATTGGATTCATTTTCCTATATTCCATTGAATATACTGAATCCCTGACAATAACCCATACCCTACTATACTCTGTCTACTAATCCAAACATGATGGAGAAAAACAACCCAAACATAATAGAAATACAAGCAGTTTAGAGGAGGCATGGGGTATATTTGGACTTGCCATTTGCATGATAAATGGTAGGTGTTATAAATCTAGTCAATTTTTAATTGAAACAGTTCTCCATGTGTTGTTAAAGTTAACAAATATGTAAATTCCTCTCCCTTTCTCTGTAGCCTATTCAGCACATTTATTTTTATACGCTTATATAGAATTCTACCAGGTATCACACGTTCATTTTTGTGAGGTGACTGACTTGGCAGATACAACTTGTGAGAAGGGATCACTCCTCTAAACGCTGTTGGAACTGAAAATTCAAACTATGGGTGAGCTTTCTAGTAGAACAACATTATACATAAATCCTTGGTCAGTAAAATAAATATTTTTGCATCTGTGGATGCTATATATTTTATGATGAACTTCGATTGGCATATATATAACTACATTTAAATGTCTGTGTGTGTGTTTTGTGTGTGTGTGTGTGTGTGTGTGTATATATATATATAGACACATATATATGTATATACACATATATATAATTATGATATATATATATATATATATATATATATATATATATATATATATATATATATACACTGTCCTGATTTTTAAAATATGAAATATATGTTTCTTAAATACACTCCCTAAGTTCATCCATGTTCAAAAATGTGGATTTATAATAAACTTTTCACAAAATTATTCTCAGAAATATTCATCCACCTGAAATACACATTTGTTTCATAGTTCTGAAAACTAACTTCAGTAAATGGTGCTTACAAATCCTAATATTTGTACAGTAACTGACCCAGATTAACATCAATCAAGTAGATTCGTATGGGACATGATGTGTATTCTGACGTTTATTTTCATTCAACACTGGTACATTACTATTTCTTCAGTTTTTACAAATCATAGGAAATATATACTTCATCCACAAGTTCACAAATTTATACGCATTTGTTTCACAATCACTTCCTGCTTCATGAAACATGTATTCCTCCAGGTTTCTTGACTGGTCTTTTCATGAGACTTCTTTCCAAACACATTATTTTCGATTTCCATAATCACTTTTGAAGCAAAACTCACACACCCTTCATGATAAACCATAACCTTAATGTGGCCATTAGATATATAACTGGTTGGAATGAATGTTTGTATGTCAATATAAGATTTCCTGTATTTTTTCAGATATAATTTCAATCCATTATTTAAAGTCAGAACCAGATATATTATTTATTCACAGTATGGTCTATTCATGCAGTATCTCTACATGCACAGACAAAGGGTACACCTCTTTTTACCCCCATTACTAATTTATACGTCTTGAAAATGTTGCTGCCAGAAATGGTGGAAGAAAGAATCATGTCACCTGATCTACATGTACGTTTTATCACAGTAATATTCTGGACAAAAAAAGCAAAGGTCACACTTAAGATTGTAGCAAAGACTAAATGAAAAGTGAGCATGGATTACTAAACATCCATGTCCAGGTTGCCTAATGCTGTCAAATGTCAATCCTATTGGTCACTACATATTTGTTTCTTTCTTAGATTATATATTCAAACTCAACCCTGTTGAAAATATCTAATCCTATCACTCACTTTATACTTTGCCAGATTTCGTAATGTCTCTATTGATATCAGCTTTCCTAACTATTTTCCCCAGTTCATCATTGTGACAGTCTCTTCACTTGTGCTGACATTAACATTCACTGTCTACCGGAAACCCTATTGCTAAACAACATTTGGTCCAAATCCTATACTCACTCTTCTTTCTAAACCTACTGAAAATCTTCCGAATCCTACCGACTATCCCTTTTGACTGGAAGTTCTCTTCTACATTTAATCATCCATGGTACAAGGACCTAAGCCATTGTATATCGATTTACCTGACACATCAGTGCAGAACATAATTCAAAGCTACGTATCCCAATCAAGGGCCCAATGCCCTTTTGGGCTTCATATCTTAGCTAGATTTCTGTTTTCATACTTATATTTCACCTATATATTCTTGTAAATATCGCAGTTTCCCAGTACCATTATTCATCGCGCAGAAAGATTCCTAATCCAAATCGAACATGTTAGTTAACCTAACCATACACTGTTCAGTCAATTTAACTTTACAGAAGAGCAGGGATAGAGTTGGTCTTACAATACAGGAATATAGGGGATCTTCCACATGCTGAGAAACTCAAAGGTCCATGCAGAAATGATTCCTGGAGAAGTTGTAAGCAGCTATGGAGGACCTAAGAGACCAAAAGTCATCCTCCATGGCAAACAACCTGGTCAGGATGAAGGGTTGTGTCTGAATCAGCTTCTCTCTTCTTAATGTAGAGAAGATGGACCAAACCAGGCCTGTGTGGAGAGCTGTTCCCAGGTGCCAATGGTTGATATACCAATCTAACTTGTGAAAGTGTCACAGGAAGTAGGGGCAGCCTCCATCTCATGGGACCCTTGAAAGCAATTGTTAGGACAAAGTGGTTGCCACGGCAGTAACCTCATTCAGTTCCTGAATGAAGTGACCTACCTCTCTTTCTTGATGACAGATCTCTCTGAACTTGGGATCCAGGAAGCCAGGCACCCAGAGTCAGTCCCAGTTTCTTTCCCAGTGGGCTCAGTTGTTTGGAATAACCAAGGACAGAGTAAGTCTTCTTGGTACCTACTGATGTGAGGATTGCCAAATGCCAGGAGAGCTCTGAAAAGGGGAATTTCCTGAGAAAGCAGGTAGTGGCTCACCACTGGCTCCTGAAAACTTCACAGTGTTGGCCAAGGAGACCCGATCTGAGAAGGACAGGCCATTTCAAGGAAACATAGTATGGCCCATCAGTCAGAGTACATTCCAATTAGTCACAGACCTACTTGAATAAAGGAGGTGTCGTTGTGGGTGTGGTTGTGATTTTGTGGTTTAGTCTCATGTTCTGAGAATAGGTAAGAAAGGCGGTTTGTTTGTTTTGGAGTGGACTGTTTATAGTAAGTCATTTGACAAGGCGATTGTTTGTATGCCTGTGTATCCCACTGTGTCCGTGGTTGTAGACATTATAAAAGATAATGCATCAATGGATGTGTCCTGTCTAGTAGAAAGCTTGCCAACATTCATCCTGCCCAATTTATGAGTGGACTGCAGGTTGCTTTAGGGACGGGCAACACCTACTATCTTCCGGAGTTCTGTTTTTTTCCTGAATTCTGGCCACTCTTCACAGCAGGCTCATGGTTTTCTGTCCAAGATATGTACCACCTCCAAGCTCTGTGACATTGCCATATAATGGATAGCTGAAGGGAATAGCAAGCATCTCAGAAAACTCAGATATCAGTGTGACAAAGAAAGTCTCAGTAGAGAAACCCTGCTTTGGGCCTTTTGCTTACCTATTTTTCTGTTGCTCTGAGTGTCAGGAAGGTCTTTGCCTCAGGCCACACCTTTGTGAACCCTGAAGAAAACAGTTTTCAAATGGAAATGAATGGGCATCACCTGTGGCTCTTTGCTTAATTGCTTTGGAAAAGGATGTGTCTGAATCAGCCTCTTGGCCCTGTGTGAGGCAGTGGCTTAGATTCTTAGCACCTGATGGATTAAAAGAAAGATCCCATGTGTCCATCCAAAACCAAAATGGCAAATATTCACTCATTGTGAATGAATACTTTTACCTTTCTCTGTTAGGATCCTGAATTTCATCAAGGGAGAATAGGAATCCTTTGGGCCAAATGAGTTCTTCAAATCTCTGCAGAGGGGCTTGGGTTTTCTCATGACTCAAATTCACATAAAGAATCTAAACCACAGAGTCAGAAGGCCTCTAATTGAAAAAGCCGAGCAGTATTAATGGCAGGCCTATTTGATCACTCCTGGTTTACAGGAAGTGTGTCCAGGCCACCTTGATGTTAGACAAATGAGGGGAACAGGACCTTAATTTGGACACTGACTTGGGCTGTGGACCTCATTGAAAACTCCAGCCAGACGTTATAAGGAGTGTCTATATGGAAGAAGATGAGGACCATGTGGGAGTGTTTTGGTTTTAATTGTGGTCATTTGTGTGGCGGTTGGAAGAGATGACTGTTCCACTGGGCTTGAACTCTGGTGTGATTCCCCTTAGAGACTGAGTTCTTTAACTGACCTCAGAGAAGTATTGCCATGAATTGTGTTGGGATTTTAGGAGGCCACACATGAGAGTCGCCCTTGGAACCTGAGATCTTGGCCCAGGTTGGATTTCCACAGAACACTGGGAATTTCAGCCCGGATATTACATACAATTTTTCTTAAAGACTTGGCAGCCATATTTGAGTTTAAAACACACATGAACCTCACATTGTAGATCTCAATGGGCCTGGCTTCATGTGACATTTTGGCCACCCTTAGGGAAACCATGCCTGTGAGAGTGCTCCAGTGCTTTCATTGAAATTAGCTTCTTCACCATTTAATGGTTCCTGAATTAATTGAAGCCCTCAGAGCCGCAAACTTCATCCGTGAAAAATGGCTAGAAAATTACCATGAAATTTTTGATATTTTCATGTTCAGCTGGCACTGAAAAAACTTTGGATGTCCTGTTTCTGATCTTGAGTATACCAGACACTGCCTTGATTGACTTTGTTTCATGAAAATGGTGTAGAACAGATATGCCAGTAAGTTGGAGCCTGGTGAGTAGTTGGACTAGAGCAGTGGTATGCAATTGTGTGATAAAACATCTGTGTTGTGGCCATGTGGATCAGCCATTGGCTTCCAAATGGCTTGTGACTGACATGGTGCAGCCAGCAGACCCATATATGTAAAGGCATCTTGTTATATGGAGAGGATTCACTGCAATGTTCAGAATCATATTGCTATTCTCAAGGGGGCAATCTACGTGGGATAGAACCTTGGTTGGTGCATTCTCCTGAAGACCCTGACTCACCACACCTTAAAGAACTCCCTCCACCACTCTGTCCCATTTTAACTCCTTGTATTTCTTGAAGCAAATACCAAACTCCCAGTGGAGCAGCGAGAAACACCACGAAAAGTGGAGGATGACCAATTGGCTTCACAGTCCACACTGAAAGACACTTAGACCCCAGTGTCCATAGTTTACCTACAAAGAGAGAATTCAGCACTGCTGCCTCATGTTCATTGGATAATAAGAAACCATGTCCTCCAAGTAACATAGATGCAGACCCAGCTTTCATGGTCTCTCTACAAATGAACTAAATCTCCTCAGAACATCAAATATTTCAAGTGCCCACCCTTAGAGCCAGTTTCTCAAAAAGTATGTAGGCCAGCAGAGCTGCATGTTTGTGGAATGTTTACCCTGTCCCTTACTTTTAGAATCTTCTCTACCACCTCCAAAGTTGTAAACTCCTGAGTATTCTCCATTCCAGATATATATTCACAGATTTTCTAACTCTTATCCTCTAATTGTGTCTTACTTGAGGAGAATGTAATGTCAAGGCATTGTTCTGGATGAAAGTGGGAAGAATTTTGTGTAGCACATATTTGCATACACATTGGATTCAATTTCCTATTTTCCATTAGAAATGCTGAATCCCTGAAACTAACATATACCCTATTAGACTCTGACTACTAATCCAAATATGATGGAGAAAAATAACACAAACAGAATAGAAATACAGGCAGTTTAGAGGAGGTATGTTTTATAGTTGGAGTTGCCTTTTGCATGGTATAGTGTAGCAGTTATAAATCTAGTCAATTATTTGTTGAAATAGTTCTCCATGCGTTTTTAAAGTTAACAAATAATGAATTCCTGTCCCCCTTTCTCTGTAGCCTATTCAGCACACGTATTTTTATATGCACATATAGAATCCTACCTGGTACCACACGTACATTCTTGTGAGCTGGCTGATTTGGCAGATACAAATTGGAAGAAGAGATCACTCCTCCTAAATGCTGCTTGAACATTTAATTCAAATGTGAGTGAGCTTCCTAGTTGAACAACATTATACATAAATCAATGTTCAGTAAAATGAATATATTTGGATCTGTGGATGATATACATTTCATGGTGAATTTCGTTTGCCATATATATTGCAATTTTTAATGTCTCTCTCTGTGTATATAAATATGTATATATATATATATATATATATATATATATATATATATATATATATAGATACACTCTCAAGATTTTTCAAAACATGAAATATGTGTCTTATTACACACTTCCTAAATTCATTCATATTTATGTTGTGGATTTATAATCAACTTTTCACAAGATTATTCTCAGAAATATTCATCCACCTGAAATACTGATTTGTTTCTTAGTACTGTTTCCACCCCAGATATGCATTCACGGATTTTCAAACTCTTCTACTCTAATTGTGTCTTACTTGGGGTGAAGGTAATGTAAAGGCATTGTTCTGGATGAGAGTGGGAAGATAATTGTGTAGCATATATTTTATACACATTGGATTCATTTTCCTATATTCCATTGAATATACTGAATCCCTGACAATAACCCATACCCTACTATACTCTGTCTACTAATCCAAACATGATGGAGAAAAACAACCCAAACATTATAGAAATACAAGCAGTTTAGAGGAGGCATGGGGTATATTTGGACTTGCCATTTGCATGATAAATGGTAGGTGTTATAAATCTAGTCAATTTTTAATTGAAACAGTTCTCCATGTGTTGTTAAAGTTAACAAATATGTAAATTCCTCTCCCTTTCTCTGTAGCCTATTCAGCACATTTATTTTTATATGCTTATATAGAATTCTACCAGGTATCACACGTTCATTTTTGTGAGGTGACTGACTTGGCAGATACAACTTGTGAGAAGGGATCACTCCTCTAAACGCTGTTGGAACTGAAAATTCAAACTATGGGTGAGCTTTCTAGTAGAACAACATTATACATAAATCCTTGGTCAGTAAAATAAATATTTTTGCATCTGTGGATGCTATATATTTTATGATGAACTTCGATTGGCATATATATAACTACATTTAAATGTCTGTGTGTGTGTTTTGTGTGTGTGTGTGTGTGTGTGTGTGTGTATATATATATATAGACACATATATATGTATATACACATATATATAATTATGAATATATATATATATATATATATATATATATATATATACACTGTCCTGATTTTTAAAATATGAAATATATGTTTCTTAAATACACTCCCTAAGTTCATCCATGTTCAAAAATGTGGATTTATAATAAACTTTTCACAAAATTATTCTCAGAAATATTCATCCACCTGAAATACACATTTGTTTCATAGTTCTGAAAACTAACTTCAGTAAATGGTGCTTACAAATCCTAATATTTGTACAGTAACTGACCCAGATTAACATCAATCAAGTAGATTCGTATGGGACATGATGTGTATTCTGACGTTTATTTTCATTCAACACTGGTACATTACTATTTCTTCAGTTTTTACAAATCATAGGAAATATATACTTCATCCACAAGTTCACAAATTTATACGCATTTGTTTCACAATCACTTCCTGCTTCATGAAACATGTATTCCTCCAGGTTTCTTGACTGGTCTTTTCATGAGACTTCTTTCCAAACACATTATTTTCGATTTCCATAATCACTTTTGAAGCAAAACTCACACACCCTTCATGATAAACCATAACCTTAATGTGGCCATTAGATATATAACTGGTTGGAATGAATGTTTGTATGTCAATATAAGATTTCCTGTATTTTTTCAGATATAATTTCAATCCATTATTTAAAGTCAGAACCAGATATATTATTTATTCACAGTATGGTCTATTCATGCAGTATCTCTACATGCACAGACAAAGGGTACACCTCTTTTTACCCCCATTACTAATTTATACGTCTTGAAAATGTTGCTGCCAGAAATGGTGGAAGAAAGAATCATGTCACCTGATCTACATGTACGTTTTATCACAGTAATATTCTGGACAAAAAAAGCAAAGGTCACACTTAAGATTGTAGCAAAGACTAAATGAAAAGTGAGCATGGATTACTAAACATCCATGTCCAGGTTGCCTAATGCTGTCAAATGTCAATCCTATTGGTCACTACATATTTGTTTCTTTCTTAGATTATATATTCAAACTCAACCCTGTTGAAAATATCTAATCCTATCACTCACTTTATACTTTGCCAGATTTCGTAATGTCTCTATTGATATCAGCTTTCCTAACTATTTTCCCCAGTTCATCATTGTGACAGTCTCTTCACTTGTGCTGACATTAACATTCACTGTCTACCGGAAACCCTATTGCTCAACAACATTTGGTCCAAATCCTATACTCACTCTTCTTTCTAAACCTACTGAGAATCTTCCGAATCCTACCGACTATCCCTTTTGACTGGAAGTTCTCTTCTACATTTAATCATCCATGGTACAAGGACCTAAGCCATTGTATATCGATTTACCTGACACATCACTGCAGAACATAATTCAAAGCTACGTATCCCAATCAAGGGCCCAATGCCCTTTTGGGCTTCATATCTTAGCTAGATTTCTGTTTTCATACTTATATTTCACCTATATATTCTTGTAAATATCGCAGTTTCCCAATACCTTTATTCATCGCGCAGAAAGATTCCTAATCCAAATCGAACCTGTTAGTTAACCTAACCATACACTATTCAGTCAATTTAACTTTACAGAAGAGCAGGGATAGAGTTGGTCTTACAATACAGGAATATAGGGGATCTTCCACATGCTGAGAAACTCAAAGGTCCATGCAGAAATGATTCCTGGAGAAGTTGTAAGCAGCTATGGAGGACCTAAGAGACCAAAAGTCATCCTCCATGGCAAACAACCTGGTCAGGATGAAGGGTTGTGTCTGAATCAGCTTCTCTCTTCTTAATGTAGAGAAGATGGACCAAACCAGGCCTGTGTGGAGAGCTGTTCCCAGGTGCCAATGGTTGATATACCAATCTAACTTGTGAAAGTGTCACAGGAAGTAGGGGCAGCCTCCATCTCATGGGACCCTTGAAAGCAATTGTTAGGACAAAGTGGTTGCCATGGCAGTAACCTCATTCAGTTCCTGAATGAAGTGACCTACCTCTCTTTCTTGATGACAGATCTCTCTGAACTTGGGATCCAGGAAGCCAGGCACCCAGAGTCAGTCCCAGTTTCTTTCCCAGTGGGCTCAGTTGTTTGGAATAACCCAGGACAGAGTAAGTCTTCTTGGTACCTACTGATGTGAGGATTGCCAAATGCCAGGAGAGCTCTGAAAAGGGGAATTTCCTGAGAAAGCAGGTAGTGGCTCACCACTGGCTCCTGAAAACTTCACAGTGTTGGCCAAGGAGACCCGATCTGAGAAGGACAGGCCATTTCAAGGAAACATAGTATGGCCCATCAGTCAGAGTACATTCCAATTAGTCACAGACCTACTTGAATAAAGGAGGTGTCGTTGTGGGTGTGGTTGTGATTTTGTGGTTTAGTCTCATGTTCTGAGAATAGGTAAGAAAGGCGGTTTGTTTGTTTTGGAGTGGACTGTTTATAGTAAGTCATTTGACAAGGCGATTGTTTGTATGCCTGTGTATCCCACTGTGTCCGTGGTTGTAGACATTATAAAAGATAATGCATCAATGGATGTGTCCTGTCTAGTAGAAAGCTTGCCAACATTCATCCTGCCCAATTTATGAGTGGACTGCAGGTTGCTTTAGGGACGGGCAACACCTACTATCTTCCGGAGTTCCTGTTTTTTTCCTGAATTCTGGCCACTCTTCACAGCAGGCTCATGGTTTTCTGTCCAAGATATGTACCACCTCCAAGCTCTGTGACATTGCCATATAATGGATAGCTGAAGGGAATAGCAAGCATCTCAGAAAACTCAGATATCAGTGTGACAAAGAAAGTCTCAGTAGAGAAACCCTGCTTTGGGCCTTTTGCTTACCTATTTTTCTGTTGCTCTGAGTGTCAGGAAGGTCTTTGCCTCAGGCCACACCTTTGTGAACCCTGAAGAAAACAGTTTTCAAATGGAAATGAATGGGCATCACCTGTGGCTCTTTGCTTAATTGCTTTGGAAAAGGATGTGTCTGAATCAGCCTCTTGGCCCTATGTGAGGCAGTGGCTTAGATTCTTAGCACCTGATGGATTAAAAGAAAGATCCCATGTGTCCATCCAAAACCAAAATGGCAAATATTCACTCATTGTGAATGAATACTTTTACCTTTCTCTGTTAGGATCCTGAATTCCATCAAGGGAGAATAGGAATCCTTTGGGCCAAATGAGTTCTTCAAATCTCTGCAGAGGGGCTTGGGTTTTCTCATGACTCAAATTCACATAAAGAATCTAAACCACAGAGTCAGAAGGCCTCTAATTGAAAAAGCCGAGCAGTATTAATGGCAGGCCTATTTGATCACTCCTGGTTTACAGGAAGTGTGTCCAGCCCACCTTGATGTTAGACAAATGAGGGGAACAGGACCTTAATTTGGACACTGACTTGGGCTGTGGACCTCATTGAAAACTCCAGCCAGACGTTATAAGGAGTGTCTATATGGAAGAAGATGAGGACCATGTGGGAGTGTTTTGGTTTTAATTGTGGTCATTTGTGTGGCGGTTGGAAGAGATGACTGTTCCACTGGGCTTGAACTCTGGTGTGATTCCCCTTAGAGACTGAGTTCTTTAACTGACCTCAGAGAAGTATTGCCATGAATTGTGTTGGGATTTTAGGAGGCCACACATGAGAGTCGCCCTTGGAACCTGAGATCTTGGCCCAGGTTGGATTTCCACAGAACACTGGGAATTTCAGCCCGGATATTACATACAATTTTTCTTAAAGACTTGGCAGCCATATTTGAGTTTAAAACACACATGAACCTCACATTGTAGATCTCAATGGGCCTGGCTTCATGTGACATTTTGGCCACCCTTAGGGAAACCATGCCTGTGAGAGTGCTCCAGTGCTTTAATTGAAATTAGCTTCTTCACCATTTAATGGTTCCTGAATTAATTGAAGCCCTCAGAGCCGCAAACTTCATCCGTGAAAAATGGCTAGAAAATTACCATGAAATTTTTGATATTTTCATGTTCAGCTGGCACTGAAAAAACTTTGGATGTCCTGTTTCTGATCTTGAGTATACCAGACACTGCCTTGATTGACTTTGTTTCATGAAAATGGTGTAGAACAGATATGCCAGTAAGTTGGAGCCTGGTGAGTAGTTGGACTAGAGCAGTGGTATGCAATTGTGTGATAAAACATCTGTGTTGTGGCCATGTGGATCAGCCATTGGCTTCCAAATGGCTTGTGACTGACATGGTGCAGCCAGCAGACCCATATATGTAAAGGCATCTTGTTATATGGAGAGGATTCACTGCAATGTTCAGAATCATATTGCTATTCTCAAGGGGGCAATCTACGTGGGATAGAACCTTGGTTGGTGCATTCTCCTGAAGACCCTGACTCACCACACCTTAAAGAACTCCCTCCACCACTCTGTCCCATTTTAACTCCTTGTATTTCTTGAAGCAAATACCAAACTCCCAGTGGAGCAGCGAGAAACACCACGAAAAGTGGAGGATGACCAATTGGCTTCACAGTCCACACTGAAAGACACTTAGACCCCAGTGTCCATAGTTTACCTACAAAGAGAGAATTCAGCACTGCTGCCTCATGTTCATTGGATAATAAGAAACCATGTCCTCCAAGTAACATAGATGCAGAACCAGCTTTGATGGTCTCTCTACAAAGGAACTAAATCTCCTCAGAACATCAAATATTTCAAGTGCCCACCCTTAGAGGCAGTTTCTCAAAAAGCATTTAGGCCAGCAGAGCTGCATGTTTGTGGAATGTTTACCCTGTCCCTTACTTTTAGAATCTTCTCTACCACCTCCAAAGTTGTAAACTCCTGAGTATTCTCCATTCCAGATATATTCACAGATTTTCTTGCTCTTATCCTCTAATTGTGTCTTACTTGAGAAGAATGTAATGTCAAGGCATTGTTCTGGATGAAAGTGGGAAGATTTTTGTGTAGCACATATTTGCATACACATTGGATTCAATTTCCTATTTTCCATTAGAAATGCTGAATCCCTGAAACTAACATATAACCTATAAGACTCTGACTACTAATCCTAATATGATGGAGAAAAATAACACAAACAGAATAGAAATACAAGCAGTTTAGAGGAGGTATGTTTTATAGTTGGAGTTGCCTTTTGCATGGTATAGTGTAGCAGTTATAAATCTAGTCAATTATTTGTTGAAATAGTTCTCCATGCGTTTTTAAAGTTAACAAATAATGAATTCCTGTCCCCCTTTCTCTGTAGCCTATTCAGCACACGTATTTTTATATGCACATATAGAATCCTACCTGGTACCACACGTACATTCTTGTGAGCTGGCTGATTTGGCAGATACAAATTGGAAGAAGAGATCACTCCTCCTAAATGCTGCTTGAACATTTAATTCAAATGTGAGTGAGCTTCCTAGTTGAACAACATTATACATAAATCAATGTTCAGTAAAATGAATATATTTGGATCTGTGGATGATATACATTTCATGGTGAATTTCGTTTGCCATATATATTGCAATTTTTAATGTCTCTCTCTGTTTGTGTATATAAATATGTATATATATATATATATATATATATATATATATATATAGATACACTCTCAAGATTTTTCAAAACATGAAATATGTGTCTTATTACACACTTCCTAAATTCATTCATATTTATGTTGTGGATTTATAATCAACTTTTCACAAGATTATTCTCAGAAATATTCATCCACCTGAAATACTTATTTGTTTCTTAGTACTGTTTCCACCCCAGATATGCATTCACGGATTTTCAAACTCTTCTACTCTAATTGTGTCTTACTTGGGGTGAAGGTAATGTAAAGGCATTGTTCTGGATGAGAGTGGGAAGATAATTGTGTAGCATATATTTTATACACATTGGATTCATTTTCCTATATTCCATTGAATATACTGAATCCCTGACAATAACCCATACCCTACTATACTCTGTCTACTAATCCAAACATGATGGAGAAAAACAACCCAAACATTATAGAAATACAAGCAGTTTAGAGGAGGCATGGGGTATATTTGGACTTGCCATTTGCATGATAAATGGTAGGTGTTATAAATCTAGTCAATTTTTAATTGAAATAGTTCTCCATGTGTTGTTAAAGTTAACAAATATGTAAATTCCTCTCCCTTTTTCTGTAGCCTATTCAGCACATTTATTTTTATATGCTTATATAGAATTCTACCTGGTATCACACGTTCATTTTTGTGAGGTGACTGACTTGGCAGATACAACTTGTGAGAAGAGATCACTCCTCTAAACGCTGTTGGAACTGAAAATTCAAACTATGGGTGAGCTTTCTAGTAGAACAACATTATACATAAATCCTTGGTCAGTAAAATAAATATTTTTGCATCTGTGGATGCTATATATTTTATGATGAACTTTGATTGGCATATATATAACTACATTTAAATGTCTGTGTGTGTGTTTTGTGTGTGTGTGTGTGTGTGTGTGTATATATATATAGACACATATATATGTATATACACATATATATAATTATGAATATATATATATATATATATATATATATATATATATATATATACACTGTCCTGATTTTTAAAATATGAAATATATGTTTCTTAAATACACTCCCTAAGTTCATCCATGTTCAAAAATGTGGATTTATAATAAACTTTTCACAAAATTATTCTCAGAAATATTCATCCACCTGAAATACACATTTGTTTCATAGTTCTGAAAACTAACTTCAGTAAATGGTGCTTACAAATCCTAATATTTGTACAGAAACTGACCCAGATTAACATCAATCAAGTAGATTCGTATGGGACATGATGTGTATTCTGACGTTTATTTTCATTCAACACTGGTACATTACTATTTCTTCAGTTTTTACAAATCATAGGAAATATATACTTCATCCACAAGTTCACAAATTTATACGCATTTGTTTCACAATCACTTCCTGCTTCATGAAACATGTATTCCTCCAGGTTTCTTGACTGGTCTTTTCATGAGACTTCTTTCCAAACACATTATTTTCGATTTCCATAATCACTTTTGAAGCAAAACTCACACACCCTTCATGATAAACCATAACCTTAATGTGGCCATTAGATATATAACTGGTTGGAATGAATGTTTGTATGTCAATATAAGATTTCCTGTATTTTTTCAGATATAATTTCAATCCATTATTTAAAGTCAGAACCAGATATATTATTTATTCACAGTATGGTCTATTCATGCAGTATCTCTATATGCACAGACAAGGGTACACCTCTTTTTACCCCCATTACTAATTTATACGTCTTGAAAATGTTGCTGCCAGAAATGGTGGAAGAAAGAGTCATGTCACCTGATCTACATGTACGTTTTATCACAGTAATATTCTGGACAAAAAAAGCAAAGGTCACACTTAAGATTGTAGCAAAGACTAAATGAAAAGTGAGCATGGATTACTAAACATCCATGTCCAGGTTGCCTAATGCTGTCAAATGTCAATCCTATTGGTCACTACATATTTGTTTCTTTCTTAGATTATATATTCAAACTCAACCCTGTTGAAAATATCTAATCCTATCACTCACTTTATACTTTGCCAGATTTCATAATGTCTCTATTGATATCAGCTTTCCTAACTATTTTCCCAAGTTCATCATTGTGACAGTCTCTTCACTTGTGCTGACATTAACATTCACTGTCTACCGGAAACCCTATTGCTAAACAACATTTGGTCCAAATCCTATACTCACTCTTCTTTCTAAACCTACTGAGAATCTTCCGAATCCTACCGACTATCCCTTTTGACTGGAAGTTCTCTTCTACATTTAATCATCCATGGTACAAGGACCTAAGCCATTGTATATCGATTTACCTGACACATCACTGCAGAACATAATTCAAAGCTACGTATCCCAATCAAGGGCCCAATGCCCTTTTGGGCTTCATATCTTAGCTAGATTTCTGTTTTCATACTTATATTTCACCTATATATTCTTGTAAATATCGCAGATTCCCAATACCATTATTCATCGCGCAGAAAGATTCCTAATCCAAATCGAACCTGTTAGTTAACCTAACCATACACTGTTCAGTCAATTTAACTTTACAGAAGAGCAGGGATAGAGTTGGTCTTACAATACAGGAATATAGGGGATCTTCCACATGCTGAGAAACTCAAAGGTCCATGCAGAAATGATTCCTGGAGAAGTTGTAAGCAGCTATGGAGGACCTAAGAGAGCAAAAGTCATCCTCCATGGCAAACAACCTAGTCAGGATGAAGGGTTGTGTCTGAATCAGCTTCTCTCTTCTTAATGTAGAGAAGATGGACCAAACCAGGCCTGTGTGGAGAGTTGTTCCCAGGTGCCAATGGTTGATATACCAATCTAACTTGTGAAAGTGTCACAGGAAGTAGGGGCAGCCTCCATCTCATGGGACCCTTGAAAGCAATTGTTAGGACAAAGTGGTTGCCACGGCAGTAACCTCATTCAGTTCCTGAATGAAGTGACCTACCTCTCTTCCTTGATGACGGATCTCTCTGAACTTGGGATCCAGGAAGCCAGGCACCCAGAGTCAGTCCCAGTTTCTTTCCCAGTGGGCTCAGTTGTTTGGAATAACCAAGGACAGAGTAATTCTTCCTTGGTACCTACTGATGTGAGGATTGCCAAATGCCAGGAGAGTTCTGAAAAGGGGAATTTCCTTAGAAAGCAGGTAGTGGCTCACCACTGGCTCCTGAAAACTTCACAGTGTTGGCCAAGGAGACCAGATCTGAGAAGGACAGGCCATTTCAAGGAAACATAGTATGGCCCATCAGTCAGAGTACATTCCAATTAGTCACAGACCTACTTGAATAAAGGAGGTGTCGTTGTGGGTGTGGTTGTGATTTTGTGGTTTAGTCTCATGTTCTGAGAATAGGTAAGAAAGGCGGTTTGTTTGTTTTGGAGTGGACTGTTTATAGTAAGTCATTTGACAAGGCGATTGTTGGTATGCCTGTGTATCCCACTGTGTCCGTGGTTGTAGACATTATAAAAGATAATGCATCAATGGATGTGTCCTTTCTAGTAGAAAGTTTGCCAACATTCATCGTGTCCAATTTATGAGTGGACTGCAGGTTGCTTTAGGGACGTGCAACACCCACTATCTTCTGACGTTCCTGTTTTCTTCCTGAATTCTGGCCACTCTCCAAAGTAGGCTCATGGTTTTCTGTCCAAGATATGTACCACCTCCAAGCTCTGTGACATGTCCATGTACTGGATAGCTGAATGGAATAGCAAGCATCTCAGAAAACTCAGATAACAGTGTGACAAAGAAAGTCTCAGTAGAGAAACCCTGCTTTGGGCCTTTTGCTTACCTATTTTTCTGTTGCTCTGAGTGTCAGGAAGGTCTTTGCCTCAGTCCACCAATTTGTGAAGCCTTAAGAAAACAGTTTTCAAATGGAAATGAATGGTCATCACCTGTGTATCTTTGCTTAATTGCTTTGGAAAGGGATGTGTCTGAATCAGCCACTTGGCCCTGTGTGAGGCAGTGGCTTAGATTCTCAGCACCTGTTGGAACTAAAGAAAGATTCCATGTGTGCTTTCAAAACCAAAATGGCAAAAAGATCAGTCACTGTGTATGGAGTATCTTGCCTTACTCTGATATTTTTCTGATCTCCATCAAGTGAGAATATGGATCCTTTGAGTCAAATGAGTTCTTCAAAGCCCTGGAGAGGCTAGCCCATATGAGCTTGGGTTTTTTCATTATTCCAAATCACATAAAGAATCTATACCTGACAGTCAGTAGGCCTCAAATTGGAGAAGCAGAGCAGTATTAAGGCCAGGCTTATTTTATCACTCCTGGTTCACAGGAATGGTGTCCAGGCCTAGCTGACTTTAAGCAAATAAGGGACAAGGGAGCTTGTTTTGGATACCGTCTTGTGCTGCACCCCTCATGGAAACCTCCAGCCAGAGGTTATAATGAGTGTCTATATGGAAGAAGGTGAGGACCATGTTGGAGTGTTTTGGTTTTAATTGTGTTCATTTGTGTAGCAGTTGGAAGAAATGACTGGATCCACCAGGGCTGGAACTTTGGTATGATTCCCCTTAGAGACTGAGTTCTGAAACTGACCTCAGAGAAGTATTGTCATGAATTGTATTGCGATTTTAGAATGCCACGCATGAGAGTCGCCCTTGGAAACTGAAATCTAGGCCAAGGGTGGCTTTCGACTGATCACTGGAAATCTCAGCCAGGATATCACATGATTTTATTCTGAAAGAATTGACAGGCATAGTTGAGAGTCAAAACACACATGGACCTCACATTGTAGACCTCAATGGGCTGGGCTTCATGTGACCGTTTGGCTACTCTTTGGGAAGCCTTGCCTTTGAGAGTTCTCCAGAGCATACATTGAAATGAGGTTCCTCAACATTACATGGTTCCTGAATGAATTGAAACCCACAGTTTCTCCAACTTCATCCTTGAAAAGTGGCTAGATAAACACCCTGAAATTTTTAAAACTCCCATGACCATGTGGCACTGGAGAACCTTTGGATCTCCTGTTGCTGATCATGAGTGTACCAGACAGTGCCTTGATTGACTGGGTTTCATGAAAATGGTGAAGAACAGAGATGCCAGTAATTTGCACTGCTGAATAGTGGGCCCAGAGCAGTGGTGTGCAGGTGTGTGATAAAATATCTGAGGTGGGACCGTGTGGATTTCCAACTGACTTCCAAATGCCTTTTGGCTGCCATGGTGCATCCAGCAGAACCTTACATGTTAAGGCGTCTTATTATATGGAGAGGTTTCAAGGCAATGTTCAGAATCAGGTGGGTATGGTCAAGGAAAAAGCTATGTGAAATAGAAGCCTGGTTGGTGCATTCTCCTGCAGTTTCTGACCCACCACACGTGACAGAACTCCCTCCAGCACTGTGTCGCAGTTGAACTCCTTGTATTTCGTGAAGCAAATACCAAACTCCCAGTGCAGCACCAAGAAACACCACAAAAATGGAGGATGATCAAATGGCTTCACAATCCACACAGGGAGACACTTAGCCCCCAATGGCCACAGTTTACCTACCAAGAGATAATTCAGCACTGCTGCCTCATGTTCATTGGAAAATAAGAAACCATGCTCTCCATTCACATAGATGCAGACCCAGCTTTGATGGTCTCACTAGAAAAGAAGCTAAACCTTCTGACAACAAAATATATTTAAAGTATCCAACCTCAGAGGCAGTTTCTCAAGAAGTCTTTAGGCCAGCAGAGCTCTATGTTTGTGGAGTGTTTACCTCTTAGACCAGGATGTAAGTAAAGAACACTGACTCCAATTAAAATCAAATTAAAGTAAGTTTATTATTTCCACTGGCTGGGCTGCCACTCCCTCCCAAAATTGCGAGAAGAAGAGAGCAACCCCACCTTTACTACAGCCCAGGTTTGTAGCCCAGAAAGTTACACAAAAATGGGGTAACAGATAATAGAACTCTGACAAGCATGACACTAATGGGAGTTTACATTTTTTTTTTTTTGCTAGCCCCAACACCAAAATTCATGAGGACCATTAGAGCGTCAGAGAGGGTCATTGTCTGGCCACAAAAGGCCAATATTTATGAGGTGTGACAAAGTTTCAGAGAGGGCTGCTATCTGGTCAGAGAGCCATGCACGGGTGAGTTCAAGGCACGGGCAGTCATTCCAAGCAGGTTCAGAATTTGCAGTAATTTACAGTAAAGCCAAAATGATTTTTTCATGGCTTTGTTGCAATATGGCTCCCAATTTTAATAAAAGGTAAGGTTGTGTGTATCATTCCCCCCTTTTCTTATGTGTCCCTTTGTAATCCTTGATAGGTTAGTGGAAAAGCACTGAGGAAATTTTAATCCCTCAGTTAACAGTCACCAAATTTTTAGAACTCACCGAAAACCAGTCTCCCTGATATTACCCGACTTAATTAATTACTTATATTGATAGTCTATTTATTTTTGGCTCCATTGGTGTAAGTAGAGAGTCGTCTCTCATTTTGGCTTTTTCTCACCTGAGAAAGGGTGACATGAGTGTGCATGGCGTGAGGGACATGAGTTGCCTTTTTGAAGTCAGTTCTTTTTGAAGTCTTGTTGAGGAAGAACAGGTTGTAAAGTCATCTGGGGATGGGTTCTTCTATGAGAGAAACAAAAAACATGAGTATTGAATAAATGTTGCAGTAGCTGGATCATGTCACTGTATGAAGTACCCTCACCAGTCTTTAATATCCCCAATTATCAGGACTGTCAACTTAATATTTAACTTTTAGTGATACAGTTGTCCCTCCCCATAATATACAGTTTAATAATTTAATGTCATCTGATTTTGCAGAATCCTTTCACTAGTATGACCTCTGTGTTTAATAGAGAAACATTTAATTCTGTTACTCAGGGCTGGATAATCGTACTAGCAAACACCAAGCCTACCTGTAGGTTAGGAATATCTGTAGGCCTTAAACTAAAAACTTCTGCCTCTGGCAGCTCCTCTTGATAGTCTATTTTTATAGTTATCAGGCATTCCTCTCTGAGAATCCTTCTTTGTAGCCAACAGTTTTACTTATTTTGGGAGGCTAACATAAAGTGTATACCTTAAAATATTATTGTTATTATTATTATTATTATTATTATTATTATTATTATTATTATTATTATTTAAAATGCCCAGGATTGGCTGTATTTTGGTTTTAACTGTCTTTGCTAAGTGTTTAAGATGAATCAGTCAAACTGACTTTTGTTTCTATCTATTGTTAGCAGTCAGCTGAGCTTTTATGGGAGTCATTTTTTGGGAAACTTGATAGCAGCTTCTCAGTTCTGCTAGTGCAATTTGAGCTATGTGGGTCCAGGTCTTGCTTGACCATGTGGCTTCCCTCAGAAGCATCAGGGATGTCTCCCTTTCCTGATGACTCACCTCTTTGTAGCAAATGCACTGATTGGCTTTCTGTTCTCCAGTGGTCTCATTAATCTCTCTGATCGGGAGGTTATGTGGCCCAGAGTTGCAAAGCTCATAGAGAAATCCCTTGTTCCCTGGATTCAGACTGACTCAGAGGGCAAGAGTCAAATATCGTTTTTTTTGGACCTTTTTATTTAACTTTAATTTTCAATCCTAATCTGAAACAACCAACAAATGAATTTTAACAGCCATATATTAAGAGTACTGTGCTTTAATGTCTATAAGTTTATAATTATTTATATATTATTAATTGGGATCTTATTATTCTGTCTGTCTTGTAGTTGATGACTTATTATCTTAAATTAACCCATGTTGTGTTCTTAAAGCAACACTTCTGTAAAACACCAACAGGGAATCTTTAGATCACTTATAAGGAAATTAAAAAATAAAATTTTTTTTAACAAGAGTAAAAATACTTAGTTCATGTAATAGCTACCCTGAATTTTTTGGGTGAGTTATATATTATATCATCTTTTTGAGATCCTAGTAATCTTGACAGAAAAAAAAATTTGAACATAACTTTAAATGAAATAAAATCTGACCTACTGCTTTCGTAGTCATTCTCACATGTAGTAAGATGGGACACAGAGTCTTATCTCAGGTAAGCAGGGCTCCTTATAAACCTTAAATGCTTTAGTTCTAAAGCTGATCTTTGTTTTTTAAATATCATTTTACAAAGTTTACATAAATTTTTTGAGGTCACATGAACATTAGCTCACACCATATGATATCACATTTAAAACATGAATTAAAGTACGGCTGAAAGATTTTAACCTTTACATAGATTAGGGTCTCATTAACTTAAAAATACATTTAAATTGTTCCACAATGTAAAAAGTAACATAAAACTTTACATATATTATTGATAACAGGTAAATAAATCCCCAATATATATTTTATTTACCATACAACTTCAGAACACCTGCTTGATATAATGCTCTTTTAAAGTTTCTACCTTATAGAGTTTTATAACTGGAAGATATGAGCACATTAATAGCATCACAATTACATTGATGTTTCTACATTAACCAAGTTTAGCTTTTAAAGAAATGGCAGTACAGTGCTCTAAAATAACAGTTCTTAATTAAACAGTTGTTTAATTTTTATGGTTGCCTGCTCTAGAAAATTTAAATCTTAATAAACTAAATGTTATGGGTAAACTTATGTTTAAGAAATTTTTGTCTCTTTAACACATGACTGATTTTTACAATCTTATACAGACTTTAGTACAAACTTATACAGACCTTAGTATATCAATCAGATATCAAACAAAAGTGCTCATGAATGAGTAATCCCATATCAAATTTACTTTACTTATTTATCAAAATATTAGACAAATGTTTTGAACAGTGTAAGCCATTTTTTTGATTGAAAGAAAAGTCCTGGAACATAGGCATATTAGACCTTTTGTAGACATTAATACTTTATTAGATTTTTGAACACCTAGAAAAACTTGTAAGCTTAAATTTAAAGAAATTTATATTTATCAGTTTACCCAATTTAAATTGAAACATTTAAATCACGTGAATTAAAGATCTTTGGATCCACTTTTTAAAATTGTTTTTATGAGTGCTTTTTAATATGAGTGCTCCTTATATATGTTAATTTGTGTATCATATATATGATATACGGACATATGTATACATATATAGACATACAACACATAACAAATTGTGCACACATAATAAAAGTGAAGGCCTTGTAGCTTTTCACAGGTGAAATCTCCACTGCAATGATTTAAAAATTCCACAGTTGGTGAAAGATATTACTGATCAGAAAAACCTTAACCTAGGTCTGTAGGAGCAAAATCATGAGCTCAAAAAATAAATAAAGAATCTAAGGAAAAAAATATGAGTCCTAGAAAAAATGACTGGCCAGTAATAAGTAAATACCATACAATTTACTTTTTTTTTTCCTTAGGCCTCAAATAAGTCTCCTACTAAGCTTACAGGCTTCTTTCATTTGCATTTCAAAATAATCCCTGGCTGAGGTCTGGAAGAAGCAGGAAAAAATGGCTATTCTGAGCAGAAACCTTAGGCCTAAGGTATTTTAACCATTATTTTCAGGTTAGGATGTTGAAAATTATGACACAAGTTTAAGATACAATTCACAAAATTTTATATTTTTACAAGTTGTTTTGTCAACAGATATCATACTATGATTTAGTATCCTTGTCCAAATTAATGCACTGGTACACACAGTGACATTTTCCCAGGCTACCTAATTTAAAATTGGTGAAAAAAAGACTGAATGATTGGGAAGTTACTTGCCAACTTGGAAGTAGAGTTCTTTAGTTTTCCATCCTAAGTATTTATGTTCTCTGGCATGAATTATCTGAAACCATAAACTAAACAATTACCTAAACCCGACTTTTAACTGCAAGATTGTGAAATGTTTCAAAAACCCATTCAGATACCAGATTGGTACAATGAAACATCATCATTTAGACACAAATTCAGCTAAGATCATTTCCAAGAAACAATTTATAATATTAACACATTATTGCACATGTCTTAAAGGGCCAGAAAAAAGGCACAAGACAGGCAGAAATAAACTCCAGACAATGGCTGACAGACAGAACCCTTTAAAACAGAGCAAATAAGAGAAAAATCTCCTTCCCCAGTGGCACCACAGATGTCCCCACAAGGGGACCAAATGTTTTCACAGAGGAGCAACCTGAAATGTAAAATAAAGTGTCACCATGGTGACTTTACTGCATTTAGTGTCCCCTTTTTGTTTTTCTCTTTTTTTAAGAAGACAGAGGCGGCATTATCCTTACAGTGCAGGGAACGAAGGAGGGAATTCCCTGAAGAAACAGGGCTTTGGCAGATGCTGGGAGATACTCAGTTCTTCATTCCCCAGCAGGCATTGCCATCTGCACTGGGTGTGCTCCAGGCAGCCAGCTAGGGGCTTCTCTCATTCTGCTTAACAAATGGTGTAAAGTTCATCACAGTTCCTTAAAACACAGTCCAAAGGGGTGTCAGGCTTACTTGCTTTGTTACCCATTTTCACGTTCAATATCCTTAAGATTTTATCACAGAAATCACAAAACAAAATGCACAAAAACAAAAAAACATATAGAATACAGAACAAAACACACACACACACACACACACACACAAAAAGAATCCCGGTGCCAAAACAGAAAAACAGAGGAGCAATTCAACGTCTTGCTAAAGCTCTGGGGTAGGAGCACGTGCGTGTCCCTCGGCACCTCTCTAACCTTGAAAGGAATTCCCTACAGAACGGAACAGAGGACAGAACGATTCTCATTACTGTCCTGGACAGGAGTGTATGTGAGCCTCCCCAGGCCACCTCTCTGTCATTAGAAGAGATCTCCCTTAACCAGATATAAGATGTTATCAAGGTGCCACTTACCTATGGAGGCCTCCTCCACCAGGTGCTTGCTAATAGTTTCAGTGCGGTGGTTCACTGCAGTGCTCCCCAGACCGACGGCTCACTCCAAGGCCTTGGAACATCTCAAGTTGTGCACCCCCTAGAGTGGCTCCCCAGCCCGTAGCCCTGGAGGGAAGGCCAGCTTCAGAATTTTCAGCAGTCTGGCCTTGTGATCTGGTCGGGCAGGGTCATCTCACTGGGGAACTCCAAAATGTTGGACTAGGATGCAAGAAAAGACCACTGACTCCAATTAAAATCAAATTAAGGCAAGCTTATTATTAAAACCGGCCAGGCTGCCTCTCCCTCCAAAAATGGCGGGAACAAGACAGCAACACCACCTTTCCTACAGCCCAGCTATATAGCCCAGAAAGTTACACAAAAAGGGGGTTACAGATAACAGAACTTTGAAAGCATCACACTAATGTTAGTTTACATTTTTTTTGCTGGCCCCAACATCAGAAATTATGAGGACCATTAGAGACTCAGAGAGGGTCGTTGTCTGGCCTGGGAAGGCCAATATTTATTAGGTGTCACTAATGTTTCAGAGAGCACTGTTATCTGGTCAGAGAGCCAGGCATGGATGAGTTCAAGGCACGGGCACGCATTCCAAGCAGGTTCAGAATTTGCAGTAATTTATAGTAAAGCCCAAATTATCTTTTCACGGCTTCCTGGCAAGATGGCTCCCAATTCTAATAAAAGATCAGGTTGGGTCTATCAAGCCTGTCCTTTACTTTTGGAAACTCCTCTACAACCTGCAAGGTTGTGAACTCCTGACCATTTTACATTCCAGATATGTATTCACAGATTTTCTAACTCTTGTCCTCCAACTGTGTTTTACTTGTGGTGAAGGTAATATCAAGGCATTGTTCTGGATGAGAGTGGGAAGATTTTTGTGTAGCACATATTTGCATACACATTTAGGAGATCACTCCTCCTAAACACTGTTGGAACAGAAAATTCAATCTATGGGGGAGCTTCCTAGCTGAACAACATTATACATAAATTCAAGTTCATTAAATAAATAGTTTTGGATCAGTGGATGATATATATTTCAAGATGGATTTAAATTGGCATATATATTGCTACATTTTAATGTCCATGCGACTTTTGTGTTCATAATTTTTTGTGATTTATGTGGATTTATAATCAAATTTTCACAAGATTGTTCTCAGAAATATTCATCCAACTTAAATACATACTTTTTTCCTAGTACTGAAAAGAAACTTCAGTGAATGGTGCATAAAAATCTTAATATTTCTACAGTAACTGACCCAGATTAACATCAATGCAAGTAGATTCCTATGGGACATGATGTGTATTTTGATGTTCATTTTTATTCATCACCGGTACATTACTATTTCTGCAGTTTATGCACATTATATATAGTATGATATATAATGTTCAATCACTTCCTGCTTGAGAACACATGTATTCTTACAGGTTTCTTGACTATTCTTTTCATGAGACTTCTTTCCAAACACATTATTTTTGATTTCCATAATCACTTTTGAAACAAAACTCACACACCTTTCAGGATAAACCACAACCATAATATTACCATTAGATGTATAACTGGTTGCAGTGAATGATTGTATATCAATGTGAGATTTCTTTTATATTTTCAGATATCAATTCAATCCATTATTTAAAGTGGAACCAGTTATATTATTTATTCACATGATGGTCAATTGATGCATTATCAATATATTCTATGACACAGGGTATACCCCTTTGTACCCCCAATACTAATTTATATTTCTTCAAAATAGTGCTCCCAGAAATGGTGGAAGGAATACTCATGTCACCTGATCTACATATACATTTTATCACAATAATATTCTGGACACAAAATGCAAAGGTCACACTTATGATTTTACCAAAGCCTAAATAAAAAGTGAGCATGGATTAATAAAAACATCCATGTCCTGGTTACCTAATGCTCTCAAAAGTCAATCCAATTTGTGACAACATATTAGTTTCTGCCTAAGATTATATATTCAGACTCAAACCGTTGAAAATGTCTAAACAAATTACACACTTTATACTTTTACTGACTTCCTAATGTCTCTATTTATATCTGCTTTCCTACATATTTTCCCCAATTCGTCATTGTGCTGACATTTACATTCACTCTCTACCCGAAACCTTATTTGTAAAGAACTTTTGGTACAAATGCTATACTAACTCTTCTTTCTAAATCTACTGACTATCTTGCTAATCCTACAGACTATCCCTTTTTTATTGGATATTCTGTATGTTATTCAATCATCCAGTGTATAAGATCCTATTTCTTTGTATATCGATTTATCTGAGACATCTGTGCAGAATATAATTCAAAGCAAATTATGCTACTCAAGGGCCCAATGTCCTACTTGGCTTCAAGTCTTCCCTAGATTTCTGTTTCCATACTTATATTTCACCTATATATTCTTGTAAATATCTCAGGTTCCCAATACCATTATTCATCCAGCAGAATGATTCCTAACCCAAATAGAACATGATATTAACACTAACCATACACTGTTCCCTCAATCTAACTTTACAGCAGTGCAGGGATAGAGTTGGTCTTACAATACAGGAATATAGGGGATCTTCCACCTGCTGAGAATCTCAAAGATCCATGCAGAAATTATCCCTGAAGAAGATATAGAATGCTATGAAGGACCTGAGAGACCAAAAGTCATTTTCCATGGCAAATAACCTTGTCAGGATGAAGAGATGTGTCTGAATAAGCCTCTCGCATTTTAATGTAGACAAAATGGACAAAACCAAGCCTGTGTGGAGATCTCTCCCCCAGTACCTATGGTTGATATATCATTCTAACTTGTGAAAGTGTCACAGGAAGTAGGGGCAGCCTCCATCTCATGGGACCCTAGGAAGAAACTGTTAGGACAAAGTGTTTGCCAAGGCTGTGAGCTCATTCAGTTCATGAAGGAAGTGACCTACCTCACTTCTTTGTGATGGAACTCTCTGAACTTGGGATCCCGGAAACCAGGCACCCAGGGCCAGGCCCAGTAACAGTCACAGAGATCTCACTTGTTTGGATTTATCATGGAAAGAGTCAGTCTTTCTTGGTACCTACAGATGTGAAGATGGCCAAATGCCAGAAAAAATCTGAAGAGGTGTCTTTCCTGAGAAAGCAGGTAGTGGCGGCTCAAAGCTGGCTCCTGACAACTTCACAGAGTGGGCCAAGGAGTCCAGATTTGAGAACAGACAGGCCATTTCGGGTGAACAAAGAATGGCTCACCAGGCAGAGGACACTCCGGTTAGTAACAGACCTTCTTGGGGGAAGGAGGTGCATTTGTGGGAATGAGTGTGGGTTTGTGGTTTTGTCTCATGTTCTGAGAATACGTAGGAAAGTTGGTTTGTTTGTTTTGGAGTGGACTGTTTCTATTAAGTCATTTGACAAGGCAAGTGTTTCTATGTCTGTGTATCCCAATTTGTCCGTGGGTGTAGACATTACAAAAGAAAATGCAACAATGGATGTGTCCTGTCTAGGAGAAAGCTTCCCAACATTCACGCTGCCCAATTTATAAAAGGACAGTGGATTGCCTTATTTGTGGGCAAGACCTGCAATCTTCCTAAGTTCCTGTTTTCTTCCTGAATTCTGGCCACTCTCCAGAATAGGCTCATGATTTTGTGACCAAGATAGGTACCACCTCCAAGCTCTGTGACTTGGCCATGTACTGGATAGCTGAAGGGAATGGCAAGAATCTCAGAAAACTCAGATATCAGTGTTACCAGGAAAAGTCTCAGTGGAGAAACCCTGCTTTGGGACTTTTGCTTACCTATTGTTCTATAGCACTAAATGTCAAGAAGTCTTTGCCAAGGCCACCCCGTTGTGAAGCCTGAATAAAACAGTTCTCTAATGCAAATGAATGGGCATCACCTGTCCCTCTTTGAGTAATTGATTTCGAAAGGGATGTGTCTGAATCAGCCTGTTGGCCCTGTGTGAGGCTGTGGCTTAGATTCTCAGCACCTGATGGATCTAAAGAAAGATGCCATGTGTGCATCCAAAACCAAAATGGCCAAAAGAGCATTCATTATGGATGAAGTCTCTCGCCTTCCTCTGTAAGTTTCCTGACCTCCATAAGGTGAGAATAGGAATCCTTTGGGTCAAATGAGTTCTTCAAAGCCCTTCAGAGTCTAGCCCATTGGTGCTTGGGTTTTCTCATGACCCCAATCCACATGAAGAATCTAAACCCCACAGTCAGTAGGCCTCAAATTGGAGAAGTGGAACAGTAATAATGGTAGGCCTATTTGATCACTCCTGGTTCACAGGAAGGGTTTCCAGGCCACCCTGACTTTAGGCAAATGACGGGCAAGGGAGCTTATTTTGGACACTGTCTTGTCCAGCGCCCCTCATAGAAACCTCCAGCTAGAGGTTATGATGAGTGTCTATGTGGAAAAGATGAGGGCCATATGGGAGTGTTTTCGTTTAAATTTTGGTCATTTGTGTGGCGATTGGAAGAAATCACTGGGTCCACCTGGGCTTGAACTCTGGTGTGAATCCACATAGAGACTGAGTTCTGGAACTGACCTCAGAGAAGAATTGCCATGAGTTTTGTTGGGATTTTAGGAGGCCACGCATGAAAGTAGCCCTTATAAACTTAGATCAAGGCCACAGAGCACTGGGAATCTCAGCCAAGATAATCCATGATTTTCTTCTTAAAGTCTTGGCAGCCATAGTTGAGAGTTAAAACACACATGTACCTCACATTGTAGACTTCAATTGGACTGGCTTCATGTGACCTTTTGTCCACTCTTTGGGAGGCCTTGCCTATGAGAGTTCTCCAGAGTTTCATTGAAATGAGCTTCCTCAACATTTAATGGTTTTTGAAACCCAAAGTTTCTCCAACTTCATCCTCGAAAAATGGCTAGATAAACACCATGAAATTTTTGAAATTCCCATGACCAGGTGGCACTGGAGAATCTTTGGATGTCCTATTGCTGATCATGAGTGTATCAGACAGTGCCTTGACTGACTGGGTTTCATGAATATTGTGTAGAACAGAGATGCCAGTAAGTTGGAACCTGCAAATTAGTGGGCCTAGAGCAGTGGTGTGAAGGTGTGTGATAAAATATGTGTGGTGGGGCTATGTGGATCTGCCATTTGCTTCCAAATGGCTTGTGACTGACATGGTACAGCCAGCAGAACCTTCCATGAAAAGGCATCTTTTTATATAGGGAGATTTCAAGGCAATGTTCAGAATCAGGTTGCTATGGACAAAGGGGCAACCCATGTGGGATAAAATCCTGGTTGGTGCATTCACATGCAGACCGTGAGCTCCACATGTGACAGAACTCCCTCCAGCACTGTGTCCCAGTTGATCTCCTTGTATTTCATGAAGAAAATACCAAAGTCCCAGTGCAGCAGCAAGAACCACCACGAAAAGTGGAGGAGGACCAAATGGCTTCACAGTTCACACGGTGAGTCACTTAGCTCCCAGTGGCCATAGTTTAACTACAAAGAGAGTATTCTCTCTGCTGCCTCATGTTCATTGGAAAATTAGAAACAATGTCCTCCAGGTCACATAGATGCAGACCCAGCTTTGATGGTCTCACTAGAAAGTAAGCTAAAGCTACTGACAACAACATATATTTCAAGTGCCCAACCTCAGAGGCAGTTTATCAAGAAGTCTTTAGGCCAGCAGAGCTCCATGTTTGTGGAGTGTTTACCATGTGCCTTACTTTTGGAAACTGCTCTACCACTTCCAAGGTTGTGAACTCCTGAGTATATTCCATTCCACATATGCATTCACAGATTTTCTAACTTTTCTCCTCTAATTGTGTCTTACTTGGGAAGAAGTTAATGTCAAGGCATTGTTGTGGATGAGAGTGGGAAGATTTTTGTGTAGCACATATATGCATACACATTAGATTCATTTTCCAATTTTCCATTCAAAATACTTAATCCCTGACAGTAACTCATAAACTACTAGACTCTGACTGCTAATCCTAATATGATGGAGAAAACTAACCCAAACAGAATAGAAATACAAGCAGTTCAAAAAAGGCATGGTGTATAGTTGGACTTGCCATTTGCATTATGAAGGGTAGGTGTTATAAATCTAGTTAATTTTTAATTGAAATAGTTCTCCTTGTGTTTTTAAAGTTAATAAATATATAAATTCCTGTCTCCCTTTCTCTGTAGCCTATTCAGAACATGTAATTTTATATGCACATATAGAATCCTACCTGGTATCACATGTACATTCTTGTGAGGTGGCTGACTTGGCAGATACAAATTATGAGAAGAAATCACTCCTCCTAAACCCTGTTGGATCTTAAAATTCAACCTATGGGTGAGCTTCCTAGTTGAACAACATTAAACATAAATCCATGTTCAGTAAAAGAAATATTTTTGCATCTGTTGATGATATATATTTCATGATAAATTTCGATTGGCATATATATTGGTAATTTAATGTCTCTGTGTGTGTTTTTTTGTATATATATATATATATATATATATATATATATATATATATATATATATATTCTCCAGATTTTTCAAAATATGAAATATATGTGTCTTATATACACTCCCTAAATTCATTCATGTTCATGTATATGGATTTATAATCAAGTATTCACAAGATTATTCTCATAAATATTCATCCACATGAAATACATATTTGTTTCCAGTACTGAAAACTAACTTCAGTTAATGTTGCATACAAATACTAATATTTGTACAGTAACTGACCCAGTTTAACATCAATGCAAGTAGATTACTATGGGACATGATGTGTATTTTGACGTTCATTTTTATTCAAGACTGGTACATTATTATTTCTTCAATTTATGCACATCATAGGATATATATTTCATCCACAAATTAGCAAACTTATAGGCATTTGTTTCACTTTCAATAACTTCCTGCTTCAGAACACATGGATTCCTCCAGGTTTCTTGTCTGTTCTTTTCATGAGACTTCTTTCCAAACACATTATTTTCAACTTTCATAATCAGTTTTGAAGCAAAACTCACACACTTTTCATGACAAACCATAATCCTAATATAACGTTTAGATGTATAACTGGTTGGAATGAATGTATGTGTATCAATATAAGATTTCCTGTATATTTTCACATATCAATTGAATCCATTATTAAATTTGGAACCCATTTTATTATTTATTCACAGTATTGCCTATTCATGCATTATCTCTATATTCATATCACAGGGTACACCTATTTGTACCCCCAATATTAATTTGTACATTTGGACACAGAAGCAATGGTCACACTTATTATTTTACCAATGTAAATGTCAGGCGAGCATCGGAGGAAGAGACTACCAGGGACTGTCTAATGCAACAGCCAAAAGTTTATGGGGGTCCAGCATGCTGGGGCTCAGAGCTCCCTTGAATAGAGGAGAGAGCCCTGAGAACAGCTTAAGCAGAGCTTATATACTTTCCTTGGAGAGGGCAGGGAGGGAAGATTATTTATGGGTCAGGGCGAGTGGGTAGTTTGCGTGCAAATGGGTGAGGGAGTACATTCTGCTGTTTTGCAGTTGGTACAGCACATTCAGGGAACAAGATTAGCAAACAGTTCTCAAGATATCAACAGTGTTTTGTTAAGCATACCGTAAAACTGGAAGTGACAATTACCTATTCTATTTACCTTTCATTCCCCACTTTCTTTTGGTTACATTAAATCATAATAGTGATCATTGGGGATGTCACATTTTATGTCTGCTAGTGTGGTATATTGATTTCTGATTACCATAAGTTTAACTTGTCCAATTTGAGCTTGGAGAAAGGAAATTACACGGTTGAGCAAACAGGGTCCTACAGTTAGCAATAATGTGAGGATTATTAAGGGACCGGCCAGGGCTGATAAAAGCGTAGTTAACCAGGGGGACTCTGTGAACCAAGACTCAAACCACCCTTTTTGGGCCTCTCTCTCTTGTTGATGCTCTTCAATGCGTCTTCTTAATTTAATCATAGATTCTTTTACAACTCCAGTATGGTAGGCATAATAACAACATTCTTCCCTCAATGCAGGACAAAGGCCCCTTCTCTCATGAAGAGGAGGTCGAACCCTCGCCTGTTCTGTAAAACAACTTCAGAGAGAGAGGTTAAAGATTCTTGTAAAGCTGTGATGGTGGTTTTTTTAATATCTTTAAGTTTTGGTGTATTGCTGCTTCTAATTGGGTCATTTGTTGTGTCCCATGGATTAGGGCAGTGGTACCTGTGCCCACCTCTGCAGCAACTACTATTCCTCATAGGATGGCTAAAGTGAAAGATACAGGTTGCCAGCAGAACCGGGTTGTATGCCCCCCTATTTGAAATTTAAATGATCCTGCCTCATGATAGAGCACTCTGGGAAACATCTGCACCATTACATAATTAATCACATCTGTTGATAATTCTATGAATAAACAATGTTTAAGTATATAGAATTATACTGTTGTAGGTATGGACAAGGCAAGGCACCTAAGATAGCACCGAAGACAGGGAAACAGTCCTATTTGGTTGCAACTGGATATAGAGGGCATTGCTTCTATTGTAATCAATTAATCCCCTGAATCCCAAGTTTAGGTAGTTTCAGAATTTTGTACCCAACATGTAAGAGAAAAGACTCAGAAATTTACAGTCTGCAGAAGTTCACAAAAAGCAGTTTTTGGTTCTGTTTTTATTTTCCTCTTCTCTGGGAAAGATAACTTTTTAAGGACATCTGGGAGGGGGAGAGCTTTTTTCTTCTCTTTTATTTTCTCCCTGCCAGCTGTTACCATGGAGCCCAGTTGGTAACTTCTTTATCTTGGAAATGTAGCCATCTCTGGAAGCCTGAGCTCAAGGCCAGAGGCCTTGTTCACATATTTTGTGAAAAACTAGTAAGGGGGTGTCTAGCTTAGAAGTGCTGATTTTTCCAGCCAGTGGCCAAGTATAACAGAGCAACACGAAAAGAGGAAGTTTATGTACACCGAACTCTTTTATAGGGACTTTGTTGCTGAAAGTCCTAAAGTCAGCCACGATGAAGACTTCTGGAGAAGGCCATTTAAGATTTTTCTGTGGGCCTGGTACAGAGGGGAAGACGGGGAAGGCGGGGTGTGAGAGCAGTTCTGTGGTTCTGAGAATGAGGAAAAAGAGATATAAAAGAATAATGGGAAAAGGGTTTGGGATTTTCCTGGCAACAAAACGTGAGCAGTAGAACAGTTAGAGCAGATGGGAAGACAGGAGTGAGTATCCCAAAAAGCCTGTGAGGGACATTAAATTCTTAGTAACCTGTTTTTAGTGATGACAAAGCAACTTTAAAGGCCATTTTCATTACAACTTGGATAGGCGTCTGAGGGCACTCCTCAGCTGGTTTGAGCTTTGGGTTAGCTGGTAAGAGGACCTGGTGGGACCCGGTGTGGGCACTGACAGGAGAAGAGAGGAGTGAGTGGGTGGAAGGGTACCTCAGTACCTGCTACCTCAGCAAGGGGGCAATGGTCTGAGAACCAGCGGAGGTTTGGGTTTTTGATCTAGTAATTGGAGGGGAGAAATCAGGTTGTTGATGTGAGAGTGACAGCAGAGAGTCTGGAGCAGAAGGATCTATTGGAGAAACATAGTTCATGATGTGAGCAAAGGAGGGAAAAGGCATACACATAGGGGAATTTTCTTCATTCCTTTTGAGCACTTGCCGAAGTTGAAAAAGTCACACAGAATTTGAGGATCTAGACACCCCTCTGCGGGCCATCGGTTTTGGTTGTCTAATTGGTAATATGGCCAATGCTGTGAACTGAATTTGATGAGGAGTTTGGGTTCCACCAGGCAGCCCCTGTATGCCCACATCCCCATGACTTACGGAAGAAGACGGCTTTTCCCCCACACAGCCGTGGTTGTTTGTGGCTTTGATAGTCCACCGGGCAAACATAGTAATCTAGGCTAGCCAACCTGCATCAGGCTTGCATGTCCCTACATCCATAATGTTTGTTTCCATTATCTATGGTACGGAAGAAATTTAATGGAATTTTAATGGGATCCTCTTCATCAGAGATTTCCCAATTGGAAAGACGTATACTCAGCTGACAAATATCTGGGTGGAGAGATGGCCACCAGGTCCCTAAGGGGGCTGTATGCAAGACAGACCATACTTCTTGTCTAATAGGATTTGTGATCAGCCATCGCTGCTGAATGGGCTGATGATGGTTAGGACTAGTGGTGGCCAAGGGGAGAGTCTATAGCCTTATCCACATGGACAATATGCAATTTGAAAGGGTTACCAGTCTTTTCCACTTTCAAGCCAGAGTCTGGACAGGGCGCAGGCTTGAGATGAGAATTAGGATCCAGGAAGTGATTCCGTCTACCTTTACCACTGTAGGTTTTATAAGTAGCACCTGGTATGGTCCTGTCCAGCGGGGTTCCAGGGATGACACCTGAAGTCATCTTATGTAGACGAAGTCTCTTATTTGATATCGATGTGGAGTCTCCTCTTCACCAGGTTGGTAGGCAGTGGCCAGCTGGTTTGACAGGTATCGCTGAATTCTTTCAAGAGCTTTAAGTTTGTCAAGCAAGGGGGTGTGGAAGGGATCGGTAGGTCTTAGAGTTGGGGTTAGGTCCTTACTGGAGGAGGGGCCCCATAGAGAATTTCATAGGAGGTGAGGTTACTCAAAGAAACAGAGGGAGTATTTCTTGCATGAAACAGTGCATAAGGCAGGAGCATAGTCCAACCTTTGATGCCCTCTCTAAGCTTAATTTCGTTAAGGTCTCTTTAATGGTTCTATTAATTTTTTTTTAACCTGTCCTGAGCTCTGGGGTCTATAAGCACAATGTAACTTCCAATTTATTCCCAGGGTCCTGGCTAACACTTTACTTACCTGGGCCATGAACGCCTGTCCATTATCAGACAATATACCCTTAGGTAGGCCGTATCATGGAAAAATATCTTTCAGGATTTTTTACCACCATTTGTGCCTTTTTTTGTGGGGAAGGCTTCAATCCATCCTGAAAATATATCTACAAACACTAGGAGATATTGAAGTCCATACCTCGCTGGCTTAATTTCAGTAAAGTCCACTTCCCAGAATTGTCCTGGTCTGGTTGTTCATAGGTGCTTTTTTGCAGGAAGCTTGGAAGGGTAAGCATTAACCTATTGACAGAACGGACAGGGTTTTGTTACCCGTTCAGTTATGTCCTTTCGCTGTGAGTCGGTTAGTGGAAAACTCTGTTCTTGATCCTTCAGGAATGCCTGCAGTTTCTTTGAACCAAGGTGTGTGAATTGATGTACATTTTTAACGTAGTGTAGGGATTTCTGAAATTGCAGGCTTGGCTCAGTGAACTTGAGGAGTTCAGTGCCAGTGTTGTTAGATGTTATCAAAAGCTTGCTGGTGCTCAGGGGTCCATTGGAATTGGGCATCTCCCTTTAACAGCGGGTATAAAGGAGAAGTTAAGGACGCAAACACAGGAATCCATAACCTGCAAAACCCAGTAGTCCCAAGAAACTCTCTGTGTTGTCTGCTGCTGGGGGGGGGGGTGTATCTGCACAACCGTTTGTTTTCTGGGCTCAGTGAGCCATCGTTTACCACCCCTAAGGGAATAGCCCAGGAAGACTACTTCTTGCTGGCAAATTTGGGGTTTTTTGGAAGAAGCTCTATACCCGAGTTGAGCAAGCTTATATAATAGTGCTTGGTTCCCAGACTCACAGTTTTCCTTGGTGTTGGCTGCAGTAGCAGGTCATCCACGTATTGAAGCTGGGTGACTTCAGGGTGCATAGGTCTGAAGTTGTTGACATCTCTGTGGAGGGCTTCATCAAAGAGAGTGGGGGAGTTTTTGAACCCCTGTGGGAGTCTAGTCCATGTTAGTTTACCATACGTTCCAGTTTCTGGGTCTACCCACTCAAAAGCAAACAGCAACTGACTGTCTTTATGCAGAGGCATGCAATAGATAGCATCTTTATGTCCATACCATTTCTACTCAGGGTTCAGAGTGATAAGCAGATTGTACGAATTATTTACCATGGGGTGAATGTCCTGCACTCTGTTGTTGATCTCTCTTAGGTCTTGTATGGGGGATAGTCCCCAGTTCCTGGATTTTTTACCAGTAGCAGGGTAGTGTTCCAGGCCAATTGACAGGGCCTTAGGACCCTAAGGCCAGATATTTCTGAATATGGGGCCTTATCCCATCTTTACCTTTTTTGCTCAGAGGATGTTGTTTAACATTGATTGGGGAGGCTGAGGTTTTTAACTCCACTGTTCTTGGAGGTTGTTTCATGGCTAGGCCTAACCCAACAATTTTTCCCAGGCATCTGGGTAATCTGTTATCCATTTCTGGGGTAGCTTGCCTGTTTTATCAGTCTTGGGGTGTGTGAAAAGTGGATGTTCATCTTCGACTGACATTTATAAAGCCATGACTATAGGAGTTTTTAATGAAGGATTTAGAAATTTCATTTTGGGGCCTTCGGGGTTAAAAGTTGTTTTGGCCCGGAGCTTACTGAGCAGATCTCTGCCCATCAATGGGGCCAGGCATTCTGGGATTACTAGGAAGGAATGTTGGATTTTGTCTTTCCCCATGTCCATGGTCCTCTTAGTTGTCTAAGTCTGATATTTACTGCTGTTAGCCCTTTGAACTAGAGATCTTTTATTTGATAGAGGGCCCAGTGGGGCCTTAAGGGCTGAGTATACTGCTGCTGTATCCACTTCAAAGTTTATGGGGTCCCCTTCACTTCAAAAGTTACCCTGAGCTCGGGGAAGGGATCTGAGCCCCGACATTCTTAGTCAACCTCCAGAGTCAGAAAGGCTGTCTGGCATGGCTTTCTCTTTCTAGGGCACTCTTTGGCTCAGTGTCCTTTTTCTTTACAGTAGGCACATTGATCTGAGGCCAAGGGTGGCCTCTGGAGGGGACCCAGGTATCACTTCTTGTCTCCCTGTTTCTTAATTTCTGGCCTATTTATTGTTGTGACCAGGACATTAGTTAATACCTTAATCTGTCTTTTTCATCTCTCATCCTCCCTTTGCTCCCTTTCGTTCTCTCTGTTTCTCTCTTATAGGATACTTTCTCGGCTACTCTGACTAAATCTCTCAAAGTCATATCTTGTAATCCATCTAAGTGTTGTAACTTTCTTTTAATATCCAGATCAGCTTGCCCAATGAAGGCCATCATGGCATATGCCTTTTGATCCTCTGCCTGAAGATCGAAAGGAGTGTATCTCCTATATGCCTCCATAATTCTCTCTAGAAACATAGAGGGATGTTCATCAGGCCCTTGAATAATCTCTCTTACCTTGGCCAAGTTATTTGTTTGCCTAGCGGCCGGTTGGAAACCCACTATTAGGGCCCAGCAATAAGTGGACAGATGCTCCCTACCTTCAAAGGTGTCGGGGTCCCAGTTGGGTAAGTTCAAGGGGAAGCCGGCTTTGATTATGTTGGGAAGTTGTGTTGGTCACCCATCTGGTCCGAGGATATTTTTTTTTCTAGCTTCCAGGAAGTTTCTCTCTCATTCCTCTGTCATGAAGAGAATCCCTAGGATTTGTTGGCAGTCATCCCAAGTAGGCAGGTTTGAAAACGCCAGGGAGTTCTTTGAGTTCTTTTTGCCAGGCCAGCTTCCTCCAGGGAAGGAGGGGCTGTGTGTGTGACAAGGGGGAGTCATTTCGTGCGCGCTGGGCTGGCCTAGCTTCCTCCAGTGGCGGAGAGGCTGAGTCAGCAGCAGGGGAATCACTTAGAGGTTGTTGGGGGTTGGTGGACGAGGGCAGCGGATAAGAAGGCGAGGAGAGTCCAGTAGAGTCTTGAGACTCTCGGAGAAGAGAGGGTGGAGGAGGAGGAGCAGAGGGTTTGAGAGATAGAATCATGGTGGAAGGAGTAGGAGCGGGGGCAGAGACAAGGAAAAGCTTCACCCATGGAGGAGGAGATTTGCAGAGGTCCTGCAAAGTTGAGATATATGGCTGTTGATCTGGATGTCCATGTGGCCCCGGTTGAAATACAAAATCTCTGACTTTTCTAATTAGTGGGACGTAGATGTTTCTAGGGGCTATCCAACTCCAAAGGTGGGTCATTCTGAGGCACAGAGGGTCTGCCAGGTCCAGCGATTTACTGAAAAAGAAAGATTCTGGGCCCTTAAGCAGACTTTGTTCCAGTGATCAAGGGTCAGGAAGAGAGGTGTTGAAGTTCTCTGTCCCAAAATGAGAGATACACAAACAGTGAAAGCAACGACACACTACACTGACAAGACAAGACAATAAAGTCAGGCATTGGACGTCCAATACTGAGGCCAGGCCTGAGTAGCCGGCAAAACCTGATGGGCTGGCAATACCGAATCCGAAGCAAAATATCACTGAGTCAAGGAGACTATTGTTCCTCGATTTCCTGAGTCCTCTGGGGCATCCCCCAGGGACGTGGCCTGTGGCTCTGTGACACGTATGTCAGCCTCTGTCAGAGAGAGCTCACGCTCATCACCCATAGCCATTTTGCCAAGCCCTAACCTGAAACCTAAAACCAAAAAGAGTTCCCTTACTTACCCTGAAAGGAGCCCCTTGGGGATCTTTCATCCGCCGCTGTCGGATCTTGCTGGTGCCTCCAGATGTAAAGGTCGGGCAAGCATCGGAGGAAGAGACCACCAAGAGAATGTCTCCTTCAACAGTAAATGGTTTATTATGGGTCCAGCATTCTGGGGCTCAGAGCTCACTTGAATGGAGCAGAGAGCAATGAGAACAGCTTAAGCAGAGCTTATATGCTTTCCTTGGAGAGGGCAGGGAGGGAAGTTTATTGATGGGTCAGGGCAAGTGGGTGGTTTGCGTGCAAACGGGTGAGGGTATACATTTGCAGTTTGGCAGTTGGGGACAGCACATTCTGGAAACAAGATTAGCAAACAGTCCTCAAACTTCAACAGTGTTTTGTTAAGCATACAGAAAAACAGTAAGTAACAAGTACCTATTTTATTAACCTTTCACCAAAGCCTAAATGGAAAGTGAGCATGGATTACTAAACACATCCATGTCCAGGTTGCCTAATGCTCTCAAATCAATCCTATTGGTGACTACATATTTGTTTCTTCTTAAGATAATATATTCAACCTCAACCCTGTTGAAAATGACTAATCCTATCAGTCACTTTATATTTTGTCTGATTTCCTAATGTCTATTGATATCTGCTTTCCTACATATTTTCCCCAGTTCATCATTGTGACTGACTCTTCACATGTGCTGACATTTACATTCACTCTCTATCCGAAACCCTATTGCTAAAGAACTTTTGGTCCAAATCCTATATTACTCTTTTTTCTAACATACCGACTATCTTCCTAATCCTAAAGACTATCCCTTTTTGACTGGATGATCACTTCGACAATCAATCATCCAAGGTACAAGGTCCTATGCCATTGTATATTGATTTATCTGAGACATCTTTGCAGAACATAATTCAAAGCTAAGTATCCCAATCAACAGCCCAATGCCCTTCCTGGATTCAAATCTTATCTAGATTTCTGTTTTCAAACTTATATTTCACCAATATATTCTTGTAAATATCACAAGTTCCCAATACCATTATTCATTAAGCAGAATGATTCCTAATTCAAATCAAACATGTTATTAAGCCTAACCATACATTGTTCCCTCAAACTAACTTTACAGAAGAGCCGAGAAAGAGTTTGTCTTACAATACAGTAATGTAGGGGATCTCCCACCTGCTGAGAACATCAAAGGACCATGCTGAAATTATACCCTTAAGAAGTTGCAGGCAGCTATGAAGGACCTAAGAGGGAAAAAGTCATATTCCATGGCAAACAACCGGGTCAGTATGAAGAGATGTGTTTGAATCAGCCTCTCCTTTCTTAATGTAGAGAACTGATCAAACCATGCCTGTGTGGAGAGCTGTTTCCAGGTGCCTATGGTTGATATACCATTCTAACTTGTGAAAGTGTCAAAGGATGTAGGGGCAGCCTCCATTTCATGGGACCTTTCGAAGCAACTGTTAGGACAAAATGGTGGCCAAGGTAGTGACCTCATTCAGTTCCTGAAGGAAGTGACCTCACCTCTCTTCCTTGGTCATCAAAAACTCTGAAATTGTGATGCAGGAAGCCAGGCACCCAGAGCCAGTCCCAGTCCCAGTCCCAGTGGTCTCACTTGTTTGGATTTACCAAGGACAGAGTCAGTCTTCCTTGGTACCGACTGATATGAGCATTGTCAAATGGCAGAAGATCTCTGAAGAGGGGCCTTTCCTGAGAAAGCAGGTATTGGTTCACCGCTGGCTCCTGACAACTTCACAGAGTTGGCAAAGGAGACCAGATCTGAAAAAGGGCAGGCCATTTCAGGGGAACATAGTATGGCCCACCAGTTAGAGGACACTCCGGATAGTCACAGACCTACTTGGGTTAAGGAGGTGCCTTTGTGGGTGTGGAGTGAGTTTGTGGTTTTCTCTCATGTTCTGAGAATAGGTAGGAAAGGCTGTTTGTTTGGGTTGGAGTGGCCTGTTTCTAGTAAGTCGTTTGACAAGGCTAGTGTTTCTATGTCTGAGTATCCCACTGTGTCCGTGGTTGTAGACATTAGAAAAGAGAAGGCATCAAAGGATGTGTCCTGTCTAGTAGAAAACTTCCCAGCATTCATCCTGCCTAATTAAAGAATGGACTGTGGTTTGCCTTATGGATGGGCAACACCTACTAAATTCCTAAGTTCCTGTTTTCTTCCTGAATTCTGACCACTCTCCAGAATAGGCTCATGGTTTTGTTTCCAAGATATGTACCACCTCCAAGCTCTGAGACATGTCTATATACTTGATAGCTGTAGAGAATGGGAACATCTTAGAAAACTCAGATATCAGTGTGACCAGTAAATTTTCAGTGGAGAAATCCTGCTTTGGTTCATTTGCTTACCTATGGTTCTGTTGTCCTGAATGTCGGGAAGGTCTTTGCCTCAGGCCACCCCTTTGTGAAGCCTGAAGAAAACAATTTTCAAATGGAAATGAATGGGCATCACCTGTGGTTCTTTGCTTAATTGCTTGTAAAAGGATGTATCTAAATCAGCCTCTTGGCCCTGTATGAGGTTGTGGCTTAGATTCTCAGCACATGATGGATATAAGGATAGATTCCATGTGTGCAATCAAAACCAAAATGGCCAAAAATCTGTCATTGTTGATGAGTCTCTTGCCTTCCTCTGTTAGGATTCTGACTTCTGTCAAGTGAGAATAGGGATCCTTTAAGTCAAATGAGATCTTTGAAGAACTGCAGAGGTGCTTGTGTTTTCTTGTGACTCCAAATCACTTAAAGAATCTATCCCTGAGAGTCAGTAGGACTCAAATTGAAGAAGCAGAGCAGTATTCATGGCAGGCCTATTGGATCACTCCAGGTTCACAGGAAGGGTGACGTTGCCACCCTGACTTTAGGCAAATGAGGGGCAAGGAAGATTATTTTGGACACTCTCTTGGGATGCGTCCCACATGAAAAACTCTAGCCAGAGGTAATGATGAGTGTCTATATGGAAGAAGGTAAGGACCATGTGGGAGTGTTTTGGTTTTAAGTGTAGTCATTCATGTGGCAGTTGGAAGAGATGACTGGATCCACCTGGGCTTGAACTCTGGTGTCATTCCCCTTAAACACTGAGTTCTGGATCAATCATCAAAGAAGTATTGCCATGAATTGTGTTGGGAATTTAGGAGGCCACACATGAGAGTCTCCGTTGGAAACTGAGATCTAGTCCTAGGGTGGCTTTCCACAGAGCACTGGGAATCTCAGCCAGGATATCACATTATTTTATTCTGAAAGACTTGGAAGCCATATTTGCTAGTCAAAACACACATGGACCTCAATTGTAGACCTCGATGGGCCTGGATTCATGTGACCTTTAGGCCACTCTTTGGGAAGCCTTGCCTGTGAGAGTTCTCCAAAGCTTTCATTGAAATGAGCTTCCTCACCATTGAATGATTCCTGAATGATTTGAAAGCCATAGTGCTTCCAACTTCATAATTAAAAATTTGCTAGATAAATACCATTAAATTTTTGAAATTCCAATGACCAGGTGGCAATGAAGAACCTTTGGATGTCCTGTTGCTGATCACGAGTGTACCAGACAGTGCCTTGATTGACTGGTTTTGATGAAAATGGTGTAAAACAGAGATCTCAGTAATTTGGATCCTGCTGAGTAGTGGGCCTAGAGCAGTAGTGAGCAAATGTGTGATAAAACATCTGAGGTGGGGCCATGTGGATCTGCCATTGGCTTCCAAATGGCTTGTGACTGACATGGTGCAGCGAGCAGACCCTTATATGTAAAGGCAACTTGTTATATGGAGAGGTTTCAGGGCAATGTTCAGAATCAGGTTGCTATGGTCAAGGGGGCATCCTATGTGGTATACAAGCCCTGTTGGTTCATTCTCCTGCAGACCCTGATCCACCACACGTGACAGAACTCGCTGCAGCACTGTGTCCCAGTTGAACTCCTTGTATTTCGTGAAGCAAATACCAAACTCCGAGTGCAGCAGGAAGAAACATTATGAAAAGTGGAGGATGATGAAATGGCTTCGCAGTCCACATGGGGAGACACTTAGCCCCCAGTGGCCACAGATTACCTACAAAGCAAGAATTCAGCACTGCTGCTTCATGTTTATTGGAAAATTATAAACCATGTCCTCCAGATCACAGAGATGAAGACCCAGCTTTGATGGTCTCACTAGAAAGGAAGCTAAAGCTCCTGACAGCAACATATATTTCAAGTGCCCAACCTAAAGGCAGTTTCTCCAGACGTCTTTAGGCAGGCAAATCTCCATGTTTGTAGAGTTTTTACACTGTCCCTTACTTTTGGAAACTCCTCTACAATCTCCAAGGTTGTGAACCCTAAGCATTTTCAATTTCAGATATGTATTCAAAGATTTTCTAACTCTTCTCCTCTAATTGTGTCTTACTTGGGGTGAAGGTAATGTCAAGGCATTGTTCTGAATGAGAGTGGGAAAATTTTTTTGTAGTACACATTTGCATACACATTGATCAATTTTCCAATTTTCCATTCGAAATACTGAATCCCTGACACTAACTCATACCCTACTAGACTCTGACTACTAATCCTAATATGATGGAGAAAAATACCCCAAAAGAATGAAAATACAAGCAGTTCAGAGGAAGCATGGTGTATAGTTGGACTTCCCTCTTGCATGATAAAGGGTCGGTTTTATAAATCTACTCAATTTTTAATTGAAATAGTCCTCCATGTGTTTTTTTTAAAGAGAGAGTGAGAGAGGAGAGAGAGAATTCTATAATATTTATTTTTTAGTTATCGGCGGACACAACATCTTTGTTTTCACGTGGTGCTGAGAATCGAACCCATGCCGCACGCATGCCAGGCGAGCACGCTACCACTTGAGCCACATCCCCAGCTCTCTCCATGCGTTTTTAAAGTTAACAAATATGTGAATTCCTGTCTCCCTTTCTCTGTAGCCTACTCAGCACTTGTACTTTTTATATGCACATATAGATTCCTACTTGGTATCACACGTATATTTTTATGAGTTGGCTGACTTGGCAGAAACAAATTGTAAGAAGAGATCAGTGCTCCTAAACGCTGTTGGAACTGAAAATTCAAACTATGGGTGAGCTTCCTATTAGAACAATATTATACATAAACCCATGTTTAGTAAAATAAATATTTTTGCTTCTGTGGATTATATATATTACATGATGAATTACGATTGGCATATATATATTGATACATTTTAATGAATTTTTGTGTTTTTTTTTGTATATATATATATATATATATACACTCTACAGATTTTATAAAATATGAAATATATGTGTCTTATATACACTCCATAAATTCATTCATGTTCATGTATGTGGATTTATAATCAACATTTCACAAGATTATTCTCAGAAATAATCATCTACCTGAAATACATATTTGTTTCCCAGTGCTGAAAACTAACTTCAATCAATGGTGCTTACAAATCCTAATATTTCTGCAGTAACTGACCCAGTTTAACATCAATGCAAATAGATTCCTAGGGGACATGATGTCTATTTTGACGTTCATTTTAATTCAACACTGGTACATTACTATTTCTTCAGTTTTTGCACATCATAGGATATATATTTCATTCACAAGTTCACAAATTTATAGGAATTTGTTTCACTTTTAATCACTTTCTGCTTCAGAACACATGTATTCCTCCATGTTACTTGACTGGTCTTTTCATGAGACTTCTTTCCAAACACATTATTTTCGATTTCCATAATCAATTTTGAAGCTAATCCCACACACTCTTCAAGATAAACCATAACATTAATATTACCATTAGATGTATAAGTGGTTGGAATGAATGTGTGTATATCAATATAAGATTTCCTGTACATTTTCACATTTCAATTCAATCCATTATTAAAGTTGGAACCAGGTATGTTATTTATTCACAGTATGGTCTATTAATGCATTATCTCTATATTCATAGACACAGTGTACACCTCTTTTTTCCCCCAATACTAATTTATACCTCTTCAAAACATTGCTCCCAGAAATGGTAGAAGAAATATTCATTTCACCTTATCTATCTATATATGTGTGTGTGTGTGTGTGTGTGTGTATATATATATATATATATAATATATATATATATATATATATATATATATATTTCTTTTTTTAATCACAGTAATATTCTGGACACAAAAAACAAAGGTCACACTCATGATTGTATCAAAGCCTAAATGGAAAGTGAGCATGAATTACTAAAAACAACCATGTCCAGGTTGCCTAATGCTCTCAAATGTAAATCCTATTGGTGACTACATATTTGTTTCTTTCTAAGATTATATATTCAACTTCAAGGCTGTTGAAAATGTCTAATTCTATCACTCAGTTTATACTTTGCCTGATTTCCTTATATCTCTATTGATATCTGCTTTCCTACATATATTCCGCAGTTCATCATTGTGTCTGACACTTCACATATGCTGACATTTACATTCAATGTCTACCCGAGACCCTATTGCTAAAGAAATTTTGGTCTAAATCCTATACTCACTTTTATTTCTAAACCTACTGACTATCTTCCTAATCTTACTGATTATTGCTTTTTGACTCGATGTTCTCTTCGACAATTAATCATCCAAGGTATAAGGTCCTAAACCATTGTATTTCAATTTATCAGAGACATATATGCAGAACATAATTCAAACCTAAGAATCCCACTCAAGGACCCAATGCCCTTCTGACTTCGAATCTTACCTAGATTTCTGTTTTCATACTTACATTTCACCTATATATTCTTGTAAATATCACAGGTTCCCAATACCATTATTCATGCAGCAGAGAGATTCCTAACCCAAATCAAACATGTTATTAACCCTAAACATACACTCTTCCCTCAATCTAACTTTACAAAAGAGGAGGGACAGAGTTAGTCTTACAATACAGGAATGTAGGGGATCTTCCACCTTCTTAGAACATCAAAGGTCCATGCAGAAATGATCCCTGGAGAAGATGTAGGCAGCTATGAAGGACCTGATAGAGGAAAAGTCATCTTTTATGGTAAACAACCTGATCAGGATGAATGGATGTGTCTGAATCAACCTCTATCTTCTAAATGTAGAGAAGATGGACCAAATCAGGCCTGTGTGGAGAGCTCTTCCCAGGTGCCAATGGTTGATATACCATTCTAACTTGTGAAAGTGTGACAGAAAGTAGGGACAGACTCCATCTCATGGGACCCTTAGAAGTAACTGTTAGGACAAAGAGGTTGCCAAGGCAGTGACCTCATTCAGTTCCTGAAGGAAGTAACCTCACTTCACTTCCTTGGTGATGGAACTCTCTGAACTTGGGATCCAGGAAGAGAGGCACCCAGAGCCAGTTGCAGTCCCAGTCCCTGTGGTCTCACTTGTTTCAATTTACCAAGGACAGAGTCAGTCTTTCTTAGTACCAACAGATGTGAGGATGGCCAAATGCCAGGAAAGCTCTGAAGAAAGGCCTTTCCTGAGAAAGCAGGTATTGGTTCACCGCTGGCTCCTGACAACTGCACAGAGTTGGCCAAGGAGACCAGATTTGAGATACAACAGGCCATTTTTGGCGAATATAGTATGGCCCACCATTCAGAGGACACTCCACAAAGGAGGTGCCTTTGTGGGTGTAGGTGTGTGTATGGTTTTTTTTCTCAGGTTCTGAGAAGATGTAAGAAAGGCTGTTTGTTTGAATTGTCGTGGATTGTTTCTAGTAAGTCCTTTGACAAGGCGAGTGCTTCTATGTCTGTGTATTCCACTCTGTCCGTGGTTGTAGACATTAGAAAAGAAAATGCATCAATGGATGTGTCCTGTCTAGGAGAAAGCTTCGCAACATTCATCCTGCCCGATTTATTAATGGACTGCGGCTTTCCTTATTGAAGGGCAAAACCTGCTATCTTCCAAAGTTTCTGTTTACATCCTGAATTCTGGACACTCTCCAGAATTGCCTCATTGTTTTGTGACCAAGATATGTACTACCTCAAAGCTATGTGATATGGCTATGTACTGGATAGCTGAAGGGAAAGGCGAACATCTAGGAAAACTCAGATATCAGTGTGACCAGGAAAGTCTCAGTGGAGAAACCCTGCTTTGTGCGTTTTGTTTACCTATTGTTCTGTTGCCCTGAATTTCAGGAAGGTTTTTGCCTCAGACCACTCCTTTGTGAATATGAATTCAATCCATTATTTAAAGTGGAACCAGCTATACTATTTATTCACAGTATGGTCTATTCATGCATTATCTGTATATACATAGACACAGGGTACAGCTTTTTGTACAACCAATACTTATGTATATGTCTTCAAAATATTACTCACAGAAATGGTGAAAGAAATACTGATGTCACCTAATCTACATATACATTTTATCACAGTAATATTCTGGACACAAAATGCAAAGTTCACACTTATTATTGTACTAAAGCCTAAATGGAAAGTGAACATGGATTACTTCCATGTTCAGGTTGCCTAATGCTCTCAAATATCAATCCTATTGGTGACTACATATTTGTTTCTTCCTAAGATTATATATTCAAAATCAACCCTGTTGCAAATATCTAATCATATCACTCACTTTATACTTTGCCTGATTTTGTAATATCTCTTTTTTTAATGTTCGGATGAGCCAATTTAGTACTTTTTAAAATTTTTATTTTTTTCATCTTTCATAAATTTGATTCAAGTGAGTTATGCATTTCCATTTTTACCCCAAATACAGATTGCAGAATCACATCAGTTACACATTCACAATGTTTACATAATGCCATATTAGTGACTGTTGTATTCTGCTGACTTTCCTATCCCCTACTATCCCCCCTCCCCTCCCCTTTCATTTTCCCTCTCTACCTCATCTGTTATTGTTCCGTTCTCTCCCTTCCCCCCCTTTCCCCTCACAACCTTGTATATGTGATTTCGTATAACGATGAGGGTTTCCTTCCGTTTCCATGCAATTTCCCTTCTCTCTCCCTTTCCCTCCCATCACTTGTCTCAGTTTAATGTTAATATTTTCCTCATGCTCTTTCCCTCTGTTCAGTTCTTAGTTGCTCTCCTTAAATCAAAGAAGACATTTGGCATTTGTTTTTTAAGGATTGGCTAGCTTCACTTAGCATAATCTGCTCTAATGCCATCCATTTCCCTGCAAATTCCATGAATTTGTCATTTTTTAGTGCTGCATAATACTCCATTGTGTATAGATGCCACATTTTTTTTTATCCATTCATCTATTGAAGGGCATCTAGGTTGGTTCCACAGTCTGGCTATTGTGAATTGTGCTGCTATGATCATTGATGTGGCAGTATCCCTATAGCATTCTCTTTTATGGTCCTAAGGGAATAGTCCAAGGAGGGCGATACTTGGGTCAAATGGTGGTTCCATTCCCAGCTTTTCCAGGAATCTCCATACTGCTTTCCATAATGGCCGCACCATTTTGCAGTCCCACCAGCAATGTACAAGTGTACCCTTTTCCCCACATCCTTGCCACCACTTATTATAGTTTGACATCCTAATGGCTGCCAATCTTACTGGAGTGAGATGGTATCTTAGGGTGGTTTTGATTTGCATTTCTCTGACTGCTAGAGAAGGTGAGAATTTTTTCATGTACTTATTAATTGATTGTATGTCTTCTTCTGAGAAGTGTCTGTTCAGGTCCTTGGCCCACTTGTTGATTTTGTAATATCTCTATTGATATCTGCTTTCCTACATATTTTCCCCTGTTCATCATTGTGACTGACCCTTCAAGTGTGCTGATATTTACTTTCACACTTTAACCCAAACCCTATTGCTAAAGAACTTTTGTTCCAAATCCTATACTCACTCTTTGTTAACCTACCGAATATCTATCTAATCCTACCGACTATCCCTTTTTGACTGGATGTTCTCTTCGAATTTTAATCATCCAAGGTACAAGGTCCTATCCCATTGCATATCGATTTATCTGAGATATCTGTGCACAACATAAATCAAAGCTAAGTATCCCAATGAAGGGCCCATTGCCTCTCTGGGCTTCAAAATTACCTAGACATCCTTTTTTCATTTATATATTTCACCTCTATATTTTTAAAAATATCCCAGGTTCCCAGTACCATTATACATCCAGCAGAATGATTTCTAACATCAAACATTTTATTAACCCTAACAATACACTGTTCCCTCAATGTAAATTTAATGAAGAGCAGGGACAGAGTTGGTCTTACAATACAGGAATGTAGGGGATCTTTCACCTGTTTAGAACCACAAGTTCAATGCAGAAATGATCCCTGGAGAATATGTAGTCAGCTATGGAGGACCTGAGAAAGCAAAAGTAATCTCCCATGGCAAAATACCTGGTCAGGATGACGGGATGTGTCTGAATCAGAACCTCTCTTCTCAATGTAGAGGAGATGGACCAAACCAGGCCTGTGTGGAGAGCTATTACCGGGTTCCTATGGTTGATATACCATTCTAACTTGTGAATGTTTCACAGGAAGTAGGGGAAGCCTCCATTTAATGAGACACTTGGAAGCAACTGTTAGGATAAAGTGGTTGCCAAGGCAGTGACCTAATTCAGTTCCTGAAGGAAGTGACTTCACCTTACTCCCTTGGTGATGGAACTCTCTGAACTTGGGATCCTGGAAGTCAGGCACACAGAGCCAGTCCCAGTACCAGTCCCAGTGGGTTCACTTGTTTGGAATTACCAAGGACAGAGTCAGTCTTTCTTTGTACCTACTGATGTTAGAATGGCCAAAAGCCAGGACAGCTCTGAAGAGGGGCCTTTCCTGAAAAAGCAGGTAGTGGCCCACTGCTGGCTCCTGACAACTTCATAGAGTTGGCCAAGGAGACCATATTTGAGACAGGACAGGACATTTCGGGGGAACATTGTGTGGTCCACCAGTCAGAGGACACTCCATAGAGTCACAGACCTACTTAGGGTAAGGAGGTGCCTTTGTGGGTGTGGTTGTGAGTTTGTGATTTTGTCTCATGTTGTGAGAATAGGAAGGAAAGGTGGTTTGTATGGTTTGGACTGAACTGTTTCTTGTAAGTCGTTTGAAAAGGCGAGTGATTCTATGTCTGTGTATCCCATGGTGTCCGTGGTTGTAGACATTAGAAAAGAGAGTGCATCAATGGATGTGTCCTGTCTAGTAGAAAGCTTCCCATTTCATCCTGCGCAATTTATGAATGGATTGCGGCTTTACTTAAAGATGGGCATAACCTACTACATTCCTAATTTCCAGGTTTCTTCATGAATTCTGTTCACTCTCCAGGATAGGCTCATGGTTTTGTGTCTAACATATGTACCACCTCCAAGCTCTGTGACATGGTCATGTACTGGATAGCTGAAGGGAATGGCGAGCATCTCAAAAAACTCAGATATCAGTGTGACCAGGAAATTCTCAGTGGAAAAACCCTGCTTTGGGCATTTTGCTTATATATTGTTCTGATGAACTGAATGTCAGGAAGTTCTTGCTCTGGCCACCCCTTTGTGAAGCCTGAAGTAAACAGTTTTCAAATGGAAATGAATGGGCATCACCTGTGGATCTTTGCTTAATTGCTTTGGAAAGGGATGTGTCTGAATTAGCATCTTGGCCCTGGTGAGTTTGTGGCTTAGATTCTCAGCACCAGATGGATCTAAAGAAAGATCCCATGTGTGCATCTAAAACCAAAATGGCAAATAGACCAGTCATTGTGGATAAAGTCTCGCTTTCCTCTGTGAGGTTCCTGACCTCTATCAAGTGAGAATAGGGATCCTTTGTGTCAATTGAGTTCTTCAAAGCCCTGCAGAGTGCTTGGGTTTTCTCATGACTCTAATCACATAAACAATCTATACCTCTAACTCAGTAGGCCCTCAAATTGAAGAAGCGCTGCAGTATTAACGGCATGCCTATTTGATCACTCCTGGTTCACAGGAAGTATGTCCAGGCCACCATGACTTTAGGCAAATGAGGGGCAATGGAGCTTATTTTGGACACTGTCTTGGACTGCGCCCCTCATGGAAACCTCCAGCCAGAGGTTATGATGAGTATCTATATGGAAACAGATGAGGGCCATGTGGGAGTGTTTTGGTTTTAATTGTGGTCATTGTGTGGCAGTTAAAGGAGATGCCTGGGTCCACATGGGCTTGAACTCTGGTGTGATTACACTTAGAGAGTGCATTCTGGATCTGATCTCAGAGAACTTGTGCCATGTATTGTGTTGGGATTCTAGGAGGGCACGCATGAGAGTCTCCCTTGGAAACTGAGATCTAGGCACAGGGTGGCTTTCCACAGAGCACTGGGAATCTCAGCCAGGATATCACATGATTTTTTTTTTTTCTGAAAGACTTGGCAGGCACGGGTGACAGTCAAAACACACATGGACCTCACATTGTAGACCTCAATGGGTCTGATTTTATGTGACATTTTGGCCACTCCCTGGGAAGCCTTGTCTGTAACAGTTCTACAGAGCTTTCATTGAAATGAGGTTTCTCATCATTTAATGGTTCCTGTACGAATTGAAATCCACAGTGCCTCCAACTTCATCCGTGAAAAATGGCTAGATAAATACAATAAAATTATTGAAATTTCCATGACCAGGTGGCACTGTAGAAAATTTGGAAAACCGGTTGCTGATCATGAGTATACCAGACAGCACCTTGATTGACTAGGTTTCAACAAAATGGTGTAGAAAAGAGATGCCAGTAAATTGGAGCCTGCTGAGTAGTGGGCCTAGAGCAGTGGAGGGGGGGTGTGTGATGAAACATCTGTGGTGGGGCCATGTTGATCTTCCATTGGCTCCGAAATGCCTTGTGACTGACATGGTACAACCACCAGACCCTTATATGTAACGGCATCTTGTTATATAGAGAGGTTTCAGGGAAATGTTGAGAATTATGTTGCTATGGTCAAGGGGAAAAGCTTTGTGGAATAGAAGCATTGTTGGTATATTCTCTTGCAGACCCTGACCCACCACACGTGACAGAACTCCCTCAAGCACTGTGTCCCAGGTGATCTTTTTATACTTCATAAGCAAATACCAAACTCCCAGTGCAGCAGCAAGAAACACCAGGAAAAGTAGAGGATGACCAAATGGCTTCACAGTCCACACGCAGAGACACTTAGGCCCCAGTGGACACAGTTTACCTACATAAAGAGAATTCAGCACTCCTGCCTCATGTTCATTGGAAAATATGAAACCATGTCTTCCAGGTCGCATAGATGCACACCCAGCTTTGATGGTCTCAGTACAAAGAAAGCTCCTTACGAAAACATATATTTCAAGTGCCCAACCTCAGAGGCAGTTTCTCAAGAAGTCTTTAGGGCAGCAGAGCTCCATGTTTGTGGAGTGCTTACCCTGTCCCATACTTTTGGAAACTCCTCTACGACCTCCAAGGTTGTGAACTCATGAGAATATTCATTTCCAGATATGTATTCACAGAATTTTTAACTCTTCTCCTCTAATTGTGTCTTACTTGGGACGAGGGTAATGTCTAGGCATTGTTCTGAATGAGAGTGGGAAGATTTTTGTGCAGCATATATTTGAAATACTAAATCCCTGACACTAACCCATTTCCTACTAGACTCTGACTACTAATCCTAATATGATGGAGAAACATAACCCAAACAGAATAGAAATACAAGCATTTCAGAGGAGGCATGGTGTATAGTTGGACATGCCTTTTGAAATATATAGGGTAGGAGTTATAAATCTAGTCAATTTTTAATTGAAATAGTTCTACATGTGTTTTTAAAGTTAACAAATATATGAATTACTGTCTTCCTTTCTCAGTAGCCTATTCAGCACATGTGTTTTAATATGCACATATAGAATCCTACCTGGTGTCACACGTACATTCTCGTGAGGTGGCTGACATGGCACATACAAATTGTGAGAAGTGATCACTCCTCCTAAACAATGTTGGAACTGAAAATTCAACCCATGGGTGAGCTTCCTATTTGAACAAACTTATATAAAAATCCATATTCATTAAAATGAATATTTTCGGATATGATGATGATATATATTTCATGATGAATTTCAATTGGCATATATATTGCTATTTTTAATATATATATATATATATATATATATATATATATATATATATATATATATATATATATATAACATGTGTCTTATTATGCACTCCCTAAATTCATTCATATTGATGTATTTGGATTTTTAATCAACTTTTCACAAGATTATTCTCAGTAATATTCATCCACCTGAAATACATATTTGTTTCCTAGTACTGAAAACTAACTTCTTTGAATGGTGCAAACATATCCTAACATTTCTACAGTAACTGACCCTGTTTAACATCAATTCAAGTAGATTACTATGGGACATGATGTGTATTTTGATGTTCAATTTTATTCAACACTTCTACATTACTATTTATTCACTTTATGCACATCATAGGATATATATTTCATCCACAAGTTAGCAAATTTATACGCATTTGTCTGACTTTCATTCACTTCGTGCTTCAGAACACATGTATTCATCCATGTTTCTTGACTGATCTTTTCATGAGACTTCTTTCCAAACACATTATTTTCGATTTCCATAATCACTTTTGAAACACTTCAAAAGTTACCTTGAGCTTGGGGAGGGAATCTGAGCCCCGACTTTCTTAGTCATCCTCCAGAGTCAGAATGGCTGGCTGGTGTGGCTGTCGCTTTTTAGGGCAATTTTGGCCCAGTGTCCTTTTTTCTTTAGAGTAGGCACATTGATCTGAGGCCAGGGTGGCCTCTGGCATGGGCCAATGTTATCCCTTCTTGTCTACCTGTTTCTTAATTTCTGGCCTATTTGTTTTTGTGACCAGGACCTTAGTCAACGCCCTAGTCTGCCTTTTGTTTCTTTTATCCTCCCCTTGCTCCCTTCTCTTCCTCAGTTTCTCTCTTATAGTATACGTTCTTGGCTTCTCTGACTAAATCTCTGAAAGTCATATCTTGTAATCAATCTAGCTTTGTAACTTTGTTTTAATATCCAAGCCAGTTTGCCCAATAAAGGCCATCGTGACAGATGCCTTTGATTCTCTGCCTGAGGATCAAAAGGAGTATATCTCCAATATGCCTCCATAATTCTCTCTAGAAACATAGTGGGAGAATCATCAGGCCCTTGAATAATCTCTCTTACCTTGGCCAAATTACTTTGTTGCTAGCGGCTGCTTGGAGACACACTATTAGAGCCCGGTGATAAGGGGACAGATGCTCGCTACCTTCAAAGATTTTGGGGTCTCAGTTGGGTGGGTTCAAGGGAAAGCCGCCTTTGATTATCTTGGGAAGTTGTGTCGGACGCAGATCTTGTTTGAGGGATTTTTTTTCTAGCTTCCTGGAGGATTCACTGTTGTTCCTCTGTCATGAAGAGAATCCCTAGGAGTTTTTGGCAGTCATCCGAAGTAGGCTGGTGTGAAAACATCAATGACTCAACCAGACCTGAGAGCCTGGTGGGGTCCTCAGAAAAAGGGGGATTATAATTTTTTTAAGTTATATAGGTCTGACGAGGAGAAAGGCTAATACTGGTAGGCTTGCATTTTTTCCCCGTGGCCATCGTCAATCATTGGCCCATAGGGATGGAGGGGGAGCATCCCAAGAGTTCCAGGGTTTTCAATCATTCACCGCCAGCGAGTTCCTTTAGATGGTACAGCTTCCTCCAAGGGAAGAGGTGCTGTGTGTGCCGCAAAGGAATTATCTGGAGGGCGCTGGGCCGGCATAGCTTCCTCCAATGGAGGAGAGGCTGAGTCAGCAGCAGGGGAATCACTTAGAGGGTGTTGGATTTTGGGGGACAAGGGCAGGGGATAAGGAGGGGAAGGGACTCCAGTAGAGTGAAATCTGGTGACTCAGGGAGAACAGAGGGTGTAGGAGGAGGAGGATCAGAGGATTTGAGAGTTCCTGGGGGAAGGAGTCAGAGTGGGGGCAGTGACAAGGAAAGGCTTCACCCATGGAGGAGGACATATGCAGAGTTCCCGCCGAGTTAAGATATATGGCTGTTGATCCAGATGGCTATGTAGCACCGGCTGAAAGACAATATCTCTGACTTTTTTAAATTAGTGGGAAGTAGAAAGATCCTTCTAGGGGTAATCCAAATCCAAAGGTGGGCCATTCTGAAGCACAGAGAGTCTGCCACATCCGGTGCTTTACTGAAAAACAAAGATTCTGAGCCCTTAAGTGAACTTTGGTCCAGTGATCAAGTATCAGGGACAGAGGCATTGAAGTGCTCTGTCCCATAATGAAAGATACACAAACAGTTAAAGCAATGAAACATGACACAGACAAGACAAGGCAATGAAGACAGGCAATGGACGTCCAACACTGAGACCAGGACTGAGGAGCCGGCAAAACCCGATTGACTGGCAATACCGAATCCGAAAAAAAAATATCAATGAGTCCAGGAGACTATCTCGTCCCCATAAATTTACGGGAAGATGATCCAATACATACGGCTGTAGAGTTCCTTCACATCCTTCAGGATCCTTCCAATCTAATACCATTGCACTTCTATGGGGATTATACGCTACTCCTAGGCCTCGAAGCGTTTGAGTGGCTTGTTGTAATGGCCAATGTTTTGGCCATTCTTGACGAGAGATGATGCTAAGGTCTGCGTCTGTATCCAGTAGCCCATTAAATTCATGCCCTTGAATATTTAGTTTTAGCATGGGGCCAGAATCTAAATTTAAAGAAAGCATAGCCCAATCTACACCTGTGGAGCCTAATCACTTGGAACCTCTTTCTACAGTACGACTGGAAAATTTTTCACGTAGGCTGGGTATTATTAGTAACTGTGCTATTCTATCTCCTGGTGAAATTACTAATATACCCTTTGGAGAACTGGCTATAATTTTTATTTCACCTTCATAGTCGAGATCAATTACCCCAGGACTTATCATAAGTCCTTTTAGAGTAGAAGAGCTGCGTCCCAATAATAAGCCTACTGTTCCTTTGGGAAGAGGTCCTTTTACCCCTGTGGAAATGAATTGAACTCCCATCTCTGCAGTTAGTACTGCTCTGGCAGAGTCACAGATGTCTAACCCTGCGCTCCCTCTGGTTTGTCTGATGAGGGATCTGATGGACAATGTGTCCTGGGCACTACCCTGATGTGGTTGATGGGTTTCTCCAGTGCTGCGTATATTTGTGGTTTTGGGCCCCGGAGAATTGAGCCCCCTTGTCCATTTTTTGGCAATGGAGCTCCATGTTTTTGTCCACGATATTGTGGATAAACACCTGGTCCTTGTTCGTTTTTTGATAATGGTGTACCCTCTATGGTGGTTTGAGAACAGCATTCATTAGCCCAAAGTCTCCCTCTACGGCATCGTGGACAAATACCTGGTATTCTACTCCTTTCATACCTAGTTTTGTTAAACCCTCCTCCTATGGGACAATTCCTTTTAAAATGTCCTGTTTTTTCACAATTGTAGCATGTTCTTGGCCTGGCATCTAAAGCCTGTTTTACTGCAGCTGCCACAATTTGCCCTTGTTCATTAATGTCTCTGGCATCTAAAGCCTGTTTTACTGCAGCTTCCACGACTTGCTCTTGTTCTTTAATGTCTCTACATAATTTAATATATGTGTTTAAATCTTCATGTTTCCATGGTCTAATGATATCTTTGCACCAACGATTCGCTTGCTCATAAGCCAGTTGTTTTAGTAATGGCATTGCTTGTTGTGTATTTCCAAAACTCTGGTAGCTGTTTGAATAAGCCTATCTACAAATTCAGCATAAGGTTCATTAGCTCCTTGTATTACCTTAGATAACTGACCTTGTAAACCTCCATTTCCTTGAAAAGTCTTCCATGCCTTAATTGCATCTATAGCAATCTGTGCATATACACCAGGATCATATGCACATTGCTGCTGCTGATCCTCATAAGGTCCCTTTCCTAACAATATATCTAGATTTCTCTGAGGATAACTAGCTGCTGCATTTTGCCTAGCCGTCTCCTTGCAAAATTCCTCATTGGCAATCTTCCATAACAGGTATTTCCTCCATTTAGCACAGCTTTAAACATATTAGCCCAATCTGCTGGCTTCATGTTCATGTTGTTAATGGATTTGATAATGCTTACAGTGAAGGGTGCTTGAGGACCATAGGTTGTTACAGCCTCTGTTAGCTGCTTCACTGTTTTGAAATTTAAAGCATGGTAATCTCACTGCCCTCCTGCCTCAAATACTGGGAATGTTAATATTTGAGATCTTGTCTCAGGATTCCAACTATCAACTGTAGGGGTTGGGGGCCTCCCAGCATATGGAGGTGGCCTTGTTAGTTGGACACTTACTTCCTCTGGTGATAGAAAGGTGTTAGTAGCAGTCTCCTGTAGAGGTTGTGCTGTTGGTTGGACACTTACACCCTCTGGTGATAGAAAGGTGTTAGTAGTAGTCTCCTGTTGTAACTTTCCCCCTGATGGCTTTTTCTGTTTTACACTTTCTTCCTCTGTCTGACTGGCTTGAAAGGCCTTCTCTTTTACTTGATTTTTTTCCTCTGTCTGACTAGTTCGAGAGACCTTTTCTTTTACTTGAATTTTTTCCTCTATCTGACTAACTTGAGAGACCTTCTGTTTTACTTGAAACAATATGTCTTCTCCTTCCTCTACAATTGTCTGAACTGAAGGCTTTCCACTAAGCAAACAAGGTACAAACGTCCACAATAGCAATGTGCCAAATGGCAGAGTCCCTGAGCTTTTCTTTCCTATTCTTTTTAAATCTTCACCATGATGGTTCCATTGTGATATATTTAACAACTCCTCCTGAAAAAGTCATGGGCTACATTTTTGTATTGTATCAACGTATGCCCTGACTTTTCTTGATTTTACTGAGATGCCTCCTTCCTCTAACAATTTACTGAACACTCTTTCAGTCTTTTTTTTTTTTTACTAATTTCTGATCCCGTATTTCTACTATAATACAACCCAACAAGATGACACCAAACAAAACAGCTCCTCAGGAAAAGCCGTCAGAGCCCAACTGCCACCACAGGCTTCCCACAAGCCTCTCCCTCAAACACAAGTCTCCTCCTCTTGAGGCCGATTGGCTGGGTCACGTGGGCGAAGCCAAAAAGTCACCCAATGAGCAGTTCCATGGTCTGAAAGGGCAGGGAACCAGCCCAATGTGCATCACCACAGAGGAGCCAATCAGCTAGATGTTGCTGGGGCCGCTGTGAGCCAATCATCCGCTGGCAGTCTGAAAGGTCGGGGAAACCGCTCATTGAGCATCTCAATGAGCATCACCACAGACAAGCAAATCAGCTAGATGATGCTGGGGCCACTGTGAGCCAATCATCAGCCGGCAGTTGGAAGTTTGCTGGCAGCTGCAAGTTTGCTGGGGCTCCTTTGGCTGTGGCTCTCAACAGATTATTCTCAGAAATATTCAACCACCTGACATACATATTTGTTTCCTAGTACTGAAAACTAACTTCAGTGAATGGTCCTTATATATCCTAATATTTCTATAGTAACTGACCAAGTTTAACATCAATGCAGTTAGATTCCTATGGGACATGATATGTATTTTTAAGTTCATTTTTATTCCACACTGGTACATTACTATTTCTTCAGTTTATGGACATCATAGGATATATCCTTTCATCCACAAATTCACAAATTTATAGGCATGTGGTTCACTTTCAATCACTTCCTCTTTCAGAAAACATGTATTCCTCTATGATTCTTTAGTGGTCTTTTCACTAGACTTCTTTCTAAAAACATTATTTTCGATTCTATACTCATTTTTGAAGCAAAACTCACACACTCTTCCTGATAAACCGTAACCCTAATATTACCATTAGATGTATAACTGGTTGGAATGAATGTATATATATATCAATATAAGATTTACTATATATTTTCAAATATAATTTCAATGCATTATTTAAAGTTGGAACCAGTTATATAATTTATTCACAATATGGTCTATTCATGCATCATCTCTTATTCATCAACACAGGGTACGCCTATTTTATCCGCAATACTAATTTATAAGTTTTCAAAATATTGCTCCTCATATTGGTGGAAGAAATACTCATGTCATCTGATCTACATATATATTTTACCACAGTAATATTCTTGACACAAAATGCAAAGGTCACACTTATGATTGTACTAAAGCCTAAATTTAAAGTGAGCATGGATTACTAAAAACCTCCATGTCTAGGTTCCCTAATGCGCTCAAATGTCAATCCTATTGGTGACTAAATAATTGTTTCTTCCTAAGATTATATATTCAACCTCAACCCTGTTGAAAATATCTAATCCTATCACTCACTTTATACGTTGCCTGATTTCCTAATGTCTCTATTGATACATATTTACTCTCTTTCCTACATATTTTCCCCAGTTCATCATTGTGACTGACTCTTCACAGGTGCTGACATTTACATTCACTCTCTAACTGAAACCCTATTGCTAAAGAACTTTTGGTCCAACTCCTAGACTCACTCTTCTTCCTAATCCTACAGACAATCTTCCTAATCCTATGGACTATCCCTTTTGGACTGGATGATCTCTTCTAAATTCAGTCATCTGAGGTACAGCAACCTATGCCATTGTAAATGAATTTATCTGAGACCTCGGTGCAGAACATAATTCAAGCTTAGTATGCCAATCAATCGCCAAATGCCCTTCTGGGCTTCAAATCTTACCTAGATTTCTTTTTTCGTACTTATATATTACGTCTATATTCTTATAAGTATCAGAGGTTCCCAAACCATTATTCATCCAGCAGAATGATTCCTAACCAAAATCGAACATGCTATTAACCCTAACCATACAATGTTCCGTCAATCTAACTTTACAGAAGAGGAGGGACCGAGTTGGTCTTACAATACAGGAAGGTAGGGGATCTTCCACCTGCTGAGAACCTCAAAAGTCCATGCAGAAATGATCGATGGAGAAGATTTAGGCAGCTATTTAGGACCTGAGAGAGGAAAAGTCATCTTCCATGGCAAACAACCTAGTCAGGATGAAGGGATGTTTCTGAATCAGCCTCTCTCTTCTTAATGTAGAGAAGTCGGATCAAACCAGGCCTTTGTGGAGAGCTGTTCCCAGGTGCCTATGGTTTCTATACCATTCTAATTTGTGAATGTGTCACAAGAAGTAGGGGCCACCTCCATCTTATGAGAACCTAGGAAGCAACTGTTAGGACATATTGGTGGCCAAGTCAGTGACCTCATTCAGTTCCTGAAGGAAGTGACCTCACCTACTTCCTTGGTGATGGAATTCTCTGAATTTGGGATCCAGGAAGCCAGGCACCCAAAGCTATTACCCGTCCAAGTCCCAGTGGTCTCACTTGTTTGGATTTACCAAGGATAGAATCAGTCTTTCTAGGTACCTCTTCATGTGAAGGTGGCCAAATTCCAAGAAAGCTCTGAAGAGGGGCCTTTCCTGACAAGACTGGAATTGGCTCACCACTGCCTCCTGACAACTTCACAGAGTTGGTGAATGACACCAGATCTGAGACAGGAAAGGCCATTTCAGAGGAACATCGTATGGCCTACCAGTCAGAGGACACTCAGAAGAGTCACAGACCTACTTGGGGGAAGGAGGTGCCTGGGTGTGTGGATGTCAGTTTGTGGTTTTGTCTCATGTTCTGAGAATAGGTAGAAAAAACGTGATTTATTTCTTTTGGAATGGACTGTTTCTAATAAGTCATTTGACATGGTGAGTGTTTCTATTTCTGTGTATGCCACTGTGTCCGTGGTTGTAGACATTAGAAAAGAGAATGCATCAATGAATATGTCCTGTGTAGTAGAATGCCTCCCACAATCAACCTGTCCAATTTATGAAAGGACTGCGGCTTGCCTTACCAATGGGAAACACCTACAACCTTCCTAAGTTCCTGTTTTCTTCCAGAATTCTGGCCACTAGCCAGAATATGCTCATTGTTTTTTATCCATGATATGTACCACCTCCAATCACTGTGACATGACCATGTACTGAATAGCTGAAGGAATTGGCATGGCGAGCATCTCAAAAAACTCAGATATCAGTGTGGCTAGGAAACTCTCAGTGGAGATACCCTGCTTTGGGCCTTTTGCTTACATTTTGTTCTGTTGCCCTGAATGTCAGGAAGGTATTTGCCTCTGGCCACCCCTTTGTGAAGACTGAAAAAAACAGTTATCAAATGGAAATGAATGAGGATCACCTGTGGCTCTTGGCATAATTGCTTTGGAAAGGGAGGTGTCTGAATCAGCCACTTGGCCCTGTGTGAGGCTCCAGCTTAGATTCTCAGCACCTGATGGATCTAAAGAAAGATCCCATGTGTGCATCCAAAACCAAAATGGCAAAAAGATCAGTCATTGTGGATGAAGTCTCTAGCCTTCTTCTGTGATGTTCCTGACTCCATCAAGTGAGAATAGGGATCCTTTGGGTCAAATGAGTTCTTCAAAGCCCTGCAGAAGTGCTTGGGTTTTCTCATGACTCCAAACCACATAAAGAATCTATACCTGACATTCAGTAGGCCTCAAAATGGAGAAGCAGAGCAGTATTAACGGCAGGTCTATTTAATCACTCCTGGTTCACAGGAATGGTGTCCAGGCCACCTGACTTTAGGCAAATGAGGGCCAAAGGTGCTCATTTTGGTCACTGTCTTGGGCTGCGCCCCTCATGGAAAAATTCAGCCAGAGGTTATGATGAGTGTCTATATGGAGAACATGAGGGCCTTGTGGGAGTGTTTAGGTTTTAATTTTGGTCATTTGTGTGGAGGTTGGAAGAAATGAATGGGTCCAACTGGTCTTGAACTCTGGTGTGAGTTCAAGGGGACTTAGAGACTGAGTTCTGGAACTGAACTCAGAGAAGTATTGCCATGAATTGTGTTGGGATTTTCGCAGGCCACACATGAGAGTCGCCCTTATAAACTGAGATCTAGGTCCAGGGTAGCTTTCCATAGAGCACTGAGAATCACAGCCTGGATATCACATGATTTTTTCTAAAACACATGGCAGGCATACATGAGCGTCAAAACACACATGGACCTCACATTGTAGACCTCAATAGTCCTGGATTTCGGTGACCTTTTGGCCACTCCTTGGGAAGACTTGCCTGTGAGAGTTTTCCAGAGGTTTCATTGAAATGAGCTTCCTCACCATTTAATGTTTCCTGAAAAAATTGAAACCCACAGTGCCTCCAACCTCATGCTTGAATAATGGCTAGATAAATACCATGAAATTCTTAAAATTCCCTTGACCAGGTTGCACAGGAGAACCTTTGGATATACTGTTGCTGACGATGAGTGTATCAGACAGTTCCTTGATTGACTGGGTTTCATGAAAATGGTGTAGAACAGAGATGCCAGTAAGTTCAAGCATGCTGATTAGTGGGCCTACAGCAGAGATGTGCAGTTTTGTGATAAAACTTCTGTCGTGGGGCCTTGTGGATCTGCCTTTGACTTCCAAATGGCTTGTGGCTGACATGGTGCATCCAGCAGACCCTTATATGTAAAGGCATCTTTTTATAAGTAGAGGTTTAAGGGAAATCTTAACAATCAGGTTATTATGGTCAAGGGGGCAAACTGTGTGGGATAGAAACCTGGTTGGTGCATTCTTCTGCTGACCCTGACCCACCACACATGACAGAACTCCCTCCAGCACTGTGTTCCAGTTGAGCTCCTTGTATTCCATGAAGCAAATATTAAATTCCCAGTGCAGCACCAAGAATCACGACGAAATGTGGAGGATGACCAAATGGATACACAGCCAACATGTGGATACACTTAGCCCCCCGTGGCCACAGTTTACCTACAAAGACAGAATTCAGCACTGCTGCCTCATGTTCATTGGAAAATAAGAAACCATATCCACAAGGTCACAGAGATGAAGACCCAGCTTTGATGGTCTCCCTAGAAAGGAAGCTAAAGCTCCTGACAACAACATATGTTTTAAGTGCCCAACCTCAGAGACAGTTTCTCAAGAAGTCTTTAGGCAGGCAGAGGTCCATGTTTGTGGAGTGTTTACCCTGTCCCTTACTTTTGGAAACTCCTCTACCACTTCCAAGGTTGTGAACTCCTGATCGTATTCCATTCCAGATATGTAGTCATGGATTTTCTAACTCTTCTCCTCTAATTGTGTGTTACTTGGGGCGTAGGTGATATCTAGGTGTTGTTCTTGATGAGAGTGGGAAGATTTTTGTGTACCACATATTTGCATACACATTGGATTCATTTTTCTATTTTCCATTCAATATACTGATTCCCTGACACTAACTCACACCCTACTAGACTCTGATTACTAATCCTAATATAATGGAGGAAAGTAACCGAAACATTATAGAAACACAAGCAGTTCAGAGGAGGCATGGTGTATAGTTGGACTTGTTATTTGCATGATAAATGGTAGGTGTTAAAAATATAGTCAATTGTTAATTGAAATAGTTCTAAATTCTTTTTAATGTTAACTTATTTCTGAATTTCTGTCTCCATTTCTCTGGAGCCTATTCAGCACATGTATTTTTATATGCACATATAGAATGCTACCTGGTATCACACGTACATTTTTGTGAGGTGGCTAACTTTGCAGATACAAATTGTGAGAAGAGATCACTCCTCCTAAACGCTTTTGGATCTTAAAATTCCACCTATGGGTGAGGTTCCTAGTTGAACAACATTATACATAAATCCATGTTCACTAAAATGAATACTTTTTAATCTGTGGATGATATATATTTCAAGATAAATTTTGATACCCATATATATTTATATATTGCTACTTTTTAATGTATCTGTGATATATATATATATATATATATATATATATATATATATATATATATATATATATTTTACACCCTCCTGATTTTTCAAAATATGAAATATATGTGTCTTATATACACTCCCTAAATTCATTCATGTCATGAATGTGGATTTATAATAAAATGTTCACAAGATTATGCTCAGATATATTCATCCACCTGAAATATATATTTGATTCCTAGTACTGAAAACTAACTTTAGTAAATGGTCCTTTCAAATCCTAATGTTTCTACAGTAACTGACCCAGTTTAACATCAATGCAAGTAGATTCCTATGGGACATGATATGTATTTTGACATTCATTTTCATTCAACACTGGTACATTACTATTTTTTTCAGTTTTTGCACATCATAGGATATATATTTCATCCACAAGTTAGGAAATTTATACGTTTTTTTATACTTACAATCACTTCCTGCTTCAGAACACATGTATTCCTCTATGTTTCTTGATTCGTCTTTTCATGAGACTTCTTTCCAAACACATAATTTTCCATTTCCATAATCACTTTTGAAGCTAAACTCACACACCTTTCATGATAAAACATAACCCTAATATTACCATTAGATGCATAACTCGTTGGAATGAATGATTGTATATCAATATAAGATTTCTTATATATTTTCAGATATCAATTCAATCCATGATTTAAAGTGGAAACAGTTATGTTATTTATTCACAGTATTGTCAATTCATGCATTACTTCTATATTCATAGACACAGGGTACAACTCTGTGTACCCCCAACACTAATTTATATGTCTTCAAAATATTGCTCCCAGAAATGTTAGAAAAAATACTCATGTCACCTGATCTACATATACATTTTATCACTGTAATATTCTGATCACAAAATGCAAAGGTCAAACTTATGATTGTAGCAAATCCTAAATGGAAAGTGATCCTGGATTACTAAAAACATCCATGTCCAGGTTGCCTAATGCTCTCAAATGTCAATCATATTGCTGACTACATATTTGTTTCTTCCTAAGATTATACATTGAAACTCAACCTTGTTGTTAATGTCTAATCCTATCATTCACTTTATACTTTGCCTGATTTCATAATGTGTGTATTGATATCTGATTTCCTACATATTTTCTCCAGTTCATCATTGTGACTGACTCTTCACATGTGCTGACATTTACATTCACTCTCTAACCGAAACCCTATTGCTAAGGAACTTTTGTTCCAAATCCTATACACAGTCTTCTTCCTAAACCTACCAACTATATTCCTAATCCTACCGACTATCCCTTTTTGAATGGATGTTCTCTTCTACATTTAATTATCCAAGTAAAGGTCGGATGAGGTCGAAAGAAGAGACCACCAAGAGACTATCTCATGCAACAGCGCAGGGTTTATTGGGGGTCCAGCATGCTGATGCTCAGAGCTCACTTGAATAGAGTAGAGAGCCCTTAGAACAGCTTAAGCAGAGCTTATACACTTTCCTTGGTGACGGCAGGGAGGGAAGTTTATTGATAGGTCAGGGCGAGTGGTCAGTTTGCATGCAACCCAGTGAGGGAGCACATTCTGCAGTTAGTCAGTTGGGGACAGCACATTCTGGGAACAAGATTAGCAAACATTTCTCAAGATTTCAACAGTGTTTTGTTAAGCATACAGGAAAAAAGGAAGTGAAAATTGCCTATTTAATTAACCTTTCATTCCCCACTTCTTCTTCTGGCTACTTTTAATCATAAAAGTGATCATTGCGGGGTATCACATTCTATGTTTGCTAGTGGGGTATTACCATAAGTTTAACTCATCCAATTTGAGCTTGGAAAAAAGAAATTACACGGTTGAGCAAACAGGGTTTTATAGTTAGCAATAATATGAGGATTATTATTGAACTGTCCAGGGTTGATAAATGCGTAGTTAACCAGGGGGACTGTGTGAACCAAGACTCAAACCACACTTTTTGGGCCTCTCTCTCTCATTGACACTCTTCAAGGCATCTTTTTAATTTACTCCTAGATTTTTTTACAACTCCAGTATGGTCGGCAAAAACACAACATTCTCCATCAATGCAGAACAAAGGTCCCCTTCTTTCATGAAGAGGAGGTTCAACCCTCGCCTTTTCTGTAAAATAACTTCAGAGAGAGAGGTTAAAGATTCCTGCAAAGCCAAGATGGAGGATTCTAATATCTTTAAGTTTTCGTCTATTGCTGCTTCTAATTGTGTCATTTGTTGTATCCCATGGACCAAGGCAGTGGTTCTTGTGCTCACGCCTGCAGCAACTCCTATTCCTAATAGGATGGCTAAAGTGATGGATATATGTTCTCAGTGGAACCGAGTTTTATGCCCCCCTATTTGAACTTCAAATGAACCTGCATTATGATAAAGCACTCTGGGAAACATCTGCACCTTTACACATTTAATCACATCGTCTTGACAATTTCATGAAAACATAAACAATGTTTAAGTCTATAGAATTATACTGTTGTAGAGACGGACAAGGCACGGCAACTAAGATACTACCAAAAACAGGGAAACTTTCCATTTTATTAGCAACCGGATTCAGAGGGCATTACTTCTGTTATAATCAATTAATTCCCTGAAACTCACGTTTAGGTAGTTTCAGAATTTTGTACCCAACATATAAGGGAAGGGGCGCAGAAGTTCACAGCCTGCAGAAGTTCACAAAAAGCAGATTTTTTTCTGTTTTATTCCTCTGTTCTGGGCAAGTTAACTTTTCAAGGACACCTGGGTGAAGGAGAGCTTTTTTTTCCCTTTATTTTTCCCCCTTCCAGCTGTTACCATGGAGCCCAGTTGGTAACTTCTTTATCTTTGAAATGTAGCCATCTCTGTGAAGCCCCAGATCAATGCCAAAGGCCTTGTTCACATATTTTGTGAAAAACTAGTAAGGGGGTGTCTAACTTAGGAGTGCTGATATTTTTAGCCAGTGACCAAGTACAACAGGGCAACATGAAAAGAGGAAGTTTATCTACTTTGAAGTCTTTAATGGGGACTCTTTTCCTGAAAGTCCTAAAGTCAGCCATGCTGAAGACTTCCGTATAAGGTCAATTAATGTTTTTCTGTGGGCCTGGAACAGAGGGGGGAGATGGGGAAGGCGTGGCTGTGAGCAGCTCCGTGGATCTGAGAATGAGGTAGCAGAGATGTGAAAGAATACTGGCAAAGGTGTTTGTGATTTTCCTAGCAACAAAAAGGTGAGCAGTAGAACAGGTAGAACAGAGGAGAAGATAGGAGTTAGTATCCCTAAAAGCCTGTGAGGGACTTTAAATTCTTAGTAACCTGTTTTCACTAATGACAAAGAAACTTTAAAGGCCATTTTCACTACATCTTGGATAGGGGTCTGAGGGTTCTCCTCAGCTGGTTTGAGCTTTGGGTTAGCTGGTAAGAGGAACTGGTGGGACCCGGTGTGGGCACTGACTGGAGAAGAGAGGAGTGATTCGGTGGAGGGTTACCTCAGTACCTGCTACCTCAGAAAGGGGGAAATGGTCTGAGATCCGGCGGAGGTTTGGGTTTTTGATCTAGTAATTGGAGGGGAGAAATCATGTTGCTGAGGTGAGAGTGACAGCAGAAAGTCTGGAACAGAAGGCTGAGTGTGAGGACCTATTGGAGAAGCATAGTTCAGGATGTGAGCGAAGGAGGGAAAAGGCCTCCACATAGGGAAATCTCCTTTCACCCTTTTGAGGACATTCAGAAGTTAAAAAGGTCATGCAGAATTTGAGGATCTAGAGACCCCTCTAGGGGCCAACAGTTTGGGTGATCTAATTGGTAATAGGGCCAATGCTGTGTACAGAATTTGATGAGGAGTTTGGGTTCCATCATGCACTGCCTGTATGATCACATCCCTAGACTTACAGAAGAAGTCGGCATTCCCCCCACACAACCGTGACTGTTTGTGGCTTTGGTAGTCCACCGGGCAAACATAGTAATCTAGGCTAGCCAACCTGCATCTGGCTCGCGTGTCCCTACATCCATAATGATTGTTTCCATTATCAATGGTGCAGAATGGATTTAATGGAAATTTAGTGGGATCCTCTTCATCAGGTATATCCCAATAGGAAAAACCTATAGCCAGCTGACAAATGTCTGGGTGGATAGATGTCCACCAAGTCCCTAAGTGGGCTGCATGCGAGATAGATCATACTTCTTTACCAGTAGGATTTGTGATCAGCCATCGCTGCTGAACGGGTTTAATAGGTTTAGGACTACTGGTGGTCAAGGGAAGAGTCTATAGCCTTAGACACAGGGTAAATACACAATTTGAAAGATTTACCAATCTTTTCCAGTTTCCAGCCAGAGTCTGGACAGGGCGCAGGCTTGAGATGAGAGGTATGGATCCAGGAAGTGATTCTGTCTTCCTTTACCGCTGTAGGTGTTATAAGTAGCACCTTGTATCGTCATTTCCAGTGGGGTTTCAGGGATGACACCTGATGTCGACTTATGTAGATGAAGTCTCTTACTTGATATTGATGTAGAGTCCATTCGTCCCCAGGTTGATAGGCATTGGCCATCTGTTTTCACAGGTATCCCTGAGTTCTTTCAAGAGCTTTAATTCAGTCAAGCAATGGGGTGTGGAAGGAATCGTTAGGTCTTAGAGTTGGGGTTAGGTCCCTTACTGAAGGAGGGGAACCATGGACAATTTCATAGGGGGTGAGGTTACACAAAGAAACAGAGGGAGTGTTTCTTCCATGAAATAGTGCATAAGGAAGGAGCATAGTACAATCTATTATGCAGGTTTCTAAGCTTAATTTCGTTATGGTCTCTTTAATGGTTCTATTCATTCTTTCTACCTGTCCTGAACTCGGTGGTTTATAAGCACAATGTAACTTTTAATTAATCCCCAGGGTCTTGCCTAACCCCTGACTTACTTGGGCTACAAACGCCAGTCCATTATCAGACCTCATTACTTTAGGCAGGCCGTATCTTGTAAAAATATCTTTCAGGATCTTCTTGACAACCATTTGCGCTGTTTCGTTTTTTTTCTTTTTTCCTGGAAAAGGCTTCAATCCATCCTCAAAATATATCTGCAAAGACTAGGCGATATTTAATTTCAAACCTTGCTGGCTTAATTTTAGTAAAGTCCACTTCCCAGAATTGTCCTGGTCTGGTTCCTCGTAGGTGCTCTTTTGCAGGAAGCTTGGAAGGGTAAGCATTAACCATGACAGACCTGACAGGCTTTTGTTACCCATTCAGTTATTTCCTTTTGCTTTGAGTCGGTTAGTAAAAAACTCTGTTCTTCATCCTTCAGGAATGAATGCAATTTCTTTGAACCAAGGTGAGTGAGTTGATATACATTTTCTACTGACATATTTAGAGCCGTGACTATAGGAGTTTTTATTGAAGGATTTAGAAATTCCACTTGTGGGCCTTCAGGGTTAAAAGTTATTTTGGCCCGGAGCTTGGTGAGCAGATCTCAGCCCATCAATGGGGCCGGGCATTCTGGGATTACTAAGAACGAGTGATGGATTTTTCCTTTCCCCTGGTCCATGGTCCTCTTAGTTGTCCAAACCCGATATTTTCTGCCATTAGCCCCTTGAATTAGAGACCTTTTTATTTGATAGAGAGACCAATGGGGCCATAAGGGCAGAGTATATTGCCCCTGTATCCACTTCAAAGTTTGCTAGGGTCCCCTCCACTTCAAAATTTACCCTGAGCTCTCGGAGGGGATCTGAGACCCAACATTCTTAGTCATCCTCCAGAGTCAGAATGGCTGGCTAGAGTGGCTGTCTCTTTCAGTGGCACTCTTTGAAGCAGTGTCCTTTTTCTTTACAGTAGGCACATTAAATTGAGGCCAGGGGTGGCCTCTAGTCTGGGCCCCGGTATCCCTTCCTGTCTCCATGTTTCTTATTTCTGGCCTATTTGTTGTTGTGATCAGGACCTTAGTCAATGCCTTAGTCTGTCTTTTGTTTCTTTTATCCTTCCTTTGTTTCCTACTCTTCCTCACTTTCTCTCTTATAGTATACCTTCTCGGCTACTCTGACTAAATCTCTCAAAGACATATCTTGTAATCCATCTAAGCATTATAACTTTCTTTTAATACCCAGGGCAGCTTGCCCATAAAGGCCATCTTGACAGATGACTTTTGATCCTCTGCCTGAGGATCGAAAGAGTATATCTCCTATATGCCTCCATAATTCTCTCTAAAAACATAGAGGGAGATTCATCAGGCCCTTGAATAATCTCTCTTAAATTGGCAAAATTTGTAAGTCGCCTAGCGGCCACTAAGATACCCACAATTAAAGCCCAGTGAGAAGTGGACAGATGCTCCCTACCTTCAAAGGTGTTGGGGTCCCAGTTTCGTCGATTCAAGGGAAAGCCGGGTTAAATATGTTGGGAAGTTTTGTCGGTCACACATCTGGTCAGAGGATATTTTTCTCTAGCATCCAGGAGGATTCTCTTTTGTTTCTCTGTCATGAAGAGACAACCCTAGGTGTTGTTGGCAGTCATCCCAAGTAGGCTGGTGTGAAAACATCAATGACTCAACCACACCTAGGAGCCGGTTGGGGTCCTCGGTAAAACGGGGATTTTTATTTTTCCAGTTATATTGGTGTGAAGAGGAGAAAGGTAAATACTGGTAGGCTTGCATTTTTCCCCCAAGGCCGTTGTCAATCATTGGCCCCTAGGGATGGAGGGGGAGCATCATTCGAGTTCCAGGTTTTTCAATCATTCACCGCTGGTGAGTACCTTTAGCCGGGCTAGCTTCCTCCAAAAGAGGAGGGGCTGTGTGTGCCGCGGGGAAATTATCTGGAGGGCGCTGGGCTGGCTTAGCTTTCTCCAATGGTGGAGAGGTTGAGTCAGCAGCAGGGGAATCACTTAGAGGGTGTTGGTCTTTGGGGGACGTGGGCAGGAGATAAGGAGGGGGACGAGAGTCCAGTAGAGTCAAATCTTGTGTCTCAGGGAGAACAGAGGTTGGAGGAGGAGGAGGAGCAGAGGGTTTGAGAGATCATGGGGGAAGCAGTAGGAGTGGGGGTAGGGGCAAGGAAATGCTTCACCCATGAAGGAGATTTGCAGAGGTCCTGCCAAGTTAAGATATATGGCTGTTGATCCAGATGGCTATGTGGCCCTGGCTGAAAGACAATATCGTCTGACTTTTTAAATTAGTGGGAAGTAGAAAGATCCTTCTAGGGGCCATCCGAATACAAAGGTGGGCCATTCTGAGGCACAGAGAGTCTGCCAGGTCCAGAATTTTACTGAAAAAGAAAGATTCTGAGCCCTTAAGGGTACTTTGGTCCAGTGATCGAGGGTCAGGGACAGAGGCATTGAAGTGCTCTGTCCCATAATGAAAGATACACAAACAGTAAAAGCAACGACACACGACACAGACAAGACAAGGAAATAAAGACAGACAATGGAACTTCCAACACTGAGACCAGGACTAAGTATCTGGCCCAACCCGATGGGCTGGTGATACTGAATCTGAAACAAAATATCACTGAATTGAGGAGACTATTGCTCCTCGATTTCCCGAATACTCTGGAGCATCCCCCAGGGATGTGGCCTGTGGCTCTGTGACACGTATGTCAGCCACCGTCAGAGAGAGCTCACACTCTTCATTGACAGCCATTTTTCGAAGCCCTAACCTGAAACCTGAAACCAGAAAGAGGCACCATACATACCCCAAGAGGAGCCTGTTGGGGTCTCTCGTTCGCCGCTGCCGGATCTCAGTGGAACCTCCATATGTAAAGGTCAGGCGAGCATCGGGTGAAGAGCCCACCAAGAGACTGTCTCATGCAAAAGCAAAGGGTTTATTGGGGATTCAGCGTGTTGGGGCTCAGAGCTCACTTGAATAGAGAAGAGAGCCCTGAGAACAGCTTAAGCAGAGCTTATATACTTTCCTTGGAGAGGGCAGAGAGGGAACTTTATTGTTTGGTCTGGGCGAGTGAGCAGTTTGCGTGCAACCGGGTGAATGAGTACATTCTGTAGGTTGGCAGTTGGGGACAGCACATTCTGGGAACAAGATTAGCAAACAGTTCTCAAGATTTCAATAGTGTTTTGTTAAGCATACAGAAAAACAGCAAGCGACATTTACCTATTTTACTAAATTTTCATTACCGAATATACTTTGCCAGATTTCCTAATGTCTCTATTGAAATCTGCTTTCCTACATATTTTCCCCAGTACATCATTGTGACTGACTCTTCACAAGTGCTGACATTTACATTCACTCTATACCCGAAACCCCATAGCTAAAGAACTTTTGGTGCAAATCCTATACTTACTCTCCGTTCTAAACTTACCAACTATCGTCCTAATCCTACCGACTATCATTTTTTTAATTTTTTTCTTAAAGAAAGAGTTAGAGAGAGAGGGAGAGAGAGAGAGAATTTTTTAACATTTAGTTTTTTTAGTACTTGGCAGACACAACATCTTTGTTTGTACGTGGTGTTGAGGATCGAACTCGGGCCGCACGCATGCCAGGCGAGCGCGCTACCACTTGAGCCACATCCCCAGCCCCCCGACTATCCATTTTTGACTGGAAGTTCTTTTTGACAATCAATCATTCAAAGTACAAGGTCCTATGCCTTTGTATATTGATTTATCTGAGACATCTGTGCAGAAAATAAATCAAAGCTAAATATTGCAATCAAAGACCCAATGCCCTTCTGGGCTTCAAATATTACCTTTATTTCTGTTTTCGTACTTATATTTCACCTATATATTCTTGAAAATATCGAAGGTTCGCCATACCATTATTCATTCAGCAGAATGATTCCTAACCCCAATCGAAACTGTTATTAACCCTAACCATACACTCTTCCCTCAATCTAACTTTACAGAAGAGCAGGGACAGAGTTGATCTTACAATACAGGAATGTACGGTTTCTTCCAACTGCTGAGAAACTCATAGGTCCACGCAAAAAGATCTCTGGAGAAGTTGTAGGCACATATGTAGGAACTGAGAGAGCAAAAGTCATCTTCCATTGAAAACAACCTGGTCAGGATGAAGGGATGTGTCTGAATCAGCCTCTCTCTTCTTAATATGGAGAAGAAGGACCAAACCAGGCCAGTGTGGAGAGCACTTCCCGGGTGCCTATGGTTGATATACCATTCGAACTTTTGAAAGTGTCACAGGATGTAGGGGCAGCCTCCATTTCATGGGACACTTTGAAGCAACTGTTAGAACAAAGTGGTTGCCAAGGCAGTGACCTCATTCAGATCTTGAAGGAAGTGACCTCACCTAACATCCTTTGTGATGGAACACTCTGAACTTGGGATCCAGGAAGCTAGGCACCCAAATGCTGTCTCAGTCCCAGTCCCAGTCCAAGTGGTCTCAATTGTTCGGATTTACCAAGGACAGAGTCAGTCTTTCTTGGTACCTACGGAGGTGAGGATGCCCAAATGCCAGGAAAGCTCTGAAGAGTGGCCTTTCCTGAGAAAGCAGTTAGTGGATCACCGCTGGCTCCTGAGAACTTCACAGTGTTGACCAAGGAGACCAGATCTGAGACAGGACAGGACATTTCGGGGTAACATAGTATGGCCCACCAATCAGAGGACACTATGGATACTCTCAGACTGACTTGGGGGAAGAAATTGTCTTTGTGGATGTGGCTGTTGGTTTGTGGTTTGGTCTCATGTTCTGAGAATAGGTAATAAAGGCGGTTTTTTGGTTTGAAGTGAATTGTTTCTAATAAGTCTTATGAAAAGGCGAGTGTTTCTAAGTCTGTGTATCCCACTGTGTCCGTGGTTCTAGACATCAGAAAAGAGAATGCATCAATGGATGACTCCTGTCTAGTAGAAATCTTCCCAACATTCATCCTGCCAATTTATGAATGGACTGCAGCTTGCCTTATGAATGGGCAACACCTACTATCTTCCTAAGTTTCTATTTTGTTCCTGAATTCACTCCACTCTCCAAAATAGGCTCATGGTTATGTGTCCAATATATATACCACCTCCAAGCTCTGTGACATGGCCATGTACTGGATAGCTAAAGGGAATGGCGAGCATCTCAGAAAACTCAGATATCAGTGTGACCAGGAAAGTCTCAGTGGAGAAATCCTGCTTTGGGCCATTTGCTTACCTATTGTTCTGTTGCCCTGAATTTCAGAAAGCTTTTTGCCTCAGACTACTCCTTTGTGAAGCCTGAAGAAAAGAGTCTTCAAATGCAAATGAATGGGCATCACCTGTGGCTCTTTGCTTGATTTCTTTGGAAAGGGATGTGTCTGAATCAGCCTCATGACCCTGTGTGATGCTGTGGCTTAGATTCTTAGCACCTGATGGATCTAAAGAAAGATACCATGTGTGCATCCAAAACCAAAATGGCCAAATGAGGAGTCATTGTGGATTAAGTCTTTTGCTTTCCTCTGTTAGGTTCCTGAAATCCATCAAGTGAGAATAGGGATCTTTTGGGTCAAATGAGTTCTTCAAACCCTGCAGAGACTAGCCCAGAGGTGCTTGGCTTTTCTCATGACTCCAAATCACATAAAGAATCTATACCTGAAAGTAAGTAGGCCCCAAATTGGAGATGCAGAGCAGTATTAAGTGCAGGCCTATTTAATCACTCTTGGTTCTCAGGAAGGGTGTCCAGGCCACCCTGACTTTAGGCAAATGAGGGGCAAGGGAACTTATTTGGATACTGTCTTTGTCTGTGCCCCTCATGGAAATTTCCAGCCAGAGGTTATGATAAGTGTCTATATGGAGAATGTTGAGGGCCATGTGGGAGTGTTTTGGTTTTAATTCTGGTCATTTGTGTGGCGGTTGGAAGAGATGACTTAGTTCACCTGGGCTTGAACTCTGGTGTTATTAGAGACTGAATTCTGGAACTGTCCTCAGAGAAGTATTGCCATGAATTGTGTTGGAATTTTAGGAGGCAACACATGAGAGTCATCCTGAAAACTGAGATCCTGGCCAAGGTGGCTTCCACAGAGCACTGGGAATCTCAGCCAGGATTTCACGTGATTTTATTCTGAAAGTCTTGGCAGCCATAATTGAGAGTCAAAACACACATAGACCTCACATTTTAGACCTCAATGGGCCTGGATTCATGTGAAATATTGGCCACTCTTTGGGAAGCCTTGCCTGTGAGAGTTCTCCAGAGATTTCTTTGAAATGAGCTTCCTCACCATTTAATGTTTCCTAAATAATTTGAAACCCACAGTGCCTCCAACTTCATCTTTGAAAAATAGCTAAATACATACCATGAATTTTTTGAAATTTCAATGACCAGGTGGCAATGGAGAAACTTTGGATGACTTGTTGCTGGTCATGAGTGTACCAGACTGTGCTTGGATTTACTTGGTTTCATGAAAACAGTGTAGAAAAGAGATCCCTGTAAGTTGGAGACTGCTGAGTAGTGGGCCTAGAGCAGTGGTGTGCAGGTATGTGATAAAACATCTGTGGTGGTACCATGTGGATCTGCCCTTGGATTCCAAATGGCTTGAGACTGACATGGTGAAGTCAGCAGACCCTATTATATAAAAGCATCTTGTTATATGGAGAGGTTTCCAGGCAATGTTCAGAATAAGATTGCTATGGACAAGAGGGCAAGCTATGTGGGGTAGAAGCCTGGTTGGTGCATTTTCCTGCAGACCTTGACCCACCACATGTGACAGAACTCCCTCCATCACTGGTACCTGTTGAACTCCTTGTATTTCCTGAAGCAAATACCAAATTCACAGTGCAGCAGCAAGAAACACCTCGAAAAGTGGAAGATGATCAAATGGCTTCACAGTCCACATGGGAAGACACTTAGACCCCAGTGGCCACAGTTTACCTACAAAGAGAGAATTCAGCACTGCTTCCTCATGTTCATTGGAAAATAAAAAACCATATCTTCCAGGTCACAGAGATCAGACCCAGCTTTGTTGGTCTCACTAGAAAGGATGCTAAAATTCCTGACAACAACATATATTTCAAGTGCCCAACCTCAGAGGCAGTTTCTCAAGAGTCTTTAGGCCCAATGAGCTCCATGTTTGTGGAGTGTTTACCCTGTCCCTCACTTTTGGAAACTCCTCTACCACATCCAAGATTGTGAACTCCTGAATATTTTCCATTTCCGATATGTATTCACAGATTTCCTAACTCTTCTTCTCTAATTGTGTTTATTTGGGGCAAAGGTAATGTAAAGGCAATGTTCTGGATGAGAGTGGGAATATTTTTGTGTAGCACATATTTGCATACACATTGGATTCATTTTCCTATTTTCCATTCGAATTACTGAATTCCTGAAACTAACCCATACCCTAATAGACTCTGACTACTAATCCTAAAATGATGGACAAAAATAAACAAACAGAATGGAAATGAAAGCAGTTCAGAGAAGGCATGGTGTATAGTTGGACTTTCCTTTTGAATGATAAAGGGTAGGTGTTATAAATCTAGTCAATTTTTAATTGAAATTGATCTCCATGTGTTTTTTAAGTTAACAAATATGTGAATTCCTGTCTCCCTTTCTCTGCAGCCTGTTCAGCACATGTATTTTTATATGCAAATATAGAAACATAACTGGTATCACACGTATATCCTTGTGAGTTTTGCTGTCTTGGGAGATACAAATTGTGGGAAGAGATCACTCCTCCTAAATGCTGTTGGAACTGAAACTTCAACCTATGGGTGAACTTCCTAGTTGAACAATATTATACATAAATCCATGTTCAGTAAAATGATTATTTTTGGATCTGTGGATGATATATGATTCATAGTGAATTTCGATTGGCATGCATATTGATACATTTTAGTGTCTGTGTGTGTGTGTGTGTGTGTGTGTGTGTATATATATATATATATATATATACATAAATGCACACACACATATCTATATCTATCTATCTATCTATCTATCTATCTATATATATATATATATATAAACTCTCAAGATTTTTCAAAATATGAAATATATGTTTCTTATTATACACTCCCTAAATTCATTCGTGTTCATATATGTAAATTTATAGTCAACATTTCACAAGATTATTCTCATAAAAATTCATCCACTTGAAATACGTATTCGTTTCCTAGTACTGAAAACTAACTTCAGTGAATGGTGCATACAAATCATAATATTTCTACAGTAACTGACCCAGTTTAGCATCAATGCAAGTAGATTCCTATGGGATATGATGTGTATTTTGACGTTCATTTTCATTCAAAACTGGTGCATTACTATTTTTTCAGTTTTTGCACATCATTGGATATATATTTCATCGACAAGTTAGGAAATTTATAGGGTTTTTTTATACTTACAATCAAATCCTGCTTCAGAACATATGAATTCCTCTATATTTCTTGACTCATCTTTTCATGAGATTTCTTTCCAAACACATTATTTTCCATTTCCATAATCACTTTTGAAGCTAAACTCACACACCCTTCATGATAAAACATAACCCTAATATTACCATTAGATGTATAACTCGTTGGAATGAATGATTGTATAACAATATAAGATTTTTATATATTTTCAGATATCAATTCAATCCATGATTTAAAGTGGAAACAGTATATTATTTATTCACAGTATTGTCAATTCATTCATTTCTTCTACATTCATAGACACAGGGTACAACTCTGTGTACCCCCAATACTAATTTATACCTCTTCAAAATATTGCTCCCAAAATGTTAGAAGAAATACTCATGTCACCTGATCTACATATACATTTTTCACAGTAATATTCTGATCACAAAATGCAAAGGTCACACTTCTGATTGTAGCAAATCCTAGATGGAAAGTGATCCTGGATTACTAAAAACATCCATGTCCAGGTTTCCTAATGCTCTCAAATGTCAATCATATTGGTGACTACATATTTGTTTCTTCCTAAGATTATATATTGAAACTCAACCTTGTTGATAATGTCTAATCCTATCATTCACTTTATACTTTGCCTGATTTCATAATGTGTGTATTGATATCTGATTTCCTACATAATTTTCCCAGTTCATCATTGTGACTGACTCTCCACATGTGCTGAAATTTACATTCACTCTCTAACCGAAAACCTAGGGCTATTGAACTTTTGGTCCAAATCCTATACTCACTCTTCTTCCGAAACAGACCGACTATCTTCCTAATCCTAACAACTATCCCTTTTTGACTGGATGAACTCTTCTACATTCAATCATCCAGGGTACAAGATGATATGCCATTGTATATTGATTTATCAGAGACATCTGTGCGAACGAAATTCAATGCTAAGTATTCCAATCAAGGGCCCAATGCCCTTCTGGGCTTAAAATCTTACCTAGATTTCTGTTTTCATACTTATATTTCAAATCTATATTCTTATAAATATCCCAGGTTCCCAATACCATTATTCATCCAGCAGAATGATTCCTAACTTAAATAGAACATGTTATTAACCCTAACCATACATTGTTCCCTCAATCTAACTTTATAGAAGAACAGGGACAGAGTTGGTCTTAATATAGAGGAATATAGGGGATCTTCCACCCGCTGAGAACCTCAAAGGTCCATGCAGAAATTATCCCTGGGGAAGATGAAGGCAGCTATAAAGGACCTGAGAGGGCAAAAGTCATCATGTAAGGCAAACAACCTGGTTAGGATGAAGGGATGTTTATGAATCAGCCTCTCTCTTCTTAATGTAGAGAAGATGGACCAAACCAGGTCTGTGTGAGAGCTGTTCCCGGGTGCCTATGGTTGATATATCATTCTAAGTTGTGAAAGTGTCACAGAAAGTAGGGGCAGCCTCCATCTCATGGGACCCTTTGAAGGAACTGTTAGGACAAAGTGGTTGCCAAACCAGTGACCTCATTCAGTTCCGAACGGAAGTGACCTATCTCACTTCCTTGGTCTTGGAACACTCTGAACTTGGAATCCCAGAAGCCAGGCACACAGAACCAGTCCCAGACCCAGTCCCACTGGGCTCACTTGTTTGGTTTTACCAAGGACAGAATCAGTCTTTCTTGGTACCTACTGATTTGAGAATGGCCAAATGCCAGGAGAGCTTTGGAGAGTTGCCTTTCCTGAGAAAGAAGGTAGTGGCTCAAAGCTGGCTCCTGACAACTTCAAAGAGTTTGCCAAGGAGTCCAGATCTGAGACAGTACAGGGCATTTTGGGGGAACATAGTATGGTACAACAATCAGAGGTAATTCCGGAGAGTCAAAGACCTACTTGGGGGAAGAAAGTCCTATGTTGTTGTGGGTGTGAGTTTGTTTTTTTTTCTCATGTTCTGAGAATTGGTAGGAAAGGCAGTTTGTTTGATTTGAAGTGGACTGTTTCTAGTAAGTCTTTTGACAAGGCAAGTGTTTCTACGTCTATGTATCCACTGTGTTTGTAGTCGTAGACATTAGAAAACATAATGCATCAATGAATGTGTCCTGTCTAGTATAATGCTTCCCAGAATTCATACTGCCCAATTTATGATTGGACTGCAGCTTTCCTTATGGATGTGTAGCAATTACTATCTTCCTAATTTCCTGTTTTATTCCTGAATTCTGGGCACTCTCCGGAATAGGCTCATGGTTTTCTGTTCAAGATACTGTGACATGGCCATGTACTGGAGAGCTGAAGGAAATGGGAGCATCTCAGGAAACTCAGATATCAGTGTGACCAGTAAAGTCTATGTGGAGAAACCCTGCTTTGGGAATTTTGCTTACCTATGGTTCTGGTGCTGTGAATATCTAGAAGGTCTTTGCCTTAGGCCACCCCTTTGTGAATCCTGAAGAAAAGAGTTTTCAAATGGAAATGAATAGGCATCACCTGTGGCTCTTTGTTTTATTGCTTTGTAAAGAGATGTGTCTGAATCAGCCACTTGGCCCAGTGTGATTATTTGGAGAAGTACATCAGTATTAATGGCAGGCCTATTTGATCATTCCTGGTTAACAGGAAGGGTTTCCAGGCCACCCTGACTTTAGGCAAATTAGAGGCAAGGGAGATTATTTTGGACACTGTCTTGGTATGCACCCCTCATGGAAACCTCAACCCAGAGGTTATGATGAGTGTCTATATAAAAGAAGATGAGGGCCATGTGGGAGTGTTTTGGTATTAATTGTGGTCAGTTGTGTGGCAGTAGGAAGAGATTCCTGGATCAACCTGGGCTTGAACTATGGTGTGATTCCCCTTAGAGACTGAGTTTTGGAACTGAACTCAGAGAAGTATTACCATGAATTCTGTTGGGATTTTAGAAGGCCACGCAGGAGAGTTGCCCTTGGAGACTGAGATTTAGGCCCAGGATGGCTTTCCACAGAGCACTGGGAATCTCAGCTAGGATATCACATGATTTCATTCTGAAAGACTTGGCAGCCATACTTGAGAGTCAAATAACACATGGAACTCACATTGTAGACCTCAATGGGCCAGGCTTCATTTGACCTTTTGGCCACTCTTTGGGAAGACTTGCCTGTGAGAGTTCTCCTGAGCTTTCATTGAAATGAGCTTCCTCACCATTTAATGGTTCCTGAATGAATTGAAATCCACAGTGACACCAACTTCATCCTTAAAAAAATGGCTAGATAAATACCATGGAATAATTCCCAAGAGCAGGTGGCACTGGAGAATCATTGGATGTTCTGTTGCTGATCATGAGTGTACCAGACAGTGCCTTGATTTACTGGGTTTCATGAAAATGGTGTAGAACAAAGATGCCAGTACGTTGGAACCTGCTTAGTAGTGGGCCTAGAGCAGTGGTTTGCAGGTGTATGATAAAACATCTGTGATGGGGCCACATGGATCTGCCATTGGCTTCCAAATGCCTTTTGACTGACATGGTGCAGCCAGCAGACCCTTATATGTAAAGGCATCTTGTTACATTGAGAGGTTTAAGGGCAATGTTCAGAATTGGGTTGCTACAGACAAGGGGGCAAGCTTTGTTGAATAGAAGCCTGGTTGGGGTGTTCTCCTGCACACCCTGACCCACCACACGTGAGAGTACTCCCTCCAGCACTGTGTCCCCGTTGAACTCATGGTATTTACTGAAGCCAATACCAAACTCCCAGTGCAGCAGTAAGAATCACCAGGAAAAGTGGAGGATGACCAAATGGCTTCTCAGTCCACACGAGGAGACACTTAGCTCCCAGTGGCCACAGTTTACCTACAATGAGGGAATTTAGAACTGCTGCCTCATGTTCACTAGAAAAAAAGAAACCATGTCCTTCAGGTCACATATATGCAGATCCAGCTTTGATTGTCTCACTACAAAGGAAGCGGAAGCTCTTGACAACAACATATATTACAAGGGCCCAACCTCAAAGGCAGTTTCTCAAAGAGTCATTAGGCCAGCAGAACTCCATATTTGTGGAGTATTTACCCTATCCCATACTTTTGGAAATTCCTCTACCTCCTACAAGGCTGTGAACTCCTGAGCATTTTCATTTCCACATATGTATTCACAGATTTTCTAACTCTTCTCCACTAATTGTGTCTTAATTAGGGCGAAGGTTATGTCAAGGCATTGTTCTGGATGAGAGTGGGATGATTTTTGTGTAGCACATATTTGCATACACATTAGATTCATTTTCATATTTTCCATTTGAAATACTGAATCCCTGACATTAACCCATAACCTACTAGACTCTGACTACTAATCCTAATATGATGGAGAACAAGAAACCTAACAGAATAGAAATACAGGCCGTTCATAGGAGGCATGGTGTATACTTGGACTTCCCTTCTGCTTTATCAAGGGTATGTGTTATAAATCGAGTCAACTTTTCATTGTAATAGTTCTCAATGAGTTTTTAAAGTTAACACATATGTAAATTTCTATCTCCCATTCTCTGTAGCCTATTCATCACATGTATTTTTTATGCATATTTAGAATCCTACCTGGTATCACAAGTACATTTTTGTAAGCTCACTGATTTTGAAAGATACATATTTTGATAAGATATCAATCCCCCTAAATCATGATGGAACTGAAAATTAAACCTATTGGTGAATTTCCTAGATGAACAACATTATATATAAATCGATGTTCAGTAAAATGAATATTTTTGGATATGTGGATGATATGTATTACACGGTGAATTTCGATTAGCATATAGATTGCTACATTATAATGTCTGTGTGTGTGTGTCTATCTATCTATATATATATATATATATATATATATATATATATATATATATATATACTGTCCAGATTTTTCAAAATGTGAAATATATGTTTCTTATTATACACTCCCTAAATTCACTCATGTTTCTATATGTGGTTTATAATCAACTTTTCACAAGATAATTCTCAGAAATATTCATCTGCCTGAAATACATAATTATTTCCTAGTACTGAAAACTAACTTCAGTGAATGGAGCTTACAAATCCTAATATTTTTACAGTAACTGAATCAGTTAAACATCAATGCAAGTAGAATCCTACGGGACATGATGTGTATTTTGAAGTTCATTTTTATTCAATATTGGTACATTATTATTTTTTCAGTTTATGGACATCATAGGATATATGATTTCATCCACAAGTTCAAAAATTTATAGGCATTTGTTTCACTTTTAATCACGTCCTGCTTCAGAACACATGTATTCCTCTAAGTTTCTTGACTGGTCTTTTCATGAGATTTCATACCAAACACATTAATTTTGATTTCCATAATCACTTTGGAAGCAAAACTCACATACCATTCATATTAATTATCACTCTGATATTACCATTAGATGTATAACTGGTTTGAATGAATGATTGTATGTCAATATAAGATTTCTTATATCTTTTTCAGATATCAATTCTATCCATTATTTAAAGTGGAACCAGTTATATTATTTATTCACACTATGGTCTATTCATGCATTATCTCTATATTCATAGACACAGTGTACACCTCTTTGTACCCCCAATACTAATTTATACATCTTCAAAATATTGCTCCCTGAAATGGTGGAAGTGGACTCATGTCACCTGATCTTCATATACATTTAATCACAGAAATATTCTGGACACAAAATGCAAAGGTCACACTTATGATTGTATAAAAGCCCAAATGGAAAGAAAACATGGATTACTAAAAACATCCATGTCCAGGTTCCCTAATGCTCTCAAATGTCAATCCTATTGGTGACTACACATGTGTTTCTTCTTAAAATTATATATTCAAACTCAACCCAATGGAAAATGTCTAATCCTATCCCTCACTTTATAATTTGCCTGATTTCATAATGTCTCTATTGCTATCTGCTTTCCTACATATATTCCCCAGTTCATCATTGTGACTGACTCTTCACATGTGCTGACATTTACTTTCACACTCTAATAAATAACCTATTGCTAAAGAACTTTTGTTCCAAATCCTATACTCACTCTTCTTCCTAAACATACTAACTATCTTCTTAATCCTACCGAGTATCCCTTTTTGACTGGATGTTCTCTTCTACATTCAATCATTCAAGTAACAAGGTCTTATGCTATTGTGTATTGATTTATCTGAGACATCGGTGCAGAATGTAATTCAATGCTAAGTATCACAATCAAGGGCCTAATGCCCTTCTGGGCTTCAAATCTTACTTAGATTTCTTTTTTCATACATATATTTCATCTCTATATTCTTAAAATAATCACAAGTTTCCAATACCATTATTCATGCAGCAGAATAATTCCTAACCCAAATGGAACATGTTATTAACACTAACCTTACACTGTTTGTGTTAAAACATGTTTACAGAAGAGCAGGGACAGTGTTGATCTTACAATACAGGAATGTAGTGGATCTTCCATCTGCTGAGAACCTCAAAGCGCCATGCAGAAATGATCCCTGGAGAAGATGTAGGCAGGTATGAAAGACCTGAGAGAGCAAAAGTCATCTTCCATCGCAAACAACCTGGTCAGGATGAAGGGATGTTTCTGAATCAGCCTCTCTCATCTTAATGTAGAGAATATGGACCAAACCAAGACTGTGTGGAGAGCTGTTCCTGGTTCCCTATCATTGATATACCATTCTAATTTGTGAAAGTGTCACAGGAAGTAGGGGCAGCCTCCATCTCATGGGACCGTTGAAAGAAACTCTTAGGACAAAGTGGTTGCCGAGGCAGTGATCTTATTCAGTTCCTGAAAAAAGTGACCTCAACTCACTTCCTTATTAATGGAACTCTCTGAACATGGGATCCAGGACGCCAGGCACCCAGATCCAGTCCCAGTCCCAGTCCCAGTGGTCTCACTTGTTTGGATTTACCAAGGACAGAATCAGTCTTTCTTGGTTCCTCCTAAGGTGAGGAGGCCAAATGCCTGGAAAGCTCGGAAGATGGGCTTTTCCTGGAAAAGCAGGTAGCGGCTCACTCCTGGTTCCTGACAACTTCACAGAGTTGGCCAAGGAGACCAGATCTGAGACAGAACAGGACATTTTGGGGGAACATAGTATGGCCCACCAGTCGGAGGATACTCCGGATAGTCTCATACCTATTTGGGGGAAGAAGGTGTCATTGTCAGTGTGGGTGTGGGTTTGTGTTTTTGTCTCATGTTCTGAGAATAGGAAGAAAAGTCAGTTTGTTTGGTTTGGAGTGAACTGTTTTTAGTAAGTCGTTTGACAAGGCAAGTGTTTCTGGGTCTGTGTATCACACTGTGTCCGTGGTTGTAGACATTAGAAAAGAGAATGCATCAATGGATATGTCCTGTCTAGTAGAAAGCTTCCCAGCATTCATCCTGCCCATTTTATGAATGGACTGTGAATTGCCTTATTAATGGGCAATACCTGCTACCTTCCTAATTTGCTGTTTTCTTCCAGAATTCTGGACACTCTCCAGAATAGGCTCATGGTTTTGTGTCTAAGTTATGTACAACCTCCAAGCTCTGTGACAAGGCAATGTTCTGGATAGCTGAAGGAAATGACGAGCATCTGAGAAAACTCAGATATCAGTTGACCAGGAAAGTCTCAGTGGAGAAACCCTGCTTTGGGCCATTTGCTTACCTATTGTTCTGTTGCCCTGAGAGTCAGGAAGTCTTTGTCTCAAGCCACCCCTTTGTGAATCCTGAACAAAATAGTTTTCAAATGGAAATAAATAGGCTTCACCTTTGGCTCTTTCGTTAATTGATTTGGAAAGAGTTGTGTCTGAATCAGCCTCTTGGCCCAGTGTGATTCTTTGACTTAGATTCTCAGCACCTGATGGATCTAAAGAAAGATCCCATGTGTGCATCCAAATCAAAAATGGCAAAAAGAGCTGTCATTGTGGATGAAGTCTCTTGCCTTCCTCTGTAAGGTTCCTGAATTCCATCAAGTGAGAATAGGGATCATTTGGGTCAGATGAGTTCATCAAAGCCCTTCAGAGGCTATCCCGTAGGTGCTTAGGTTTTCTCATCACTCCAATTCACATAAAGTATCTTTAACCGACACTCAATAGGCCTCAAATGGGAAAAGTGGTGCAGTATTACGGGCAGGCCTTTTTGGTCACTCCTGGTACAAAGGAAGGGTGTCCAGGCCACCCCGAATTTAGGCAAATGAGGAGCAATGGAGCTTATTTTGGACACTGTCTTGGGCTGCGTCCCTCATGGACACCTCCAGCCAGAGGTTATGATGAGTGTCAATATGGAAGAAGATGAGGGCCATGTGGGAGAATATCGGTTTTATTGTGGTCATTTGTGTGACAGTTGGAAGAGATGACTGGGTCCACCTGGGCTTGAACTCTGGTGTGATTCCCCTTAGAGACTGAGTTCTGGAACTCACCTCAGAGAAGTATTGCCATGAATTGTGTTGGGATTTGAGGAAGCCACGCATGAGAGTCATCTTTGGAAACTGAAATCAAGGCCCAGGGTAGCTTTCCACAGGGCACTCTGATCTCAACCAGAATATCACATGATTTTATTCTGAAAGACTTGGAAGCCATTGTTGAGAGTCAAAACAGACAATGACATCACATTTTAGACCTCAATGGCCCTGGCTTCATGTGACCTTTTGGCCACTCTTTGGGAAGCCTTGCCTGTGAGAATTCTCCAGAACTTTCATTGAAATGAGCTTCCTCAACATTTAATGGTTCCTGAATGGATTAAAACCCACAGTGCATCCAACTTCATCCTTGAAAAATGGCTAGATAAATACCATGAAAATTTTCAATTTCCCATGACAAGGTGGCACTGGAGAACCATTGGATATTCTGTTGCTGATCATGAGTGTACCAGACAGTGCCTTGATTGATTGGGTTTCATGAAAATAAGTTGGAGCCTGCTGAGTAGTTGTCCTAGAGTAGTGGTTGGCAGGTGTGTGAAAAACATCTGTGGTGGGGCCATGTGGATCTGCCATTGGCTTCCAAATGGCTTGTGACTGACATGGTGCAGTCAGCAGACCCTCCTATGCAAAGGCATCTTGTTATATGGTGAGGTTTCAGGGCAATGTTTACAATCAGGTTGCTATGTTTAAGGGGGCAAGCTATGTGGGATAGAAGCCTGGTTGGTGCATTCTCCTGCATACCCTGACCCACCACGCCTGACAGAACTTGCTCCAGCACTGTGTCCCAGTTGAACTCCTTGGATTCCATGAAGCAATTACTAAACTCCCAATGCAACAGCAATAAACACATATAGAATCCTACCTGGTACCACACCTACATTCTTGTGAGGTGAACGACTTGGCAGATACAAATTGTGAGAGAAGATCACTCCTCCTAAACACCGTTGGAACTGAAAATATAACCAATGGATGAGCTTCCTAGTTTTACAACATTATACATAAATCCATGTTCAGTAAAATGAATATTTTAGATCTGTGAATGATATATATTTCATGATGAATTTCGAATAGCATGTATATTGCGAGTTTTTAATGTGTTTGTGTGTATGTATATATATATGTGTATATATATACATACACACATTCTCCAGATTTTTCAAAATATGAAATATTTGTATCTTAATATACACTCCCTTAATTCATTCATATTCATGTATGTGGATTTATGATGATCTTTTCTAAATATTATTCTCAGAAATATTCATCCACCTGAAATACTTCTTTGTTTTTTGTACTGAAAACTAACTTCAGTGAATGTTGCATACAAATCCTAATATATCTAGAGTAACTGACCCAGTTTAACCTCAATGCAAGAAGATTCAAATGGAACATCATGTGTATTTTGATGTTCATTTTAATTCAACACTGGTACATTACTATTTCTTCAGTTTATGCACATCATAGGATATATATTTCATCAAAAAGATGACAAAATTATAGGCATTTTTTCACTTTCAATCACTTCCTACTTTAGAACACATGTATTCTTCCATATTTCTTAACTGGTCTTCTCAAGATTCTTTTTTCCAAACACATTATTTTCGATTTTCATAATCACATTGAAGCAAAACTCACACACCCTTCATGATAAACCATAACCCTAATATTAACATTGATGTATAACTTGTTGGAATGAATGATTGTATATCAATATAAGATTTTTCATATTTTCAGATATCAATTCAATCCACCATTTAAAGTGGAACCAGTTATATTACTTATTCACAGTTGGTCTATTCATGCTTTATCTCTATATTCATAGACACAGGGTACACCTGTTTGTACCCCAAATACTAATTTATAAGTCTTCAAAATATTGCTCCCAAAAATGGTGGAAGAAATTCTTATGTCACCCGATCTATATATACATTTTATCACAGTAATATTCTGGACACAAAATTCAAAGGTCAAACTTATATTTGTACCAAAGCCTAAATGGAAAGTGAACATGGATTACTAAAATCATCAATTTCCAATTTGCCTAATGCTTTCAAATATCAATCCTATTGATGACTACATATTCGTTTCTTCCTAAGATTATATATTCAAACTCAACCCTGTTGAAAATGTCTAATCCTATCACTGACTTTATACTTTGCCTGATTTTGTAATGTCTGTATTGATATCTGCTTTCCAACATATTTTCTCCAATTCATCATTGTGACTGACTCTTCACTTGTGTTGACATTTACATTCACTCTGTAACCGAAACCCTATTGCTAAATAACTTTTGTTCCAAATTTTATACTAACTCTTCTTCCTGAACCTACTGACTATCTTCCTAATTTTACCCACTATCACTTTTGAATGGATGTTCTCATCTACATTCAATCATCCAAGTAAATGTAGGGCGAGTGTCAGAGGATGAGACCACCAAGAGACTATCTCATGCAACAGAAAGGGTTTATTTGGGGTCCAGCATGCTGGGGCTCAGAGCTCACTTGAATAGAGCAGAGAGCCCTGAGAACATCTTAAGCAGAGCTTATATAATTTTCTTGGAGAGGGCAGGGAGGGAAGTTTATTGATGGGTCAGGGCGAGTAAGCGGTTTGTGTGTAAACGCGTGAGGGAGTACATTCTGCAGTTTGGCAGTTGGGGACAGCACATTCTGGGAACAAGATTAGGAAACATTTCTCAACATTTCAACAGTGTTTTGTTAAGCGTACAGAAAAACAGGAAGTGACAAGTACATATTTTATTAACATTTCATTCCCCACTTCTTCTTCTGGCTACTTTTAATCATAAAAGTGATTGTTGGGGGGTGTCACATTTTATGTATGCTAGTGGGGTATTAACATAAGTTTAACTTGTCCAATTTGAGCTTGGAGAAAAGAAATTACATGGTTGAGAAACAGGGTTTTATAGTAAGCAATAAAATGAGGATTATTATTGGACCGGCCAGGGTTGATTAAAATGTAGTTAACCAGGGGGACTGTGTAAACCAAGACTCAAACCACCAATTTTGGGTCTCAATCTCTCTTTGATGCTCTTCAAGGCATCTTTTTAATTTACTCATAGAGTTTGTTACAACTCCAGTATGGTCGACATAAAAAAAAAAAAAAAAAAAAAATTCTTTCCTCAATGCAGCACAAAGGCTCCCTTCTCTCATGAAATGGAGGTCCAACCCTCGACTTTTCTGTAAAACAACTTCTGCCGCAGTCTTTGGCTGGGCACAAATCACGAGTCTCCACACAGCTTGTAGATTCAAAGAGCAATTCTTTATTCCCGAACTCACACCGGCCGTCTACAAACATGCTCTGGGGGAATCTACGTTCTCTGCCCAAATCCACTCTCTCCCAAATCCACTCTGCATGGGCTTCTGTCTCCCAAAATATACTGTCTGACCCTAAGCACTCAAGAGGAACTCAGCAGCAGGATACGCCCTATTCTAAAGGGGGAACACCCTAATCTCCTATTATGCTAAACTGCCCTATTCTAAAGGGGGAACACCCTAATCTCCTATTATGCTAAACCGCCCTATTCTAAAGGGGGAACACCCTAAACATGGATCCTGCCCTGGTCCTTGAGCAAGGTCACCTTTCAGAAGTCCTTCCACTAGACAGCATGGGAGTAAGCTGGTAAGGAATTTGTCATACCTACTTGGCTGATGGCTCCCAGCAAACTTCAAAGAGAGAGGTAAAAGATTCCTGCAAAGCTGTGATGGAATTTTCTAATATCTTTAAGTTTTGATCTATTGCTGCTTCTAATTGGGTCATTTGTTGTGTCCCATGGACCAGGGCAGTGGTTCCTGTGCGAACCCGGGCAGCAACTCCTATTCATAATAGAATGGCTAAGGTGAGAGATATATGTTCCCACCTGAACCGGGTTGTATGCCCCTCTATTTGATCTTCAAATGAACCTGCGTCATAATAGAGCACTCTGGGAAACATCTGCACCATTACACAATTAATCACTTCTGTTGACCATTTCATAAAAACATAAACAACGTTTAAGTATATAGAATTATATTGTTGTAGGGACGGAAAAGGCAAGGCACCTAAGATAGCACCAAAGACAAGGAAATAGTCATATTTGGTTGCAACCAGATTCAGAGGGCATTGCTTCTGTTGTAATCAATTAATCCCCTGAAACCCAAGTTTAGGTAGTTTCAGAATTTTGTACCAAACATGTAAGGGAAGGGGCTCTGAAGTTCACAGTCTGCAGAAGTTCACAAAGAGCAGTTTTTGTTTCTGATTTTTCCTCAGTTCTGGGAAAGTTAAATTTTCAAGGACACCTGGGTGGGGGAGAGCTTTTTTTTCCCCTTTTTTCCCTCTGCCAGCTGTTTCCACGGAGCCCAGTTTGCAACTTATCCATCTTACAAATGTAGCCATCTCTATGAAGCCCCAGCTCAAGGCCAGAGGCCTTGATCACATATGTTGTGAAAAACTAGTAAGGGTGTGTCTAGCTCAGGAGTGCTGATTTTTTTCAGCCAGTTGCCAGGTAGACCAGGGCAACACAAAAACAGGAAGTTTATCTACACTGGACTCTTTTATAGGGACTCTTTTGCTGAAAGTCCTAAAGTTAGCCATGGTGAAAACTTCTGGATAAGGTCAGTTAAGACTTTCCTGTGGGCCTGGTACAGAGGGGGAAGACGGGGAATGCAGGGCTGAGCGCAGCTCTTTGGATCTGAGAATGAGGAAGGAGAGATGTAAAAGAATAATGGAAAAGGGTTTTGAGATCTTCCTAGCACCAAAAACATGAGTAGTAGAACGGGTAGAACAGAGGGGGAGATGGGAGTGAGTATCCCAAAAAGCCTGTAAGGGACTTTAAATTCTTAGTAACCTGTTTTCAGTGATGACAAAGCAACTTTAAAGGCCATTTTCATTACATCTTGGATAGGGGTCTGAGGGCTCTTCTCAGCTGGTTTGAGCTTTGGGTTAGCTGGTAAGAGGACCTGGTGGGACCTAGTGTGGGCACTGACAGGAGAAGAGAGGAGTGAGTGAGTGGAGGGTTACCTCAGTACCTGCTACCTCAGCAATGGGGCAATGGTCTGAGAAACGGTGGAGGTTTGGGTTTTTAATATAGTAATTGGAGGGGAGAAATCAAGTTGATGATGTGGGAGTGACAACAGAGAGTCTAGAGCAGAAGGCTGAGGGTGAGCATGTATTGGAGAAGCATAGTTCATGATGTGAGCAAAGGAGAGAAAAGGCCTCCACATAGAGGAATCTCCTTTCACCCTTTTGAGCACTTGCAGAAGTTAAAAAGGTCACACAGAATTTGAAGATCTAGAGACCCCTCAGGGGGCCATCAGTTTTGGTTGTCTAATTGGTAATATGGCCAATGCTGTGTACAGAATTTGATGAGGAGTTTGGGTTCCATGTGGCAGTCCCTGTATGCTCACATCCCCATGAGTTACAGAAGATGTCGGCGTTTCCAGCACACAGCCTTGACTGTTTGTGGCTTTGATAGTACACTGGGCAAACATAGTAATCTAGGCTAGCCAACCAGCATCTGGCTCGCGTGTCCCTACATCAATAATGTTTGTTTCCATTATCTATGGTATGGAAGTAATTTAATGGAATTTTAGTGGGATCCTCTTCATTAGGGATATCCCAATAGGGAAGACCTATACGCAGCTGACAAATGTCTGGCTGGAGAGATGGCCACCAGGTCCCTAAGCGGGCTGTATGCAAGATAGACCATACTTCCTTTCCAGTAGGATTTGTGATCAGACATCGCTGCTGAACAGGCTTATGAGGGTTAGGACTACTGGTGGTCAAGGGGAGAGTCTATAGCCTTATCCACACAGCGAATCCACAATTTGAAAGGGTTTCCAGTCTTTTCCAGTTTCCAGCCAGAGTCTGGACAGGGCACAGGCTTGAGATGAGAGGTAGGGATCCAGGAAGTGATTTTGACTACCTTTACCCTGTAGGTGTTATAAGTAGCACCTGGTATGGTCCTTTTCAGGGGAGTTCCAGGGATGACACCAGATGTCATCTTACATAGATGAAGTCTCTATTTGATATCGCTGTAGAGTCCCCTCATCCCCAGGTTGGTAGGCAGTGGCCATCTGTTTTCACAGGTGTCTCTGAGTTCTTTCAAGAGCTTTAAGTCTGTTAAGCAAGGGGGTGTGGAAGGAATCGTTAGGTCTTAGAGTTGGGGTAGGACCCTTACTGGAGGAGGGACACCATAGAGAATTTCACAGGGTGTGAGGTTACACAAAGAAATAGATTGAGTATTTCCTGCATGAAACAGTACATAAAGCAGGAGCATAGTCCAATCTTTTATGCCGGTCTCTAAGCTTAATTTTGTTATGGTCTCTTTAATGGTTCTATTCATTCTTTCTACCTGTCCTGAACTCGGTGGTCTGTAAACACAATGTAATTTCCAATTAATCCCCAGGGTCCTTGCTAACCTCTGAGTTACCTGGGCCACGAACGCCGGTCCATTATCAGACCCTATTACTTTAGGCAGGCCATAGCTTGGAAAAATATCTTCCAGGATCTTCTTGACCACCATTTGCGCTGTTTCATTTTTTTTTCTTTTCTTTTTTTTTCGGGGGAAAGCTTCAATCCATCCTGAAAATGTATCTACAAAGACTAGGAGATATTTAAGTCCATTCCTTGCTGGCTTAATTTCAGTAAAGTCCACTTCCCAGAATTGTCCTGGTCTGGTTCCTCGTAGGTGCTTTCCTGCAGGAAGCTTGGAAGGGTAAGAATTAACCAATTGATGGACCCAACAGGCTTCTGTTATCCATTCAGTTGTTTCCTTTCACTGTGAGTCGGTTAGTGGAAAACTCTGTTTTTGATCCTTCAAAAATGAATGCAGTTTCTTTGAACCAAGGTGAGTGATTTGATGTACATTTTCTACTGAAATAGTTAGAGCCGTGATTATAGGAGTTTTTACTGAAGGATTTAGAAATTCCACTTGGGGGCCTTCAGGGTTAAAAGTTATTTTGGCCCAGAGCTTTGTGAGCAGATCTCTGCCAATCAATGGGGCCATGCATTCTGGGATTACTAGGAAGGAGTGATGGATTTTTCCTTTCCCCTGGTCCATGGTCCTCTTAGTTGTCCAAGCCTGATATTTACTGCCATTAGCCCCTTGAATTAGAGACCTTTTATTTGATAGAGGTTCCAATGGGGCCTTAAAGGCAGAATATATTGCCCCTGTATCCACTTCAATGTATACTGGGGTCCCCTCCACTTCAAAAGTTAACCTGAGCTCGAGGAGAGGATCTGAGCCCCGACTTTCTTAGTAATCCTACAGAGTCAGAATGTCCAGCTGGCCTGGCTGTCTCTTTCTAGGGCACTCTTTAGCCCAGTGTCCTTTTTTTTTAGAGTAGGCACATTGAATTGAGGCCAGGGGTGGCCTCTAGTGTGGTCCCCGGTGTCCCTTCCTGTCTCCATGTTTCTTAATTTCTGGTCTATTTGTTGTTGTGACCAGGACCTTAGTCAATGCCTTAGTCTGTCTTTTGTTTCTTTTATCCTCCCTTTGCTCCATACTCTTCCTCAGTTTCTCTCTTAGTATACCTTCTTGGCTTCTCTGACTAAACCTCTCAAAGTCATATCTTGTAATCCATCTAAGCATTGTAACTGTCTTTTAATATCCAGAACAGCTTGCCCAATAAAGGAAACCATGACAGATGCCTTTTGATTCTCTGCCTGAGGATCGAAAGGAGTAAATCTCTTATATGCCTCCATAATTCCCTGTAGGAACATGCAGGGACATTCATCAGTCCCTTGAATAATCTCTCTTACCTTGGCCAAAATAGTTGATCGCCTAGCGGCCACTAAGATACCCACTATTTGAGCCCGGCAATAAGAGGAAGGATGCTCATTACCTTCACAGGTTTTGGGGTCCCAGTTGGGTCTGTGCAAGGGAAAGGCGGCTTTGCATATGTTGGGAAGTTTTGTCGGTCACCCATCTGGTCCGAGAATATTTTTTTCTAGAATCCAGGAAGATCCTCTTTTGTTCCTCTGTCTTGAAGAGAGTCCCTAGGAGTTGTTGGCAGTCATCCCAAGTAGGCTGGTGTGAAAAAATCAATGATTCAACCACACCTGAGACCCAGGTTGGGTCCTCAGTAAAAGGGGGATTGTTATTTTTCCAGTTATTTAGGTCTGAAGAGGAGAAAGGTAAAAACTGGTAGGCTTGCACTTTTCCCCCATGGTTGTCATCAATCATTGTTCCTTAGAAATGGAGAGGGAGCATCACGGGAGTTCCAGGGATTTCAATCATTCAACGCCGGCAAATTCCTTTAGCCGGGCCAGCATTCTCCAGGGGAGGAGGGGGTGTGTTTGCTGCAGGGGAGTTATTTGGAGTTCACTGGGCTCGCTTAGCTTCCTCCAATGGCGGACAGGCTGAGTCAGCAGCAGGGGAATTACTTAGAGGGTGTTGGGGGTTGGGGGACGAGGGCAGGGAATAAGTAGTAGGACGAGAGTCCAGTAGAGTCAAATCTTGTGACTCAGGGAGAACAGAGGTTGAAGGAGGAGGAGGAGCAGAAGGTTTGAGAGAGCATGAGGGAAGGAGTAGGAGTGGGGGCAGGGGCAAGGAAAAGCTTCACACATGGAGGAGGAGAATTGCAGATGTCCTGAAAAGTTAAGATATATGTCTCTTGATCCTGATGTCTATGTGGCGCTGGCTGAAAGTCAATATCTCTGACTTTTTAAATTAGTGGGAAGTAGAAAGATCCTTCTAGGGGCTATCTGAATCCAAAGGTGGGCCATTCTGAGGCACAGAGAGTCTGCCAGGTCCAGCGTTTTACTGAAAAAGAAAGATTCTGAGCCCTTAAGCGGACTTTGGTGCAATGATCAAGGGTCAGGGAAAGAGGCATTGAAGTGCTCTATCCCATTATGAAAGATAAACAATCAGTAAAAGTAACGACACACGACACAGACAAGACAATACAATAAAGACAGGCAATGGACGTCCAACACTGAGACCAGGACTGAGTAGCCGGCAAAACCTGATGGGCTGGATATGCCGAATATGAAACAAAATATCACTGAGTCGAGGAGACTATTGTTCCTCGATTTCCCGAGTTCTCTGGGGAGTCCCCCAGTGACGTGGCCTGTGGCTCTATGACATGTCTGTCAGCCATCGTCGGAGAGAGCTCACACTCTTTATCAACAGCCATTTTGCCAAGCCCTAACCTGAAACCTGAAACCAGAAAGAGGCTCCTTACATACCCCCAGAGGAGCCCGTTGGGGTCTCTCATCTGCCGCTGCTGGATCTCGGTGGAACCTCCATATGTAAAGGTCGGGCGAGCGTCCGGGGAAGAAACCACCAAGAGACTGTCTCATGCAAAAGCAAAGGGTTTATTATGGGTCCAGCATGCTGGGGCTCAGAGTTCACTTGAATAGAGCAGAGAGCCCTGAGAACAGCTTAAGCAGAGCTTATATACTTTCCTTTGAGAGGGCAGGGCAGGATGTTTATTGATGGGTCCGGGCGAGTGAGCTGTTTGTGGGCAACTGGGTGAGGAAGTACTTTCTGCAGTTTGGCAGTTGAGGACAGAACATTCTGGGAACAAGATTAGCAAACAGTTCTCAAGATTTCAACAGTGTTTTATTAAGCATACAGAAAACAGGAAGTGATAAGTACCTATTATATTAACCTTTCACTACCGACTACACTTTGCCAGATTTCCTAATGTCTCTATTGATATCTGCTTTCCTACATATTTTCCCCAGTTCATCATTGTGACTGACTCTTCACATGTGGTGACATTTACATTCACTCTATACCCGAAACCCTATAGCTAAAGAACTTTTGGTCCAAATCCTATGCTCACTCTCCTTTCTAAACCTACCGACTATCTTCCTAATCCTACTGATTATCCGTTTTTGACTGGAAGTTCTCTTTGACAATCAATCATCCAAAATACACGGAACTTTGCCATTGTATATTGATGTATCTGAGACATCTGTGCAGAAAATAAATCAAAGCTCAGTATCACAATCAAGGTCCCAATGCTCTTCTGGGCTTCAAATCTTAAATAGATTTCTGTTTTCATACTTATGTTTCACCTATATATTCTTGTAAATATCGCAGGTTTCCAATACCATTATTCATCCAGCAGAATGATTCCTAATGCAAATTGAACCCGTTATTAACCCTAACCATACACTGTTCCCTGAATATAACTTTACAGAAGAGCAGGGACAGAGTAGGTCTTACAATATAGGAATGTAGGGGAACTTCCTATTGCTAAGAAACTCAAAGGTACATGTAAAAATGATCCCTGGAGAAGTTGTAGGCAGCTATGAAGGAACTGAGTGAGCAAAAGTCATCTTCTCTTGCAAACAACCTGGTCAGGATGAAGGGATATGTCTGAATCAGCCTCTCTCTTCTTAATGTAGAGAAGAAGAACCAAACCAGGCTGTGTGGAGAGCTGTTCCCGGTTGCCTATGGTTAATATACCATTCAAACTCGTGAAACTGTAACAGGAAGCAGGGGCAGCCTTCATTTCAGGGGACCCTTGGAAGCAACTGTTAGGACAAAGTGGTTGCAAATGGTGTGAGCTCATTCAGTTCCTGAAGGAAGTGACCTCAGACCTCACCTCACATCCTTGGTGATAGAACTCTCTGAATTTGGGATCAAGGAATCCAGGCACCCAAATCCCATTCCAGTCCCAGTAGCAGTGGTCTCACTTCTTTGGATTTACCAAGGACAGAATCAGTCTTTGTTGGTACCTACTGATATGAGGATTGCCAAAAGCCAGGAAAGCTCTGAAGAGTGGCCTTTCCTGAGAAAGCAGGTAGTGGATCACCGCTGCCTCCTGACAACTTTACAGAGTTGGCCAAGGAAACCAGATCTGAAACAGGACAGGCAATTTCGGGGGAACATAGTTTGGCCCAATAGTCAGAGGACACTCCGGATAGTCAGAGACCTACTTGGGCGAAGAAGGTGCTTTGTGGGTGTGGGTGTGTGTTTGTGCTTTTGTCTCATGTTCTCAGAATAGGTAGGAATGGCGGTTTGTTTGGTTTGGAGTGAACTGTTTCTAATAAGTGATTTGATAAAGCAAGTGTTTCTATGTCTGTGTATCCCATTGTGTCCTTGGTTGTAGACATTAGAAAAGAGAATGCATGAATGGATGTGTCCTGTCTGGTAGAAAGCTTCCCAGCATTCATCCAGCCGAATATATGAATGCACTGCGGCTTCCCTTATCGATGGGCAACACCTGCTATTTTCCTAAGTTCTGGTTTTATTTTTGAATTCTGGCCACTCTCCAGAATAGGCTCATGGTTTTGTGTACAAGAGAAGTACCACCTTCAAGCTCTGTGACATGGCCATGTACTGGATAGCTGAAGGGAATGGCGTGCAACTAAGAAAACTCAGATATCAGTGTGACCAGTAAAGTCTCAGTGGAAAAACCGTGCTTTGGGCCTTTTGCTTACCTTTTGTTCTATTCCCCTGTATGTCAGGAATTTCTTTGCCTCAGGCCACACCTTCGTGAAGCCGGAACAAAACACTTTTCAAATGGAAATGAATGGGCCTCACCTGTGGCTCTTTGCCTAATTGCTTTAGAAAGGGGTGTGTCTGAATCAGCCTCTTGGCCCTGTGTGAGGCTGTGGCTTAGATTCTTAGCACCTGATTGATATAAAGAAAGATCCCATGTGTGAATCCAAAACCAAAATGCCCAAAAGAGGAGTCATTGAGGATAAAGTCTCTTGCCTTCCACTGTAAGGTTCCTGAACTCCATCAAGTGAGAATAGGGATCCTTTGGGTCAAATGATTTCTTCAAAGCCCTGCACAAGCTAGCCCAGTGGTGTTTGTGTTTTCTTATGACTCCAATTCACATAAAGATTCTAAACCCCACTGTCAGTAGGACTCAAATTGGAGAAGCAGAGCAGTATTACAGCAGGCCTATTTGATCACTCCTGGGTTACAGGAAGGGTGTCCAGGCCACCCTGACATTAGGAAAATAAGGGGCAAGGAAGCCTATTTTGGACACTGTCTTGGGCTGTGTCCTTCATGGAAACTTCCAGCCAGAGGTTAAGATGAGTGTCTATATGCAATAAGATGAGGGTCATGTGGGAATGTTTTGGTTTAATTTTGGTCATTTGTGTTGGGGTTGGAAGAGATGAGTAGGTCAACCAGGACTTGAAATCTGGTGTGATTCCCCTTAGAGACTGAGTTATGGAACTGAACTCAGAGAAGTATTGGCATGAATTGTGTTGAGTTTTTAGGAGGCCACACATGAGACTCGCTCTTGGAAACTGAGACCTAGGCCCAGGCTGGCTTTCCACAGAGCACTGGGAATCTCACCCAGGATATCACAAGATTTTATTCTGAAAGACTTGGCAGCCATAGTGAAAACACACATAGACCTCACACTGTAGACCTCAATGGGCCTGGCTTCATGTGACCTTTTGGCGACTCTTTGGGAAGACTTGCCTTTGAGTGTCCTCCAGAGATTTCATTGAAATGAGCTTCCTCACAATTTAATGGTTCCTAAATGAATTGAAACCCACAGTGCCTCCAACTTCCACCTTAAAAAATGGCTAGATAAATACCATAAAATTTTTGAAATTCCTATGACCAGGTGGCACTGGAGAACCTTTGTATGCCCTATTGCTGATCATGAGTGCCTTTATTGACTGAGTTTCATTAAAATGGTGTAGAACAGAGATGCCAGTAAGTTGGATACTCCTCAATTGTAGGCGCAAGCTTTGGTGTGCAGGTTTGTGATAAAACATCCGTGGTGGGGCCATGTGGATCTGCCATTGCTTCCAAATGGCATGTGACTGATGTGGTGCAGCCAGGAAACCCTTATATGTAAAGGCATATTGGTATATGGAGAATTTTTAGGGCAATGTTCATAATCAAGTTGCTATGGACAAGGGGACAATCTATGTGGGCTAGAAGCCTGGTTGGTGCATTCTCCTGCAGACCATGACCCACTACACATGACAGAACTCCCTTCAGCACTGTGTCCCAGTTCAACTCCTTGTATTTCGTGTAGAAAATACCAATCTCCCAGTGTAGCAGCAAGAAACACCTCGAAAAGTGGAGAATGACCAAATGCCTTCACAGTCCACACGGGGAGACTCTTAGACCCCAGTGGTCACAGTTTACTTACAAAGAGAGAATTCAGTACTGTAGCCTAGTGTTCATTGGAAAATAAGAAACCACGTCCTCCAGGTCACATAGATGTAGACCCAGCTCTGATGGTCTCACTAGAAAGAAAGCTAAAGCTCCTGACAACAACATATATTTTGAGTTCCCAACATCAGAGGCAGTTTCTCAAGAAGTCTTTAGGCCAGAAGAGCTACAAGTATGTGGAGTGTTTACCTTGTCCCTTACATTTGGAAACTCCTCTACCACATCCAAGGTTGTGAACTCCTTTGAATTTTCCATTCCAGATATATATTCACAGATTTTCCAACTCTTCTCCTCTAATTGCGTCTTATTTGGGGCGAAGGTAATGTGAAGCCATTGTTCTGGATGAGAGTGGGAAATTTATTGTGTAGCCCATATTTGCATCCACATTGGATTCATTTTCCTTTTTTCCATTCAAAATACTGAATCCCTGACACTAACCCATACCCTACTAGACTCTGACTACTAATCCTACTATGATGGAGAATAATAACACAAACAGAATAGAAATACAAGCCGTTCAGAGGAAGCATGGTGTATAGTTGGACTTGCCTTTTGCATGATAAAGGGTAGGTGTTATATATCTAGTCCATTTTTCATTGAAATAGTTCTCTATGTGTTTTTTTCCTTTAATTTTTATTGTTGGTTGTTCAAAACTTTACCTATTGCTTGACATATCATATTTCACACTTTGATTCAAGTGGGTTATGAACTCCCATTTTTACCCCGTATACAGGTTTCAGCATCACATCTGTTACACATCCACTGTTTTACGTATTGCAATAGTAGTGTCTGTTGTAGTCGGCTGTCTTTCCTATCCTCTACTATGCCCCATCCCCTCCCCTCCCATCTTCTCTCTCTACTCCATCTACTGTAATTTATTTCTCCCCCTTGTTTTTTTCCCCCCTTTCCCCTCACTTCCTCTTGTATGTAATTTTGTATAACCATGAGGGTCTCCTTCCATTTCCATGCAATTTTTCTTCTCTTTCCTTTTCTCTTCCACCTCTCACCCCCGTTTAATGTTAATTTTCTTCTCATGCTCTTCCTCCCAACTCTGTTCTTAGTTACTCTCCTTATATCAAATAAAACTATTGGCATTTGTTTTTTTTTAGGGATTGGCTAGCTTCACTTAGCATAATCTGTTCTAATGCCATCTATTTCCCGGCAAATTCTATGATTTTGACATTTTTTAATGCAGAGTATTACTCCATTGTGTATAAATGCCACATTTTTTTTCCTTCGTCTATTGAAGGGCATCTAAGTTGGTTCCACACTCTTGCTATTTTGAATTGTGCTGCTATGAACATCAATGTAGCAGTGTCAATGCAGCATGCACTTTTTAGGTCTTAGGGAATACACTGAGAAGGGGAATAGCTGGGTCAAATGGTGGTTCCATTCCTAGCTTCCAAGAAATCTCCATACTTCTTTCAAATTGGCTGCACCAATTTGCAGTCCCACCAGCAATGTACAGGTGTACCCTTTTCCCCACATCGTCGGCAGCACTTGTTGTTTGACTTCATAATGGCTGCCAATCATACTGGAGTGAGATGGTATCTTAGGGTGGGTTTGTTTTCCATTTTTCTGACTGCAAGAGATGGTGAGCATTTTTTCATGTACTTATTGATTGATTGTATGTCCTCATCTGAGAAGTGTCTGTTCAGGTCCTTGGACCATTTGTTGATTGGGTTATTCGTTTTCTTATTGTTTAATTTTTTGAGTTCTTTGTATACTCTGGATATTAGGGCTCTATCTGAAGTGTGAGGAGTAAAGATTTGTTCCCAGGATGTAGACTACTTATTTACCTCTCTTATTTTTTCTTTTGATGAGAAAAAACTTTTTAGTTTGAGTAAGTCCCATTTGTTAATTCTAGTTATTAACTCGTGTGCTATGGGTGCCCTATTGAGGAATTAGGAGCCCAACCCCACAGTATGTAGATCATAGCCAACTTTTTCTTGTATCAGATGCAGTGTCTCTGATTTGATATCAAACTCCTTGATCCATTTTGAGTTAACTTTTGTGCATGACGAGAGAAATGGATTCAGTTTCATTTTGTTGCATATGAATTTCCAGTTTTCCCAGAACCATTTGTTGAAGATGCTATCCTTCCTCCATTGCATGCTTTTAGACCCGATTGGCATTGCATTTAAGATATAGAGAATTTTGGTTATATTGCCATTTTGATGATGTTAGTTCTGCCTATCCATGAACATAGTATATTTTTCCATCTTCTAAGATCTTCTTCTATTTCTCTCTTTAGGGTTCTGTAGTTTTCATTTGATAATTCTTTCACCTCTTTTGTTAGGTTGATTCCCAAGTATTTTTTTTTTTTTTGTGTGTGTGTGTGGATATTTTGAATGGAGTGGTTGTCCTCATTTCTATTTCAGAGGATTTGTTGCTGATATACAGGAATGCCTTTGATTTATGCGTATTGATTTTATATCCTGCCACTTTGGTGAATTCATTTATTAGCTCTAATAGTTTCTTTGTATACCTTTTTGGGTCTGCTAAGTATAGAATCATGTCATCTTCAAATAGTGATAATTTACGTTCTTCTTTTCCTATTTTTATGCCTTTGATTTCTTTAATCTCTCTAATTGCTCTGGCCAGTGTTTCGAGAACTATGTTGAACAGAAGTAGTGAGAGAGGGCATCCCTATCTTCTTCCAGATTTTAGAGGGAATGCCTTCAATTTTTCTCCATTCAGAATGATGCTAGCCTGAGGCTTAGCATAGATTGCTTTTCCATTATTGAGGTATGTTCCTGTTATCCCTAGTTTTTCCAGAGTTTTGAACATAAAGGGATGCTGTACATTGTCGAATGCTTTTTCTGCATCTATCGAGATGATCAAATGGTTCTTATTTTTAAGTCTATTGATGTGATGAATAACATTTATTGATTTCTGTATATTAACCAGCCTTGCATCCCAGGGATGAATTCTACTTGATCATGGTGCACAATTTTTTTAATATGTTTTTGTATCCGATTCGCCACAATTTTATTGAGGATTTTTGCATTTTTCCTGAAATAGCTTGAAAAGTATTGGTATTAGTTCCTCTTTAAAGGTTTTGTAAAACTCTGCTGTATACCCATCCGGTCCTGGGCTTTTCTTAGTTGGTAGTCTTTTGATGGTTTATTCTATTTCCTCAATTGTTATGGGTCTGTTTAGGTTGCCTATATCCTCCTGACTCAATCTGGGCAGATTATATGACTTGAGAAATTTATCGATGCCTTCACTATCTTCTATTTTATTGAAGAATAAGAATTCAAAATAATTTCGGATTATCTTCGTATTTCTGAACTATCTGTTGTGATACTGAATTCTCCCTATTCTTTTCTTTGTTAGCTTGGCTAAGGGTCGGTCGATTTTATTTATTTTTTCAAAGAACCATCTTTTAGTTTTGTCAATTTTTTCAATTGTTTCTTTGTTTCGATTTCATTAATTTCAGCTCTGATTTTAATTATTTCTTGGCTTCTACTTCTTTTGCTGTTGTTTTGCTCTTCTTTTTCTTGGATTCTGAGATGAAGTATGAGATCATTTATTTGTCTTTTTTTTTTCCTTTTTTTAAGGAATGAAATCCAAGCAATGAATTTTGTTCTTAGAACTGCTTTCAATGTGTCCCATAGATTCTGATATGTAATGTCTGTGTTTTCATTTATCTCTAAGAATTTTTTAATTTCCTCCTTGATGTCTTCTATAACCCATTGATCATTCAGTAACCTATTTTTCATTCTCCATGTGATACATGATTTTTCCTTCTTTCTTTCATTGTTGATTTTCAGTTTCATTTCCTTATGATCAGATAAGATGCCTGGTATTATATCTACTCCTTTATATTGTCTAAGAGTAGCTCTGTGACATAATATATGATTTATTTTTTGAGAAGTATCCATGTGCTGCTGAGAAAAAAAGTGTAACTGCTTGATGTTGGGTGGTATATTCTATATATATATATCATAAGTCTGGGTTATTAATTGTGTTATTGAGTTCTATAGTTTCATTATTCAACTTTTGTTTGGAAGATCAGTCCAGTAGTGAGAGAGGTGTGTTTGAGTCTCCCATGAGTATTGTATATTGGTTTATTAGAATCTTGAACTTGAGAAGAATTTGTTTGATGAACATAGCTGCACCAATGTTTGGGGCATATATATTTATGATTGTTATGTCTTGTTGGTGTATGGTTTCCTTGAGCAGTATGTAGTGTCCCTCTTTATCCCTTTTGATTAACTTTGGCTTGAAATCTATTTTATTTGATATGAGTATGGACACTTCTGCTTGTTTCCGAAGTCCATATGAGTGATATGATTTTTCCCAACTTTTCACCTTCAGTCTATGTATATCTTTTCCTAACAAATGTGTCTCCAGTAGGCAGCATATTGTTGGGTCTTGTTTTATGATCCATTCTACTAGCCTGTGTCTCTTAATTGGTGAGTTTAAGCCATTAACATTTAGGGTTATTATTGAGATATGGGTTGTTCTTCCAGCCATATTTGTATATTTATGTTACTAAACATGGTTTGTTTTCCTCCTTGATTATTTTCCCCCCTTTACTCCTCTACCTCCCACTGTTGGTTTTCATTGTTATTTTCCATTTCCCCTTCCTGTGATGTTTTGCCAAGGATGTTTTTAAGAAATCGTTTTCTAGCTGCAAATTCTTTTAACTTTTGTTTATCGTGGAAAGTTTTAATTTCATCTTCTATCCTGAAGCTTAATATCGCTGGATACACAATTCTTGGATGGAACCCATTTTCTTTCAGTGTTTGAAAAATGTTATTGCAGGATCTTCTAGCTTTCAGAATCTGTGTTGAAAGATCAGCTGTTATCCTGATTGGTTTACCACTAAATGTAATCTGCTTCCTTTATCTTGTAGCTTTTAAAATTCTCTCCTTTTTCTGTATGTTGGGCATCTTCATTATAATATGTCTAGGTGTGGATCTCTTATGATTTTGCACATTTGGCATCCTGTAAGCTTCTAGGATTTGCGATTCTGTCTCATTCTACAAGTCTGGGAAGTTTTCTCCTTTATTTCATTGAATATATTGCTCATTCCTTTTGTTTGGACCTCTATACCTTCCTGTATCCCAATGACTCTTAAGTTTGGTCTTTTTATGTTATCCCATATTTCTTGGATGTTCTGCTCATGGTTTCTTAAAAGTCTTGCTGAGCTGTCTGTGTTCTTTTCAAGTTGAAATAATTTGTCTTCATTGTCTGATGTTCTATCTTCTAAGTGTTCTACTCTGCTGGTAGTATTCTCAATTGAGTTTTTAAGTTGGTTTATTGATTCCTGCATTCCTAGGATTTCTGTTTGTTTGATTTTATAATCTTTATCTCCCTGTATAGTTGATCTTATGCTTCTTGGATTTTTTTTATGTAATTCATTATCAAGGTGATCTTTCATTGTCTGATTTTGCTCTCTAATGTCTTCCTTGAGACTCCAGATCATCTGAAGCATGTATATCCTGAGTTCTTTATCTGACATTCCATCTGCTGCAGATATTACCTCTTCTAACGTTGACTTTACCTGCATTGCTTATGGTCCTTTCTTTCCTTGTCTTTTCATACTGTTCATATTTCTTTCTGCTTGGTGAAACTGTTGTGTTATTGAATTTTTCCCCTATATATTTATATTGCTCTTGTATAGTTTCAAAGTCTCCCTCGCAGGCACGGGTGGTGGCTCTGCCCCTCCTACAATTGGGACAATGTGCCTACCACACCAGCAGGCTGCTGGGCCTGTTCTGTAAGTCGGTAGCTGGTCCGCCTACCTTGAAGGTGCGAGCAGCAGCTCTGCCCCTCTGCAGGCACTGGGCCTGTTCTGCCAGTGGGTCACAAGTCGGGCTACTTTGCAGGCATGGGCGGCAGCTTTGACCATCCGCGGGCCACTGGGTCTGTTTTGTCTGTCCCTTGCAGGTCTGTCTACCTTGCAGGCGCCTGTGGCTGCTCCGCCCCTCCCCCAACCGGGACGATGTGTCTACCATGCTGGCGGGGCATAGGCCTGGTCTGTCGGTGGTTGCAGGTCCACCTACCTTGCAGGTGCAGAGGGCGTCTCTGCCCCTCCGCAGATTGCTGGGCCTGTCCTGCTGTGGGACACAGGTCTGCCTACCTTGCAGGCCCGGCGGCATTGCCCCTCCCCCAACCAGGGCGATGTGTTTTCCACGGTGGCGGGCCACTGGTCCTGTTCAGCCGGTGGGTCGCAGGTCCGCCTACCTTGAAGGAGCGATTGGCAGATCTGCCCCTCCCTCTCTCAATGTGTTTTTAAAGTTGACAAATATGTGAATTCCTGTCTCCCTTTCTCTGTAGCATATTCAGCACATGTATTTTTATATGCACATATAGAATCCTACCTGGTATCACACGTACATTTTTGTGAGGTTGCTGACTTGGCAGATACAAATTATGAGAAGAGATCACTCCTTCTAAACAATGTTGTAACTGAAAATTTAAGCTATGGGTGAGCTTCCTAGTTAAACAATATTACACATAAATCCACGCTCAGTAAAATGAAGATTTTTGGATCTGTGGATGATATATATTTCATGAAGAATTTCAATTGGCATATATATTGTTACTTTTTAATGTCTGTTTTGTGTGTGTGTGTGTGTGTATACACACTCTTGTATATATATATATATATATATATATATATATATATATATGCACATTCTCCATATATTTCAAAATATGAAATAGATGTGTCTTATGTACAGTCCCAAAATTCATTCATGTTCATGTATGTGGAATTATAATCAAATTTTCACAAGATTATTCTCAGAAATATTCATCCACCTGAAATACATATTTGTTTCTTAGGACTGAAAACTAAATTCAGTGAATGGTGCATTCAAATCCTAATATTTCTACATTAACTGACTCAGTTTAACATCAATGCAAGAAGATTCCTATGGGACATGATGTTTATTTTGACGTTCATTTTTACTCAACACTGGTACATTACTATTCCTTCAGTTAATGCACATCAGAGGATATGTATTTCATCTACAATTTCACAAATTTATAAGCATTTGTTTCACTTTCAGTCACTTCCTGCTTCAGAACACATGTATTTCTCCAGGTTTCTTGACTGGTCTTTTTATGAGACTTTTTTCCAAAAAAAAATTTTCAATTTCCATAATCAATTTTAAGCAAAACTCACACACTCTTCATGATAAACCATAATCCTCATATTACCATTAGATGTAAAACGGGTTGGAATGAATGGTTGTATATCAATATAAGATTTCCTGTATATTTTCACATTTCAATTCAATCCATTATTTGAAGTTGGAACCAGTTATATTATTTATTCACAGTATGGTCTATACATGCATATTCTCCATATTCAAAGACAAAGAGTGCACCTGTTTGTACCCCGAATACTAATTTATACATCTTCAAAATATTGCTCCCAGAAATGGTGGAAGAAATACTCAGGTCACCTTATCTACATATACATTGTATCACAGTAATATTCTGGACACAAAAAGCAAAAGTCACACTTATGATTGTACCAAAGCCTAAATGGAAACTGAACATGGATTCCTAAAAACATCCAGGTCCAGTTTGCCTAATAGTCTCAAATATCAATCCTATTGGTGACTACGTATTTGTTTCTTCCTAAAATTATATATTCAACCTAAATGCAGTTAATAATGTCTAATCCTATCACTCACTCTATACTTTGCCTGATTTCCTAATGTCTCTATTGATGTCTGTTTTCCTAAATATTTTCCCCAGTTCACCATGTGAGTGACTCTTCACATGTGATGATATTTACTTTCACTCTCTAAGCGAAACCCTATTGATAAAGAATTTTTGGTCCAAATCCTGTACTCACTCTTCTTCTGAAAGCTACTGACTATCTTCCTAATCTTACTGAGTTTCCCTGTTTGAGTGGAAGTTCTCTTTTCCATTCAATCATCCAAGGTACAAGGTCCTATGCCATTGATTATCGATTTATCTGAGACATATATGCGGAACATAATTCAAAGCTAAGTATCACAATCAACAGCTCAATGCCCTTCTGAGCTTCAAATCTTACCTAGATTTCTGTTTTCATACTTATATTTTATGTCTATGTTTTAATAAATATCACAGGTTCCCAATACCATTATTCATCCAGCAGAATGATTCCTAACCCAAATCAAACATGTTATTAAACCCTAAACATACACTGTTCCCAAAATCTCACTTAACTAAAGACCAGGGACAGTGTTGGTCTTACAATACAGGAATGTAGGGGATATTCCATATGCTGAAAAACTCAAAGGTCCATGCAGATGTGATCCCTGGAGAAGATATAGGCAGCTATGAAGGACCTTAAAGAGCAAAACTCATCTTCCATTGCAAACAACCTGGTCAGGATGAAGGGTTGTATCTTAATGAGCCTCTCTGTACTCAATGTAGAGAAAATGGACCAAACCAGGCCTGTGTGGAGAGCTGTTCCTGGGTGCCTATGGTTGATTCACCATTCTAACTTGTGAAAGTGTCACAGGAAGTAGGGGCAGCCTCTATCTCATGGGACCCTTGGAAGCAACTGTTAGGACAAAGTGATTGCCAAGGCAGTGTCCTCATTCACTACCTGAAGTAAGTGATCTTACCTCTCTTCCTTGGTGATGGAACTCTCTGAACTTGTGTGCAGAAGCCAGGCAACCAGAGCCAGTCCCAGTCCCAGTCCCATTGAGGTCACTTGTTTGGATTTACCAAGGACAGAATCAGTGTTTCCTGGAACCTACTGATGTGAGGATGGCCAAATGCCAGGAGAGCTTTGTAGAGGGGCCTTTCCTGAGAAAAAGGTACTTTCCCATTTCTGGCTCCTGACAACGTCACAGATTTGGCCAAGGAGACCATATCTGAGACAGGACAGGCCATTTGGGGGTACATAGTATGGCCTACCAGTCAGACGACACTCAGGATAGTCACAGAATTACTTGGGGGAAGGAGGTGTCTTTGTGGGTGTGGGAGTGAGTTTGTGGTTTTTTCTCATGTTCTGAGAATAAGTAGGAAAGGCAGTTTGTTGGGTTTGGAGTGGACTGTGTCTAGTAATTCCTTTGACAATGTGAGTGTTTCTATGTCTGTGTAACTCTCTGTGTCCGTGGTTGTATTCATTAGAAAAGAGAATTCATCTATGGATGTGTCCTGTCTAGTAGAAAGAATTCCAGGATTTATCCTGCCTAATTTATGAATGGACTGTGACTTGCCTTATCAATGGGCAACACGTACTATCTTCCTAAGTTCCTGTTTTCTTTCTGAATCTGGCCACTCTCCAGAGTAGGCTCATGGTTTTTTGTCCAAGTTATGTACCACCTCCAACCTCTGTGACATGGCCAATGTATTCTATAGCTGAAAGGAAAGGGAGCATCTCAGAAAACTCAGATATCAGTGTGACAAGGAAAGTCTCAGTGGAGAAAACCGGCTTTGGGCCTTTTGCTTCCCTATTCCTCTGTTGCCCTGAATGTCAGGAAGGTCTTTGCCTCAGGCCACCCCTTTGTGAATCCTGAAGAAAACAGTTTTCAAATGGAAATGAATGGGCATCACCTGTGGCTGTTTGCTAAAATGCTTTGAGAGATATGTGTGTGAATCAGCCTCTTGGCCGTGTGTGAGGCTGTGTCTTAGATATTCAGCGCCTAATGGATCTTAAGAAAGATCCCATGTGTTCATCCAAAACCAAAATGTCTAAAAAATCAGTCATTGTAGATGAAGTTTATTGCCTTTCTCTGTTAGGTTCCTGACCTCCAACAAGTGAATTTGGGGATCCTTTGAATTAATCGAGTTCTTCAAAGCCCTGCAGAGGCTAACCCATATGTGCTTGGGTTTTCTAATGAATCCAAATCACATAAAGAATCTATACATGACAGTCAGTAGGACTCAAATTGGAGAAGCAGAGCAGTATTAGTGGCAGGCCTATTAAAGCACTCCTTGTTTACAGGAAGGGTGTCCAGGTCACACTGACTTTAGGCAAATGAGGGCAAGTTAGATTATTTCAGACTCTGTCTTGTGCTTTACCCCTCATGGAAACCTCCAGCCAGAGGTAATGATGAGTGTCTATATGGAAGAAGATGAGGGCAATGTGGGAGTGTTTTGGATTTAATTGTGGTCATTTATTTGGCTGTTGGAAGATAAGACTGGGTCCACCTGGGCTTTAACTCGGGTTTGATTCACCTTAGAGACTGAGTTCTGGAACTGACCTCAGAGAAGTATTGACATGAATTGTGTTGGGATTTTAGGAGGCCACGCATTAGACTTGCCCTTGGAAACTGAGATCTAAGCCCAGGGTGGCTTTCCACAAAGCACTGAGAATGTCAGCCAGGATATACCCGGATTTTATTCTGAAAGACTTGGCAGGCATATTTGAGAGTCAAAACACCCATGGACCTCACATTGTAGACCTCAATGGGCCTGGCCTCATGTGACCTTTAGGCCACTCTTTGGGAAGCATTGCCTGTGAGAGTTCTCCAGATCTTTCATTGAAATGAGCTTCCACAACATTTAATGGTTCATGAATGAATTGAAACCCACTGTGGCTCCAAATTCCTCTTTGAAAAATGGCTAGATAAATACCATGCAATTTTTTAAATTCCCATGACCAGGTGGCACTGGAGAACAGTTAGATCTCCTGATGCTCATCATGAGTGTACCAGACTGGGCCTTGATTTACTGGGTTTCATGAAAATGGCATAGAACAGAGATGCCAGTAAGTTGGAACCTTCTGAGTAGTGCGCCTTGAGCAGTTGTGGTCAGGTGTGTGACAAAACATCTGTGGTGGTGCCATGTGCATCTGCCATTGGCTTCCAAATAGCATGTGATTGACTTGCAGCAGCCAGCAGACCCATTTATGTAAAGGCACCTTGTTATATAGAGAGGTTTCAGGTCAATGTTCAGAATTAGGTTGCAATGGAAAAGGGGCAATGTAGCAAGCAATGAGTGATAGAAGCCTGGATGGTGCATTCTCCTGCAGACTCTAACCCACCACAAGTGACAGAACTCCCTGCAGCACTGTGTCCCAGTTGAACTCCTTGTATTTTGTAAAGCAAATATCAAACTCACTGTGCAGCACCAAGAAACACCACGAAAAGTGGAGGATGACCAAATGTCTTCACAGCGACACGGGGAGACACTAAGCCCCCAGTGGCCACAGTTTACCTACAAAGAGAGAATTCAGCACTGCTGCCCCATGTTCATTGGAAAATAAGAAAACATGTCGTCCAGGTCACATAGATGCAGACCCATCTTTGATGGTCTCACTAGAAAGAAAGCTAAAACTTCTGACAACAACTTATATTTCAAGTGCCCAATCTCACATGCAGTTTCTCAAACAGTCTTTAGGCCAGAAGAGCTCCATGTTGGTGTTGTGTTTACCATGTCCCTTGCTTTTGGAAACTCCTCTACCATCTCGAAGTTTGTGAACTCCTGAGCATTTTCCATTCCAGACATGTATTCACAAAATTTCTAACTCTTCTCCTCTAATTGTGTCTTACTTGGAGCGAAGGTAATGTCAAGGCATTGTTCTGGATCAGAGTGGGAAGTTTTGAGTTGCACATATTTGCACACACATTTGATACAATTTCCAATTTTCCATTCAAAATACAGAATCCCTGACACTATCCCATACCCTACTTGACTCTGGCTACTAATCCTAATATGATGGAGAAAAATAACACAAACAGAATATAAATACAAGCAGTTCAAAGGAGGCATGATGTATATTTGGACTTGCCTTTTGCATGATAAAGTGTATGTGTTATAAATCTAGTCAATTTTTAATTAAATAGTTCTCCCTGTGTTTTTAAAGTTCAAAATATGTGTATTACTGTCTCCCTTTCTCTGTAGCCTATTCAACATATGTATTTTTATATGCACATACCGAAAGCTACCTGGTATCACACCTACATTTTTGTGAGGTGGCTTCCTCAGCAAATACAAATTGTGAGAAGAGATCACTCCTCCTAAACGCTTTGGAATTGAATATTCAACCTATGGGTGAGCTTCCTAGTTGAACAAAATTATACATAAATCCATATTCTGTAAAATATATATTTTTGCATTTGTGGATGATATATATTTCATGATGAATTTCGATTGGCATATATTACTACATTTTAAAGTCTGTGTGTGTGTTTTGTGTGTGTGTGTGTGTGAGTGTGTGTGTATATATATATATATATATATATATATATATATATATATATAGTCTCCATATTTTTCAAAATATGAAATATTTGTGTCTTATTTAGAGTCCCAAAATTCATTCATGTTCATGTATGTGGATTTATAATAAAATTTTCACAAGATTATTCTCAGAAATATTCATCCACCTGAAGTACATATTTGTTTCCTAGTACTGAAAACTAACTACAGTGATTGGTGCCTTCAAATCCTAATATTTCTACAGTAACTGAACCAGTTTAACATCAATGCATGTAGAATTCTATTGGACGTGATGTTTTATTATTTATTCACAGTATGGTCTATTCATGCATTTCCTCTGTATTCATAGACACAGGGTGCACCTTTTTGTAGCCCCAATACAAATTTATACATCTTCAAAATATTGCTTCCAGAAATGGTGGAAGAAATACTCATGTCACCTGATCTACATATACATTTCATCACAGTAATATTCTAGACACAAAATTCAAAGGTCACACTTATGATTCTACCAAATCCTAAATAGAAAGTGAACATGGATTACTAAAAACATCCATGTCCAGGGTGCCTTATGCTCTCAAATGTCAATCCGATTGGTGACTACATATTTGTTTCTTCCTAAGATTATATGTTCAACCTCAACCCTGTTGAAAATATCTAATCCTATCACTCACTTTATACTTTGCCTGATTTCCTAATGTCTCTATTGATATCTGCATTCCTACATATTTTCCCCACTTCATCATTGTTAGAGACCCTTCACATGTGCTGTTATTGAAATTCACTCTCTAACCGAAATCCTATTGCTAAATAACTTTTGGTCCAAATCCTATACTCATTGTTCTTCCGATACTTACCGACTATCTTCCTGATCCTACTGACTATCTCTGTTTGAGGGGATGTTCTCTTCTACATTCAATCATCCAAGGTACAAGTTCCTATGCCATTGTATATCAATTTATCTGAGATACCTGTGCAGAATGTAATTCAAGCTAAGTAATCCAATCAAGGACCCAATGACTTTCTGGACTTCAAATCTTACCTGGATTTCTGTTTTCATACTTATATTTCACCTATATATTCTTGTAAGTATTGCAGTTACCCAATACCATCATACATCCCGTAGAATGATTCCTAACCCAAATCGAACTGGTTATTAAGCATAACCATACACTGTTCCCTCAATATAACATTACAGAAGACCTGGAACAGAGTTGGTCTTACAATGCCGGGATGGAGGGGATCTTCCACCTACTTAGAACCTCAATGGTCCATGCAGAAATTATCCCTGGAAAACATGTAGGCAGGTATGAAGGACCTGAGAGAGCAAAGGTCATCTTCCATGGCAAACAGCCTGGTCAGGATGAAGGGTTGTGTCTGAATCAGCCTCTCTCTTCTTAATGTAGAGAAGATGGACCAAACCAAGCCTGTGTGGAGAGCTGTTCCTGGGTGACTATGGTTGATATACCATTCTAACTTGTAAAAATGTCACAGGAATTGGGGCAGCATCCATCTCATGGGACCCTTGGAAGCAACTGTTAGGGCAAAGTAGTTGCCAAGGCAGTGACCTCATTCAGTTCCTGAAAAAAGTGACCTCACCTCACTTCCTTTGTAGTGGAACTCTCTTAACTTGGGAACCAGGAAGCTAGGCCCCCAGAGCCAGTGCCAGTCCCAGTTGGCACACTTGATTGGATTTACCAAGGACAGAGTCAGTCTTTATTGGTACCAACTGATGTGAGGATGGCCAAATGCCAGGAAAGCTATGAAGACAGGTGTTTCCTGAGAAAGCAGGCAGTTGTTCTGGCAAAGACACCAAATCTGAGAAAGTACAGGCCATTTCGGGGGAACATGGTATGGCCCACCAGTCAGAGGAAACTCCGGATAATCAAAGACCTACTTCTGGGAAGGAGGTGCTTTGTGGGTGTGGGTGTGAGTTTGTGGTTTTGTCTCATGTTCTGAGAATAGGTAGGGATGGTGGATTGTTTGTTTTTGAGTGGATTGTTTCTAGAAAGTCGTTTGACATGGCGAGGGTTTCTAAAAGTGTATCCCACTGTGTCCGTGGTTGTTGACATTTGAAAAGAGAATGCATCAATGGAAGTGCCCTGTCTAGTAGAAAGCTACCCAGCATTCATCCTGCGCAATTGATGAATGGACTGCAGCTTGCCTTATGAATGGACAACACCTACTATCTTCCTAAGCTCCAGTTTTCTTCCTGAATTCTGGCCACTCTCCGGAATAGTCTCATGGTTTGGTGTCCAAGATATGTACCGCCTCCAAGCTTTGTTACATGGCCATGTACTGGATAGCTGAAGGCAATGGGAGCATCTCAGAAAACTCAGATATCAGTGTGACCAGTAAAGTCTCAGTGGAGAAACGCTGCTTTGGGCCTTTTGCTAACCTATTGTTCTGTTGCCCTGAATGTCAGGAATTTCTTTGCCTCAGGCAACCCCTTTGTAAAGCCTGAAGAAAACAGTTTTCAAATGAAAATGAATGGGCATCACCTGTGGCTGTTTGCTTAATTGCTTCAAAAGGGATGTGTCTGAATCAGCCCCTTGGCCCTATGTGAGGCTGGGGCTTAGATTCTAGGCACCTGATGGATCTACAGAAAGATCCCATCTCTGAATCCAAAACCAAAATGGCCGTAAGAGCAGTCAATTTGGATGAAGTCTCTTGCCTTCCTCTGTAAGTCCTGACCTCTATCAAGTGAGAATAGATATCATTTGGGTCAAATGAGTTTTTCAAAGCCCTGAAGAGGCTAATGCATAGGTGCTTGGATTTTCTCATGACTCCAATTCACACAAAGAATTTATACTCAACAATCAGTAACAGTCAAAATGGAGAAGCAGAGCAGTATTAAGGGCAGGCCTATTTGATCACTCCTGGTTCACAGGAAGGGTGTCCAGGCCACCCTGACTTTAGGCAATTGAGGGGTAAGTGAGCTTATTTTGGACACTGTCTTGGGCTGCATCCCTCATGGAAACCTGCAGCAAGAGGTTATGATGAGTGTCTCTATGGCAGAAGATGAGGGTCATGTGGGAGTGTTTTGGTTTCAATTGTGGTCATTTGTGTGGCAGTGGAATAGGCCACTAATGAGATTCGCCCTTCTAAACTGAGATCTAGCTCACTCCTTGGGAAAAATTGCCTGTGAGAGTTCTCCACATCTTTTATTGAAAGGAGCTTCCTCACCATTTAATGGTTCCTGAATGAATTGAAACCCACAGTGCTTCCAACTTCATCCTTGAAAAGTGGCTACATAAATACCATGAAATTTTTGCCATTCCAATGACCAGGTGGCACTGGAGAACCTTTGATGTCCTTTTGCTCATCATGAGTGTACCAGATAGTGCCTTGATTGTCTGGGTTTCATGAAAATGGTGTAGAACAGAAATGCCAGTAACTTGTAGCCTACTGAATAGTGGTGTGTGTGCAGGTGGTGTGCAGGTGTGTGATAAAACATCTCTTGTGGGGCCATGTGGATCTGCCATTACTTCCAAAGGGCTTGAGACTGACATGGTGCATCCAGCAGAACCTTATATGTCTGAAACCTCTCCATGTAAAGGCATCTTTTTATATGGAGATTTTCAGGGCAATGTTCAGAATCAGGTTGCTATGATCAAGGGGGCAATCTATGTGGGATAGAATCCTGGTTGGTGAATTCTCCTGCAGACCCTGACCCACCATACATGACAGAACTCCCTCCAGCACTGGGTCTCAGTTGAACTCATTTTATTTAGTGAAACAAATACCAAACTCCCAGTGCAGCGGCAAGAAACACCATGAAAAGTGGAGGATGACCAAATGGCTTCACAGTCCACACGGGGAGACACTTAGCCTTCAGTGGCCACAGTTTACCTACAAAGAGTGAATTCAGCACTGCCGCCTCATGTCTTTTGGAAAATAAGAAACCATGTTCTCCAGGTTACATAGATGCAGACACAGCTTTGATGCTTTCACTAGAAATGAAGCTAAAGCTCCTGACAAAAACAAATATTTCAAGGATCTTCTAGCTTTCAGAGTCTGTGTTGAAATATCAGCTGTTATCCTGATTGCTTTACCCCTAAATGTAATCTGCTTCCTTTCACTAGTAGCTTTTAAAATTCTCTCTTTATTCTGTACGTTGGGTATCTTCATTATAATGCGTCTAGGTGTGGATCTCTTATGATTTTGCACATTCGGCGTCCTGTTGGCTTCTAGGACTTGGGAGTCTGTCTCATTCTTCAAGTCTGGGAAGTTTTCTCGTATTATTTCATTAAATACATTGATCATTCTTTTGGTTTGGACCTCTATACCTTCCTGTATCCCAATGACTCTTAAGTTTGGTCTCTTTATGTTATCCCATATTTCTCGGATGTTCTGTTCATGGTTTCTTAACAGTCTTGCTGAGCTGTCTATGTTCTTTTCAAGTTGAAATACTTTGTCTTCATTGTCTGATGTTCTATCTTCTAAGTGTTCTACTCTGATGGTAGTGTTCTCAATTGAGTTTTTAAGTTGTTTTATTGCTTCCTGCATTTCTAGGATTTCTGTTTGTCATTTTTTACAACTTCTATCTCCCTGTATAACTGATCTTTTGCTTCTTGGATTTGATTGTGTAATTCATTGTCGAAGTGATCTTTCATTGTCTGATTTTGCTGTCTAATGTCTTCCATGAGACTCCAGATTATCTGAAGCATGTATATCCTGAGTTTTTTATCTGACATTCCATCTGCTGCAGCTATTACCTCTTCTAAAGTTGTGTTGACCTGCATTGCTTGTGGTCCTTTTTTCTTTGTCTTTTCATACGGCTTGCGTTTCTTTCTGCTTGGTGAAACTGTTGTGATTTTGAAATTTTCCCCCTATATATTTATATTGCTCTTGTATATTTGAAAAGTCTTCCTTGCAGGGGCGGGGGGTGGCTGTTGTGCTCTTCCAATTGGGGTGATCTATCTACCATGCTGATGGGATGCTGGGCCTGTTCTCCTGATCGGTCGCAGGTCTGCCTACCCTGCAGGCGCGGGAAGCGGCTCTGCTAAGCCCCTCCTCTAATTGGTGTGACGTGTGTACCACACCCATGGACCCCTGGGGTGTTCTGCCAGTCGGTCTCAGTTCTGCCTACCTTAGAGGCGCGGGCGGCGGCTCTGCTCTGCCCCTACTCCAATTGGGGTGACGTGACTACCACGCCGGCGGGTGGGTGGGCCTGTTCTGCCGTCGGTCGCAGGTCTGCCTACCTTACGGGCATGGGCGATGGATCTGCTCTGCCCCTACTCCAAATGGGGTGAAGTGTCTGCCGCCCTGGCAGGCCGCTGGGCCTCTTCTGCTGGTCGGGTGCAGATTTGTCTACCTTGAGGGCGCGGGTGGTGGCTCTGCTCTGCCGCTACTCCAATTGGGGTGTCGTGACTACGAAGCCGGCAGGTTGCTGGGCCTGTTCCGGGCACCATGGGCAAAGACTCTGCTCTGCCCCTACTCCTATTGGGGTTATGTGACTACCATGCCAGTGGGCCACTTGGATTGTACTAGGTGCTGGAGAAGGCTCTGCTCTGCAATTACTCCAATTGAGGTGACGTGACTACCATGCCTGATGGTCGCTAGGCCTGTTCTGGGCACCTGTGGCGGCTCTGCTCTGCCTCTATTCCAATTGGGGTGAAGTGAGTATCATGCAGGTGTGTCGCTGGGCCTGGTCCAGGCATGGGCAGCGGCTCTGCTCTGCCCCTCTGGCTTGATGACAAAGTGAGAGAGACTCGGGTGTTTCTGACTCACTTTCTTTACCAGGAGACCAACTGTTTCTGTCACCGCTGGTATTAATGAAGTTATCTCCTCCACTGCTTTCTGATGACATCAGATCTCTGCCATGTTGGTATCCCATGCAAAAGGCAGCATTTCGTTCCCTTTGCTGGGTGACAAAAGCAATGGGTGAGTCCTGACTTGCCCTCACAAGCCTCGTCTCAATCCTGTTGCCACTGCCTATGAAGGCTCGGTTGATATTTACCTCCACATTATTCAGCAAGACCCGGACCGGGAAGCAGTTTCCACGGGTTCTTGAGCCCTGGGCCAGATCAGTTCAGGGAGGCCAAATTTGGCCGCTCTGGGCTCAGTGTATGTTCTAATAGGAGCAGGCTCCAAGACGCAGTTTCTGCGGGTTCTTTAGCACTGAGCCTGAGTAATTTGTCTGCGAAGCAAAGGTGAATGGAATCCTGAAATTACCTGTTCTATAGCTGAATGAGCTGCGATCAGTCGAAAACAGGGATGGTGACGTCAGCTCTTCAAGATGGTGGACGCTGGCTTCCTCTGTGGTCTGACCGGTATGGAGAACGGAATTGGACCACATCCATCCCCGTCTCAATCCCAGAATTCAGCACTGAGCACAGTAATGGCATAGCGGGCAGGAGCCCATAGAATCCGCACCACTGTATATTTGCGATGCTATCTCGTCTTTTCCCAGTGCGTGCCACACACTCTAGCTGCAGGGCAATTTGCTGAATAAGCAGCATGACCCTCCGTGCGGAAAAATCACTCGCGTTTGAGCCCCCGTAGCTGATCCTCGTGAGATGGATATATGTCCACTAGGTTTTGGAGCACCCCAAATTTGCTGGAAATTCCTAACAAGATAGGTTTTAGCCGTTCTAACTCGTCATTTTCCCGAACAGTGACGCGGTACATGGGGGTAATGCACTCCATTCGCCGCCATCATGTGATCCCCCAAAGTTAGTTTTCAGTACTAGGAAAAAAATATGTATTTCAGGTGGAGGAATATTTCTGAGAATAATCTTGTGAAAAGTTGATTATAAATCCACATACATGAATATGAATGAATTTATGGAGGGTATAAAAAGAAAAATATACTAAATATTTTGAAAAATCTGGAGAGTGAATATATATATATATATATATATATATATATATATATATATATATATATACACACACACAGACACACACACACACAGACATTAAAAAGTAGCATTATGTATGTGAATTGAAATTCACCATGAAATATATATCATCCACAGATCCAAAAATATTCATTTTAATGTACATGGATTCATGTTGTTTAACTAAAAAGCTCACCCATATGTTGAATTTTCAGTTCCAACAGCGTTAAGTAGGAGTGATCTCTTCTCACAATTTGTATCTGCCAAGCCAGCCACCTCACCAAATGTACGACTGATACCAGGTAGAATTCTGTATGTGCTTATAAAAATACATGTGATGAATAGGCTACAGAGAAAGGGAGACAGTTATTCACATATTTGTTAACTTTGAAAACACATGGAGAACTATTTCAATTAAAATTCGCTAGATTTATAACACCTACAATTTATCATACGAAAGGCAAGTCCAATTATACACCATGCCTCCTGTGAACCTCTTGTATTTGTATTCTGTTTGGGTTATAATTCTCCATCAAATTAGGATAAGAAGTCAAAGTCTAGTAGGGTATGTGTTAGTGTCAGGGATTCAGTATTTCGAATGGAAAATTGGAAAATGTATCCAATGTGTATGCAAATATGTGCTACACAAAAATCTTCCCACTCTCATTCAGAATAATGCCTTGACATTACCTTCGCCCTACATAAGACACAATTAGAGGAGAACATTTAGAAAATCTGTGAATACATATGTGGAATGGAAAATGCTCAGAAGTTCACAAATGTGGAGTTGGTAGAGGAGTTTCCAAAAGTAAGGGACAGGGTAATCACTCCAAAAACATGAAGTTCTGCCAGCCTAACATCTGAAGAAAGTGCCTGTGAGATTGTGCAATGAAATATATGCTGTTGTCAGAAGCATTAGCTTCATATGTAGTGAGACCATCAAATCTGGTTCTGCATCTATGTGACCTGGATGACATGGTTTCTTATTTTCCAATAAACATGAGGCAGCAGTGCTGAATTTTCTATTTGTAGGTATACTGTGGCCACTGGATTCTAGGTGTCTCCCCGTGTGGAGTGTAAATTCATTTGGTCATCCTCCACTTTCGTGGTGTTTCTTGCTGCTGCACTGGGAGTTTGGTATTTGCTTCATTAAATACAAGGGTTCACCTGGGACACAGTGCTGAAGTGAGTTCTGTCAAGTGTGGTGTGTCGAGTTCTGCAGGAGAATGCACCAACCAGGCTTCTATCCCACATAACTTGCCCTATTGACCATAGCATCCTGATTCTGAACATTGCCCTGAAACCTCTCCATATAACAATATGCTTTTACATATAAGGTTCTACTGACTGCAAAATGTCAGTCACAATCCATTTGGAAGCCAATGGCAGATCCACATGCCCCCACCACAGATGTTTTATCACACACCTGCCAACCACTGCTCTAGAACAACTACTCAGCAAGATCCAACTTACTGGAATCTCTGTTCTACACCATTTTCATAAAACCCAGTCAATCAAGGCACTGTCCTGTATACTCATGATCAGCAAGAGGACATCCAAATGTTCTCCAGTGCTACCCAGTCATGAGAATTTCAAAAATTTCATGATATTGATATAGCCAATTTTCAAGGATGAAGTTGGAGGCACTGTGGATTTCAATTCACTCAGAAACCATTAAATGAAAACTCTGGAGAATTGTTACAGGCAAGGCTTCCAAAAGTGGCCAAAAGTCAGATTAAGCCAGGCCCATTGAGGTCTACAATGTATGGTCCATGTGTGTTTTGACTCTCAAATATGGCTGCCAAGTCTTTAAGAATAATATCATGTGTTATCCTGGCTGAGATTCCCTGTGCTCTGTGGAAAGTCAACTAGGGCCTAGATGTCACTTTCCAAGGGCAACTCTCATGCATGGCCATCTAAAATTCCAACACAATTCCTGGCAATAATTCTCTGAGATCAGTAAAAGAACTCAGTCTCTAAGGGGAATCACACCAGAGTGCAAGCCTAGGTGGACCCAGTGATCTCTTCCAACCGCCAGACAAATGTCCACAATTAAAACCAAAACACTCTCACATGGCCCTCATCTTCTTCCATATAGACACTCATTATATCCTCTGGCTGCAGGTTTCCATAAGGGACGCAGCCCACCACAGTGTCCAAAATAAGCTCCTTGCACCGCATTTGCCTAAAGTAAGGGTGGCCTGGACTCTCTTCCTGTGAACCAGGAGTGATCAAATAGGCCTACCTTTAATATTGCTTGGCTTCTCCAACTTGAGGCCTTCTAGCTTTGGGGTTTAGATTCTTTAAGTGAATTGGAGTCATGATAATCAAGCACCTATGGCCTAGCCTCTGCAGGGCTTTGAAGAACTCATTTGACCCAAAGAATCCCTATTCTCACTTGATGGATATCTGGAACCTACCAGAGGAAGGCAAGAGAGTTCATCAACAATATCTGATCTTTTTGCCATTTTGGTTTTGGATGCACGCATGGGATCTATCTTTAGATCCATCAGGTGATGAGAATCTAAGCCACAGCCTCACACATGGCCAACAGGCTGATTCAGACATATCCCAATCCTAAGCAATTAAGCAAAGAGCCACAGGTGATGCCCCTTCATTTACATTTGAAAACTGTTTTCTTCAGGGTTCACAAAGTGGTGGCTTGAGGAAAAAACTTCCTGACATTCAACAGAACAATAGTTAAGCAAAAGGACCAAAGCAGGGTTTCTCCACTGAGACTTTCCTGGTCAACAGATATCTGAGATTTCTGAGATGCTAGCCATTTCCTTCAGCTATCCAGTACATAGCCATGTCACAGATCTTGGAGGTGGCACAAATCTTGGACACAAAACCATGATACTATTCTGGAGAGTGGGCTGAATTGAGAGAGAAAACAGGAAATTAGGAAGCTTGTAGGTGTTGCCCATCCATAAGGCAAGCCAGAGTCCACTCATGAATTGGGCAGGATGAATGCTGGGAAGCTTTCTACTAGACGGGACACATCCATTGATGCATTGTCTTTTCTAATGTCTACAACAATTGACTCAGTGGGATACACACACATAGAAAAACTCACCTTGTCAAAGGACTTAATAGAAATATTCCACACCATACCAAACAAACCGCCTTTCCTACCTATTCTCAGAAAATGATCCACTACCTGCTTTCTCAGGGAAAGCCCCTCTTCAGAGGTTTCCTGGCATTTGGCCATCCTCACATCTGTAGGTACCAAGAAAGACTGACTCTGTCCTTGGTAATTCCAAACATGTGAGACCACTGGGACTAGAACAGGGACTGTCTCTGGGTGCCTGGAATCCTGGATCCCAAGTTCAGAGAGTTCCCTCACCAAGGAAGTGAGGTGAGATCACTTTCTTCAGGATCTGAATGATGTCACTGCCTTGGCAACCACTTTGTTGCTTCCAAAAGTACCATGAGGTGGAGGCTGCCCCGATTTTCATGTGGCACTTTCTCTAGTTAGAATGTTATATCAACCATAAGCACCCGGGAACAGCTTCCACACAGGACTGGTTTGGTCCATGTTCTATACATTAAGAAGAGAGAGAATGATTCAGACACAACCCTTCATCCTGACCAGGATGATTGCCATGGAAGTTGACTTTTGCTTTCTGAGGTACTTCATAGCTGCCTTCATCTTCACCAGGGATTATTTCTGCATGAACATTTAAGTTTCTCAGCAGGTGAAGATCCCCTAGATTCCTGTAGTTTAATACCCACACTGTTCCTGCTCTCCTGCAAAGTTAGTGTATGGTTAGGGTTAATAATATTTTCGATTTGGGTTAGGAATCATTCTGCAGGATGAATAATGGGATTGGGAACCTGTGATATTTATAAGAATATATAGGTGAAATATATGTATAAAAACGGGAATCTAAGAAAGATTTGAAGCCCAGAAGGGCATTGGGCCCTTGGTTTGGATACTTAGTGTTGAATAATGTTCTGTACAATTGTCTCAGTTAAATCGAAATACAATGGCATAGGACCTTGTACCTTGGATGATTGAATGTAGAAGAGAACATCCAGTCAAAAAGGGATAGTCGGTAGGATTAGGAAGATAGTTAGTAGGTTTAGGAAGAAGAGTGAGTATATGATTTGGAAAAAAAAGCTTCTTTAGCAATAGGGTTTCGTTTAGAGAGTGAATGTAAATGTCAGCACATGTGAAGAGTAAGCCAAAATGATGAACTGGGGAAAATATGTAGGAAAGCAGGTGTCAATAGAGACATTACTAAATCAGGCAAAGTATAAAGTGAGGGATAGGATTAGACATTTTCAACAGGCTTGAGTTTGAATATATAATCATAGGAAAAAACAAATATGTCGTCATGAATGGGAATGACATTTGAGAGCATTAGGCAACCTGGACATGGATGTTATTAGTTATCAACATTCACTTTCCTTTTAGGCTTTGGTACAATCATAAGTGTGATATTTTATTTTTTTGTTGTTCAGAATATTACTGTGATAAAATGTATATGTACATCAGGTGACATGAGTATTTCTTTCACCATTTCTGGGAGCAATAATTTGAAGACGCATACATTAGTATTAGGGGCACAAAGAGGTGTAACCTCTGTCTATGAATATAGAGATAATGCATGAATAGACCATACTATGAATAAATAACATAACTGATTCCACTTTAAATAATGTATTGAATTGACATGTGAAAATATATAAGAAATCTTATATTGATATACAATCATTCATTCCAACCAGTTATATATCTAATGGTAATATTAGGATTATGATTTATGATGAATGGTGTTTGAGTTTTGCTTTATAAGTGATGATGTTAAACGAAAGTAATGTGTTTGGAAAGAAGTCTCATGAAAAGACCAGTCAAGAAATCTGGAGGAATGCATGTGTTCTGAATCAGGAAGTGATTGATCGTGAAACAAATGCCTATAAATTTTCTAATTTGTGACTGAAATATATATCCTATGATGTGGATAAACTGAAGACATAGTAACGTACAAGTGTTGAATAAAAATGAAAGTCAAAATACACATCATGTCCCCTAGGAATCTACTTGCATTGATTTTAAACTGGCTAAGTAAATGTAGAAATAATAGGGTTTGTATGCACCATTCACTGAATTTAGTTTTCAGTACTAGGAAACAATATGTATTGCAGGTGGATGATTATAATGAGAATAATCTTGTGGAAAGTTGATTATAAATCCACAGATATGAATATGAATGAATTTAGGGAGTGTATAATAAGACACATATATTTCATATTTTGAAAAATCTGAAGAGTGTGTATATATATAAATATAAATATAAATATATATATATATATATATATATATATATATATATATGTATATATATATACAAACACGCACATGCACAGATATTAAAAAGTAGCAATACAGGAGATCCATTATTAAGGCAGGCATGGAGAAATCAAGTCTCTGATCTCTTCAGCTGCACGGGCATAGGAAGTCGTAAACTGTCTAAACGCTGTTTGCTCAGAATCACTAGGCAATGTTGACCTGTTGTGAATCTGGGGCGAACAGTCTGGGCCCCTCAGAACACACACAGAGCCCGGATTGGCTGCATTCAAGCTTAGATTCGTCTGGTTATTGTGAGTCAGCACTAACATTCCCGCTGAAATAACTGGTTGGGCTTTCAGAATTGACAGAGTTAAAAGACAACTGAGCCTTCATAGGCAGTGGCCACAGGATTGAAATGTGGCTTGGGAGAGATAGTCAGGACCCACCCATTGCATTGGTCACCCAGCAAAGGGAACGAACGGTCACCATTTTAATGGGATACCACCATGGCATAGAACTGACATTACAGGCGGAGGAGATAACTTCATTGAAACTAACGCGACAAGTGTGTAATCCCATTGCCATCTCTCTCAACACCACGGGGAAACCTCAAGGGCCCCTCCCAGCTCTCCCAGGAGACGATAGCCAGACCTAGGGAAACAGGATTGGCTCGGGACTTGTGGCGTGGAATTCCCGGCTACCACTCCCACCAGTGCTGACAATTGAGGTCTCTTACACCACCTACCAGGGGCATGGCTCCCGGAAGACAAGAAAATTCGCTGGCGGTTCTCAGGACAAAGCTCTACAAACTTAGGGTCTGAGGGAGGCAAACAGGGAGAGTGTGCCCAGGCGTTCATTAAAACAGGGCTACCAGGAGCAGAGGCCTGGCGTGTAACCAGTATTGTGGTGAGCGTCAAAGGTGAGCGGGGCCTGGCTTGAGGAAGCACAAGAGAAGGCCCTAGGCACTCAGGATTGGAGACCCGCCGAGTCTGGGAGGAAGAGCTGCTGCACAGTGATTTGTTCCCACTTATTTAGAGGAGAAGCTTGGCCCAGTGCACACAGCTCCACCTACTGGAAGAGAAGTTAATTGAACTCTAGTACTGCATGTATTATTATTATTATATTATTTGTATGTTTTTCTTTTTCTTTCATTTTCATTTTTGTTGTTGTTCTTTAACTTTTTTAATGTTTTTTATTTTTTTAATTTTTTATTTCATTATTATTATTATTATTTTAAATTTTAATTTTCATTTTTTAATTATCATTATTACTTAAAATTTTCTTTCTTTATTTTCTACTTTTTTCTTTTGTCTTTTCATTTCTTTTCAATTTTATTATACCCCCTTCCTTGAATTCTACCTGGCTACTCTCATTCTCTTTAGTGACTTCTTCCCTTCCCTTCTAATATCTTTCCTTCCAAGCATCAAATAAATTTATAAGAGTAAGCAGTAACTCAGTAGTCAAACAGAACAAGAAGTAACATGAGCAGGATAAAAAAGCAAGGAAGAAAAAAAGTACAAACAATGAAGGACAGCCTAAATATTCAAGAGCATCTGGAGTCATCAGAAAAATGGTCATATAAAGAACTCAAGGAATACCTTAGACAGATGGAATGGAACATTAAAGAGGATACGAGACAACAAAAACAAACAGTGAAAGAACGCATTGAAAATGAATTACATAAACAGATAAAATAAGAAATTAAGCATCTTTATCAGGAGATAGAGATTATTAGAAAAATCAAACAATAATTCTAGAAATGAAGGAAATGATAAACCAAATTAAAAACTCAATTGAGAGTATCACTAACAGAGTGGAGCAAGTAGAAGACAGAATGTCAGATAATGAAGACAAAATATATCATCTTGAAAAAACTCTATCCAAGAAAGAAATGCTGTAAAAAATTATGAGAAAACATCCAAGAGATATGGGATAACATAAAAAAAACAAACTTATGAGTCATCCCGAAAGAGGAAGGTACAGAGATTCAAACCAAGGGAATGAGTAACCTGCTGAATGAAATAATTAGAGAAAACTTTCCCAAAATAAAAATGGAAACAGATAAACAAATTGTAGATGCTTACAGGACACTGAGCACACAAAATCACAGTAGACCAATGCCAAGACACATTGTTATGAAGATATCGAATATACAAAACAAAGAGAAAATATTAAAACCTACCAGAGAAAGGAGGCAGATTACAATCAGGGGTAAATCAAAAAGGTTAACAATGTTTTTTTTTTATCACAGATGCTGGAAGTGAGAAGATCCTGGAACAACGTACTTCAAACACTGAAAGACAATGGATGCCAACCAAGAATTATGTATCCAGCAAAATTAAGCTTAATGTAAGACAACAAAATAAAAATATTTCATGATAAACAAAAGCTAAAAGAATTTGCAGCCAGAAAACCAGCATTGGAAAGCATCTTGAGCAAAACACTACATGAGGAAGAAATGAAAATCAACAATGTATACCATCAGTGGGAAGTGCCTCAGTAATGACAGAGGGCGGGAAAAGCTAATCATGGAGAAACAAACTAATTTAAAAAAAAGATATAAGCAAACATGGGTGGCAGTACAAACCATATATTAATAGTAACTCTAAACGTTAATGGCTTAAACTCTCCAATAAAGTGACATAGGCTTGTAACTTGAATTAAAAAAAACAAATCCAACAATATGTTCCCTCCAGGGGACACATCTGAATGGAAAAGACATACACAAGCTGAAGGTGAAAGATTGGGAAAATTTATACCATGCACACAGTCCTCGTAACCAAGCAGGGGTGGCCATCCTCCTATAGAATAAAATCGACCTCAAGACTAATTTAATCAAAAGGGATAAGGAAGGACATTATATACTGTTAAAAGAAACCAATCACTGACAAGACATAACAATTATCAATATTCACGCAGCAAATAATTGTGCTGCCACGTTCATTAAACAAATTCTCCTCAAGTTCAAGAATCAAATAGACCACAGTACAATAATTATGGGTGACTTCAACTCACGTCTCTCACCATTGGACAGATCCTCCAAACAAAAGTTGAATAAAGAAACTATAGAACTCAATATCACAATCAATACCCTAGACTTAACTGACATATATAGAATATATCAACCATCATCAAGTGGATATACTTTTTTCTCAGCATCACATGGATCCTTCTCAAAAATAGACCATATGTTTTGCCATAGGGCAACCCTCAGTAAATATAAAGGGGAGGAGATAATACCATGAATTTTTTGTGATCATAATGGAATGAAACTGGAAACCAATGATAAAAGAAAAAAGAAAAAATCATACATTACATGCAAAATGAACAATATGTTACTGAATGATCAATGGGTTACAGAAGACATAAAGGAGGAAATCAAAAAATTCTTAGAGATAAATGAAAATACAGACACAACATATCAGATTCTATGGGACAAAATGAAAGAAGTTTTAAGAGGTAAATTCATCGCCTGGAGGTCATTCCTCAAAAAAAGAAAGAAAAAAAAACAACAAATAAATGAGCTCACACTTTATCTCAAAGCCCTAGAAAAGGAAGAGCAAAACAACAGCAAATGTAGCAGAAGGCAAGAAATAATTAAAATCAGAGCGAAATTGAAACAAAAGAAACTATTGAAAAATTAACAAAACTAAAAGTTGGTTCTTCAAAAAGATAAATAAGATCGACAGACCCTTAGCCATGCTAATGAAGAGAAGAAGAGAGAGAACTCAAATTACTAACATACGGGATGAAAAAGGCAATATCACAACAGATGCAACATAAATACAGAAGAAAATTAGAAATTATTTGGAAACCTGTATTCCAATAAAATAAAAAATAGTGAAGACATCGATAAATTTCTTAAGTCATATGATTTGCCCACACTGAGTCATAAGGGAACACACAATTTAAACAGACCAATATCAATGGATGAAGTAGAAGAAGCAATCAAAAGACTACCAACCAAGAAAAGCCCAGGACCGGATGGGTATACAGCAGAGTTTTACAAAACCTTTAAAGAAGAATTAATACCATTACTTTTCAAGTTATTCAGGAAATAGAAAAACTGGGAGCTCTGCCAAATTCGTTCTATGAGGACAACATCACCCTGATTCTGAAACCAGACAAAGACACCTCAAAGAAAGAAAACTACAGACAAATATCTCTGATGAACCTAGATGCAAAAATCCTCATTAAAATTCTGGCGAATTGGATACAAAGGCACATCAAAAAAATTGTGCACCATGATCAACTAGGATTCATCCCTGGGATGCAAGGCTGGTTCAATATATGGAAATTAATAAATGTTATTCACAACATCATTGGACTTAAAGATAAGAACCATATGATCATCTCGATAGACGCAGAAAAAACATTCAACAAAGTAGAGCATTCCTTTATGTTCAAAACATTATAAAAACTAGGGATAACAGGAACTTACCTCGACATTGTAAAAGCTATCTATGTTAAGCCTCAGGTTAGCATCATTCTGAATGGAGAAAAATTGAAGGCATTCCCTTTAAAATCTGGAACAAGACAGGGATGTCCTCTATCACCACTTCTATTCAATATAGTTCTCGAAAAACTGGACAGAGCAATTAGAGAGATGAAAGACATTAAAGGCATAAAAATAGGAAAAGAAGAACTTAACTTATCACTATTTGCAGATGACATGATTCTATACATAGAAGACCCAAAAGGGTCTACAGAAAAAACTACTAGAACTAATAAATGAATGCAGCAATGTGGCAGGATAGAAAATCAACATGCATAAATCAAAGGCATTTCTGTATATTAGCGACAAAACTTCTGAAACAAAAATGAGTCAAAACACTGCATTCCCAATTTCCTCAAAATAATTAAATACTTGGGAATCAACCTAACAAAAGAGGTGAAAGATTTATATAATGCAAACTACAGAACCCTAAAAAGAGAAATAGAATAAGATCTTAGAAGATGGAAAAATATACCCCGTTCATGAATAGGAAGAACTAACATCATCAATATGGCTATATTACCAAAAGTTCTCTACAGGTTTAATGCAATGCCAATCAAAATCCCAAAGGAATTTTTTGTAGAAATAGATAAAGCAACTATGAAATTCAAATGGAAAAATAAAAGACCCAGAATAGCAAAAGCAATTCTAAGCAGGAAGTGTGAATCAGGCAGTATAGCAATACCAGATTTCAAACTATATTACAGAGCAATTATAATAAAAACAGCATGGTACTGGTACCAAAACAGGCGGGTTGACCAATGGTACAGAATGGAGGACACAGAGACTAATCCAAAAAGCTACAACTATCTTATATTTGATAAAAGAGCTAATGGCCTGCAATGGAGGAAGGATGGCATCTTCAGCAAATGGTGTTGGGTAAACTGGAAATCCATATGCAACAAAATGAATCTGAATCCCCTCCTCTCGCCCTGCACAAAAGTTAACTCAAAGTGGATCAAGGAGCTAGATTCAAATCAGAGTCTCTGCGTCTGATAGAAGAAAAAGTTGGCTCAGATCTACATATTGTGTGGTCAGGCTCCAAATTCCTTAATAGGACACCCATAGAACAAGAGTTAATAACAAGAATCAAGAAATGGGACTTACTTAAACTGAATTTTTTTTTCTCAGAAAGAGAAACAATAAGAGAGGTAAATATGGAGCCTACATCATGGGAACAAATTTTTAGTCCTCACCCTTCACATGGAGCCCTAATATCTAGAGTATACAAAGTATACAAAGAACTCAGAAAATTAGACAATAATATAACCAATAACCCAATGGGCCAAGGACCTGAACAGAAACTTCTCAGAGGAGGACATAGAATCAATTAACAAGTACATGAAAAAATGCTCTCCATTTATAGCAGTAAGAGAAATGCAAATAAAAACCACCCTAAAATACCATCTCAATCCAGTGAGATTGGCAGCCATAATGAAGTCAAACAACAACAAGTGCCGGGGAGGATGTGAGGAAAAGGGTACTCTTGTACATTGCTGGTGGGACTGAAATTGGTGCAGCCAATTTGGAAAGGAGTATGGAGACTCCTGTGAAAGCTTGGAATGGAAGCACCATTTGACCCAGCTATTGCCCTTCTTGGACTATTCCCTGAAGACCTTAAAAGAGCGTACTACAGTGATACTGCCACATTGATTTTCATAGCAGCACAATTCACAATTGCTACACTGTGGAACCAACCCAGATGCCCTTCAATAGATGAATGGATAAAAAAAAAATGTGACCTTTATACACTATGGAGGATTACGCAGCACTAAAATATGACAAAATCATGGAATTTGCAGGGAAGTGCATGGCAATAGAGAAGATTATGCTTAGTGAAGCTACCCAATCCCTAAAAAACAAATACCAAATATCTTCTTTGATATAATGAGAGCAACTAAGAACAGAGCAGGGAGGAAGAGCATGAAGAAAAGATTAACATTAAGCAGAAACATGAGGTGGGAGGGAAAGGGAGAGAAGAGGGAAATTGCATGGTAATGGAGAGAGACCCTTATTGTTACACAAAATTACATATAAGAGGTTGTGGGAAAATAAACAACGAGAGAAATGAATTAGAGTAGGTATGGTAGAGAGAAAAGATGGGAAGAGAAGGGAGGGGGTATAGTAGAGTATAGGAAAGGTAGCAGAATTCAACATTAACTAATAGGGCATTATGTAAAAATATGGATGTGTAACTGATGTGATTCTGCAATCTGTATTTGGAGTAAAAATGGGAGTTCATAACCCACTTGAATCTAATGTATGAAATATGATATGTCAAGAGCTTTGTAATGTTTTGAGCAAACAATAAAAAAGTAGTGATATATATGCCAATAGAAATTTATCATGAAATATATATAATCAACAGATTGAAAAATATTAATTTTACTGAACATGAAATTATGAATAATGTTATTCAACTAGGAAGCTCACCCATAGGTTGAATTTTCAGTTCCAACAGCGTTTAGGAGGAGTGATCTCTTCTCTCAATTTGCATCTGCCAATTCAGCCACCTCACAAGTGTATACGAGTGATATCAGGTAGGATTCTATATGTGCATATAAAAACACATGTGCTGAATAGGCTACAGAGAAAGGGAGACAGGGATTCATATATTTGTTAATTTTAAAAACACATGTAGAACTATTTCAACAAAAAATTGACTAGATTTATAACTCCTACAAAATATAATGCAAAAGGCAATTCCAACTATACACCATGCATCCTCTGAACTGCTTGTATTTCTATTCTTTTTGGGTTATTTTTCACCATCATATTAGGATCATAATTCAGAGTCTAGTAGGGTATGGGTTAGTGTCAGGGATTCAGTATTTCAAAATAAAAATTGAAAAATGAATCCAGTGTGTGTGTAAATATGTGCTACACAAAAATCTTCCCACTCACATCCAGAACAATGCCTTGACATTACCTTCACCCAAGTAAGACACAATTATAGTAGAAAAGTGTGAAAATCTATGAATACATATATGGAATGGAATATGCTCGGGAGTTCACAACCTTGGAGGTGGTAGAGGCGTTTCCAAAAGTAAAGGAAAGGGTAAACACTCCACAAACAAAGAGCTCTGCTGGCCTAAGACTTCTTGGAATACGGCTTCTGAGGTTGGGCACTTGAAATATATGTTGTTGTCATGAGCTTTGGCTTCCTTTGTCGTGAGACCATAAAAGCTGGGTCTGCATCTATGTGACCTGGAAGACATGATTTCTTATATTTCAATGAACATGAGGCAGCAGTGCTCAATTTTCTCTTTGTAGGTAAACTGTGTCCACTGGAGGCTAAGTGTCTCCCGGTGGGGACAGTGAAGACATTTGATCATCCTCCAATTTTCGTGGTGTTTCTTGCTGCTACACTGGGAATTTGGTACTTGCTTCACACAATATAAGAAGTTCATCTGGGATACAGTGCTGGAGGGTGTTCTGTCACGTGGGGTGGATTAGCATCTGCAGGAGAATGTACCAACCAAGCTTCTATCCCACATAGCTTGTCCCAATAACCATAGCAACCTGATTATGAACATTGCCCTGAAACCTCTCCATATAACAAGATGCCTTTACATACAAGGGAATGGGGGCTGCGCCATATCAGTCACAAGCCATTTGTAAGCTGATAGCCGATCCACATGGCCCCACCATGATGTTTCATCACACACCTGCCCACCACTGCTCTAGGCCCACTACCCAGCAGGCTCCAAATTCCTGGCATCTCGTATTCTACACCATTTTCATGAAACCCAGTCAAACAAGGCACTTTCTGGTATACACATGATCAGCAACAGGACATCCAACCTTTCTGCAGGGCCACCTGGTCATGGGAATTTCCAAAATTTTATGGTATTTATCTAGCAAGTTTTCAAGGATGAAGTTAGAGGCACTGTGGGTTTCAATTCATTCAGGAACCGTTAAGTGTTGAGAAAGCTCATTTCAATGAATGCTCTGGAGAACTCTAAAGTCAAGGCTTCTCAAAGAGTTGCCAACAGGTCACATGAAGCCAGGCCAATTGACGTCTACAATGTGAGGTCCATGTGTGTTTTGACTCTCAACTATGGCTACCAAGTCTTTCAGAATAAAATCATGTGATATTCTGGCTGAGATTCCCAGGCCTCTGTGGAAAGCCACCCTGGGCCTAGATCTCAGTTTCCAAGAGTGAGTCTCATGCGTGGCCTCCTAAAATCCCAACACAATTCATGGCAATACTTCTCTGAGGTCAGTTCCAGAACTCAGTCTCTAAGGGTAAATCATACCAGATTTCAAGCCCAGGTGGACCCAGTCATCCCTTCCAACTGCCACAAAAATGACCAAAATTAAAATGAAATCACTCCCACAGGGCCATAATCTTCTTCCTTGTAGACACTCATCATAACCTCTAGCTGGAGGTTTCAATGAGCACAAGGTATTGTCCAAAATAAGCTCACTTGCCCCTCATTTGCCTAAAAACATGGTGGCCTGAACACTATTCCTGTGAACCAGGAGTGATCAAATATTCCTGCTGTTAAAGTGTTCCGCTTCTCCAATTTGAGGCCTACTGGCTGAAGCCTATAAATTCTTGATGTGATTTGGAGTCATGAGAAAACCCAAGCACATATGGGCTAGCCTCTGCAGGGATTTCAAAGACTCATTTGACCCAAAGGATCCCTATTCTCACTTGATGGAGGTCAGGAACATAAAACAAGAAGGCAAAAATATTCATCCACAATGACTTCTCTTTTTGTCATTTTGGTTTTGAAATCACATGGGATCTTTCTTTAGATCCATCAGGTGCTGAGAATCTAAGCCACAACCTCATTTAAGGACAAGAGGCTGAATCAGACACATTCCATTCCAAAGCAATTAAGCAAAGAGCCACAGGTGATGTCCATTCATTTCCATATGAAAACAGTCTTCTTAAGGCTACACAACAGGGTGGCCTGAGGCAAAGACTTTCCTGACATTCAGGGTAATAGAAACAGAAGTAAGCAAATGGCCCAAAGAAGGGTTTCTCCACTGAGACTTTACTGGTCACACTGATATCTGATTTTTCTGAGATGCTCCCATTCCCTTAAGCTCTCCAGTACATGGCCATGTCACAGAGCCTTGTGGTGTTACATATCTGGGACTCAAAACCATGAGCCTATTCTGGAGAGTGGCTGGAAAACACGAAGAAAACAGGAACTTAAGAAGATAGTAGATGTTGCCCATCCATAAGGCAAGCTGCAGTCCATTCATCAATTGGGCAGTAAGAATGCGGCGAAGCTTTCAACTAGAGACAACACATCCATTGATGCATTGTCTTTTCTAATGTCTACAACAACGGATACAGTGGAATACACAGACATAGAAACACTCACCATGTCAAACGACTTACTAGAAATAGTCCACTCCAAACCAAACAAACCACCTTTCCTAGCTATTCTCAGAACATCAGAAAAAAACACAAACTCACACCTACAATGGCAAAGGCAATTCTTTCCCCCAAGTAGGTCTGTGATTATCCGGAGTGTCTTCTGACTGGTGGGCCATATTATGTTCCCCAAAAATGTCCTGTCCTGTTTCAGTTCTGGTCTCCTTGGCCAATTCTGTGAAGTTGTCAGGAGCCAGTGGTTCGCCACTACCTACTTTCTCAGGAAAGACACCTCTTCAGAGCTCTGCTGGAATTTGGCCATCCTCACATCAGTAGGTACCAAGAAAGACTGACTATGTCTTTGGGAAAAGCAAACAAGTTAGCCCACTGGGACTCGGAGTGAGACTGACTCTGGGTGCCTGGCTTCCTGGATCCCAAGTTCAGAGAATTACATCACCAAGGAAGTGAAGTGAGGTCACTTCTTTCAGGAACTGAATATGGTCACTGCCTCGGTAACCACTTTGTCCTAACAGTTGCTTCCAAGGTTCCCATGAGATGGAGGCTGCCCCAACATCCTGTGACACATTCAGAAGTTAGAATGGTATATCAACCATAGGCACCCGGGAACAGCTCTCCACACAGGCCTGGATTGGTCCATCTTCTCTACTTTAAGAAGACAGAGGCTGATTCAGACACATCAATTCACCCTGACCAGGTTGTTTGCCATGGAAGATGACTATTGCTCTCTCAGGTCCTACATAGCTGCCTACATATTCTCCAAGGATCATTTCTCCATGGATCTTTTAGGTTCTCAGCAGGTGGAAGATCATCTACATTCCTATATTGTAAGACCCACTCTGTCTCTGCTCTTCTGTACGTTATATTGAAGGAACAGTGTATAGTTAAGGTTAATAATAGGTTTGATTTGGGTTACGAATCATTCTGCGGGATGAATAATGGCATTGGCAACCTGTGATATTTACAAGAGTATATATGTGAAATATAACTATGAAAGCAGAAATCTAGGTAAGATTTGAAGTCCAGAAGGGCACTGGGGACTTGAGTGGGATACTTAGCTTTGAGTTATGTGCTGCACAGATGTCTCAAATAAATCAATATACACTGGCATCGGACCTTGTACTTTGGATGATTGAATGTTGAAGAGAACATCCAGACAAAAAGCGATAGTCGGTAGGATTAGGAAGGTAGTCTGTAGGTTTAGAAAGAAGAGTGAGTATAGGATTTGGACCAAAAGTTCTTTAGCAATAGGGTTTCGGGTAGAGAGTGTATGTAAATGTCAGTACATGTGAAGAGTCAGTCACAATGATGAACTGGGGAAATCATGTAGGAAAGCAGATATCAATAGAGACATTAGGAAATCAAGCAAAGTATAAATTTTGTGATAGGGTTAGACATTTTCAACAGGTTTGAGGTTGAATAGATAATCTTAGGAAGAAACAAATATGTAGTCACCAATAGGATTGATATTTGAGAGCATTAGGCAACCTGGACATGGATGTTTTTAGTAATCCATGCTCACTTTCTATTTAGGCTTTGGTACAATTGTAAGTGTGACCTTTGCTTTTGGTGTCCAGAATATTTCTGTGATAAAATGTGTATGTAGATCAGGTGACATGAGTATTTCTTCCACCATTTCGTGGAGCAATATTTTGAAGACTTATAAATTAGTATGGTCGTACAAAGATGTGTACCCTGTTTCTATGAATATACACATAATGCATGAATAGACCATACTGTGAATAAATAATATAACTGGATCCACTTTAAATAATGGATTGAATAGATATCTGAAAATATATAAGAAATGTTATATTGATATACAATCATTCATTCCAACCAGTTATATATCTAATGATCATCTTAGGGTTATGGTTTATCATGAAGGGTTTGTGAGTTTTGTTTCAAAATTGATTATGGAAATCGAAAAAAATGTATTTGGAAAAAAAGTCTCATGAATAGACCACTGAAGAAACGTAGAGAAATTCATGTGTTCTGGAGCAGGAAGTGATTGAAAGTGAAACAAATGCCTATAAATTTGCTAACTAGTGAATAAAATATATATTCTATGATGTACATAAACTGAAGGAATAGTAATGTACCAGTGTGGAATAAAAATTAACGTCAAAATACACATCATGTTCCATAGTAACCTACATGCATTGATGTTAAACTGGGTCAGTTAATGTAGACATATTAGGATTTGTATGCACCTTTCACTGAAGTTAGTTTTCAGTACTAGGAAACAAATATGTATTTCGGGTGGATGAATATTTCTAAGAATAATCTTGTGAAAAGTTGATTATTAATCCACATACATGAACATGAATGAATTTAGGGATTGTATATAAGACACATATATTTCATGTTTTTTAAAATCTGGAGAATATATATATATATATATATATATATATATATATACACACACACACACACACACACACACACACACACACGAACAGAGACATTAATAAGTAGCAATATATATGCCAATCGAAATTCATCATGAAATATATATCATAAAGATGCAAAAACATTCATTTTACTGAACATGGGTTTATGTATAATGTTGTTCTACTGGGAAGCTCACCCATAGGTTGAATTTTCAGTTCCAACAGGTATTAGGAGGAGTGGTCACTTCTCACACTTTGTATCTGCTAAGTCATGTAACTCACAAGAATGTACGTGTGATATCACGCAGGATTCTATTTGTGCATATAAAAATACATGTGCTGAATAGGCTCCAGAGAATGGGAGACAGTAATTCACATATTTGTTAACTTTGAAAACACATGGAGAACTATTTCAATTAAAAATTGACTAAATTTATAACACCTACCCTTTATCATGCAAATGGCAAGTCGAACTCTGAACTGCATGTACTTATGTACTGTTTGGGTTATTTTTCTCCATCATATTAGGATTAGTAGTCAGAGTCTAGTAGAATATGGGTTAGTGTCAGGGATTCAGAATTTCGAATGGAAAATAGGAAAATTAATCCAATGTGTATGCAAATATGTGCTACAACAAATCTTCCCAGTCTCATCCAGAACCATGCCTTGACATTACCTTCGCCCCAAGTAAGACACAATTAGAGGAGAAGAGTTATAAAATCTGTGATTACATTTTTGGAATGGAAAATGCTCAAGAGTGCACAAACTTGGAGGTGGAATAGGAGTTTCCAAAAATAAGGACAGGGTACACACTCCACAAACATGGAGCTCTGCTTGCCTAAAACTTTTTGAGAAACTGCCACTGAGGTTGGGCACTGAAATATAGGTTGTTGTCACGAGTTAAGCTTCCTTTGTAGTGAGACCCTCAAAGCTGGGTCTGCATCTATGTGACCAGGAGGACAAAGTTTCTTATTTTACAATGAACACGAGGCAGCAGTGCTGAATTCTCTCTTTGTAGGTAAACTGTGGCCACTGGGGCTTAGTGTCTCCAAGTGTGGACTGTGAAGCCATATGGTCATTCTCCATTTTGTGGTGTTTCTTCCTGCTGCACTGGGAGTTTGGTATTTGCTTCACGAAATACAAGGAGTTCAACTGCAACAAAGTGCAAGAGGGAGTTCTGTCACATGTGGTGGGTCAGGGTCTGCAGGATGATACAAGAACCAGGCTTCTATCCCACATAGATTGACCCCTTGACCATAGCAACCTGATTCTGAACAATGTCCTGAAATCGCTCCATATAACAAGTTGCCTTTACACAGAAGGTTCTGCTGGCTGTGCCATGTCAGTCACAAGCCATTTGGAAGCCAATGGCAGATCCACATGGCCCCACCACAGATGTTTTATCACATACCTGCCCAACACTGCTCTAGGCCCACTACTCAACAGAGTCCAACTTACTGACATCTCTGTTCTACACCATTTACATGAAACCCAGTAAAACAAGACACTGAAATATTCATGACCAGCAACAGGTCATCCAAAGGTTCTCCAGTGCCACCTGGTGATGGGAATTTCAAAAATTTCATGGCATTTATCTAGCCATTTTTCAAGGATGAAGTTGGAGGCACTGTGAGTTTCAATTCATTCAGGAACCATTAAATGGTTAGGAAGCTCATTTCAATGAAAGCTCTTGAGAACACTCACAGGTAAGGCTTCCCAAAGAATGGTGAAAAGATCACATGATGTTTAGCTCATTTAGCTCTACAATGTGAGGTCCATATGAGTTTTGACTCTCAACGATGGGTGCCAAGTCTTTCAGAATAAAATCATGTGGTATCCTGGCTGAGAGGCCCAGTGCTCTGTGGAAAGCCACCCTGGGCCTAGAACTCAGTTTCCAAGGGCGACACTCATGCCTGGCTTCCTAAAATCTCAACACAATTCATGGCAATACTTCTCTGAGTTCAGTTGCAGAACTCAGTCTCTAAGGAAATCACACCAGAGTTCAAGCACATGTGGACCAAGTCATCTCTTCTAACCGCCACCCAAATGACCACAATTTAAACCAAAACACTCCAACGTGGCGCTCATCTTCTTCCATATAGACACACATAATAACCTGTGGCTAGAGTTTTCCATGAGGGGCACAGCTCAAGTCCATGTCCAAAATAAGCTCTCTTGCACCTAAATTGCCTAATTCAGGGTGGCATGGACACCCTTCTTGTGAACCAGGAGAGATCAAATAGGCCTCCCATTAATACTGCTCCACTTCTTCAATTTGAGGTCAACTGACTGTGGGGTTTGGATTCTTTATGTAAATTGGAGTCTTGAGAAAACCCAAGCAACCATGGGCGAGCCTCTGCAGGGCTTTGAAGATCTCATTTGACCCAAAGGATCCCTATTCTGACTTGATGGAGTTCAGGAAAGTTACAGAGGAAGGCGAGAGACTTCATCCACAAGGACTGCTCTGTGGCCATTTTGGTCTTGGATGTACACATGGGATCTTTCTTTATATCCATCAGAAGGTGAGAATTTAAGCCACAGCCTCACACAGGGCAAATAGGCTGATTCAGACACATCCTCTCCAAAGCAATTAAGCAAAGAACCACAGGTAATACCCATTCATTTCCATTTGAAAACTGTTTTATTCAGGCTTCACAAAGTGGTGGCCTGAGGAAAAGACCTTCCTGACATTCAGGGCAACAGAAGATTAGGTAATCAAAAGGCCCCAAGCAGGGTTTCTCCACTGAGACTTTACTGGTAACACTGATATCTGAGTTTTCTGAGATGCTCGCCATTCCCTTTAGCTATCTAGTACATGGTCATTTCAAAGAGCTTCGTGGTTGTACATATCTTAAACACAAAACCATGAGCCTATTCTGGAGAGTGGCCAGAATTCAGGAAGAAAACAGGATCTTAGAAAGATAGTAAGTGTTGCCCATCAATAAGGCAAGCTGCAGTCCATTAATAAATTGGGAAGGATGAATGCTGGGAAGCTTTCTAGCTGACAGGACATATTCATTGATGCATTCTCTCTTCTAATGTCTACAACCACGGGCACAGTGGGATACACTGACATAGAAACACTCGCGTTGTCAAACGACTTACTAGAAACCGTTCACTCCAAAAAAAAACAAACCTTCTTTCATACCTATTCTCAGAACATGAGACAAAACCACAAACTCACACCCACATCACAAAGGCACCTCCTTCCCCCATGTAGGTCTGTGACTATCCGGAGAGTCCTCTGACTGGTGGGCCATACTATGTTCCAGGAAATGGCCTGTTCTTTCTCAAATCTGGTCTTTTTGGCCAACTCTGTGAAGTTTTTAGGATCCAGTGGTGAGCCAATGCCTGCTTTCTCAGGAAAGCCCCCTCTTCATAGCTTTTCTTGCATTTGGCCATCCTCACATCAGTAGGTCCCAAGAAAGACTGAGTCTGTCCTTGGTAAATCAAAATAAGTTTGACAACTGGGACTGGGACTGGGACTAGCTCTGGGTGCCAGGCTTCCTGGATTCCAAGTTCAGAGAGTTACATCACCATAGAAGTTAGGTGAGGTCACTTTCTTTAGTAACTGAATGAGGTCACTGCCTTGACAACAACTTTGTCCTAACAGTTGCTTCCAAGGTTCCCATGAGAAGGAGGCTGCCCCTACTTTCTGTGACACTTTCACAAGTTAGAATGGTATGTCACCCATTGGCATGCAGGAGCAGCTCTCAACACATCCCTGCTTTGGTCCATCTTCTCTACATTAAGAAGAGAGTGGCTGATTCAGACACATCCCTTCATCATGAGCAGGTTGTTTGCCATGGAAGACTTTTGCTCTCTCAGGTCCTTCATAGTTGACTACATCTTCTCCAGGGATCATTTCTTCAAGGACCTTTGAGGTTCTCAGCAGGTGGAAGATCCTCTATATTCCTGTATTTTAAGACCAACTCTGTCCCCGCTCTTCTGTAAAATTAGATTGAGAGAACAGTGTATGGTTAGGGTTAATAACAGGTTCAATTTGGGTGAGAAGAGAAACTACATGGTTGAGCAAACAGGGTCCTACAGTTAACAATAATATGAGAATTATTAATGGACCAGCCTGGGTGGATAAAAGTGTAGTTAACTAGGTGGACTATGTGAACCAAGACTCAAACCTCCCTTTGGGGGCCTCTGTCTTTCTTTGACACTCTTCAAGTAATTTTCTTAATTTACTCATAGATTCTTTTACAACTCCAGTATTGTCGGCATAAAAAACATCATTCTTTCCTCAATGCAAGCAAAAAGGCACCCTTCTCTCATGAAGAGGAGGTCCAACACTCGCCTGCTCTGTAAACAACTTCAGAGAGAGAGAGGTTAAAATTCCTGTAAAGCTGTGATGTCGGTTTTTAATGTCTTTAAGCTTTGGTCTATTTCTGCTTCTAATTGTGTCTTTGTTGTGTCTCATGGACTAGGGCAGTTGTTCCTGTGCCCACCCCTTCAGCAACTATTATTCCTAATAGGATGGCTAAAGTGAGGAATACAGGTTCCCGGTGGAACCGGGTTGTGTGCCCCCCCTATTTGATCTTTAAATGAACCTGCGTCCTGATAGAGCACTCTGGAAAACATCTGCATCATTACATAATTAATCGCAACTATTGACCACTTTATGAAAACATAAATAATGTTAAAGTGTATAGAATTATACTGTTGTAGAGACGGACAAGGAAAGGCACCTAAGATAGCACCAAAGACAGGAAAGGAGTTTTATTTGTTTGCATCCGTATTGAGAGGGCATTGCTTCTGTTGTAATCAATTAATCCCCTGAACCCCAAGTTTTGGTAGTTTTAGTATTTGTACCCAACATGTAAGGGAAGGGGCTCAGAAGTTCACAGTCTGCAGAAATTCACACAAATCAGGTTTTGTTTCTGTTTTTTTTTTTCCTCTGTTCTGTGCACGTTAACTTTTCAATTACACCTTGGAATGGGAGAGCTTTTTTGTCTCTTTTTTTTCCTCCTTGCCAGCTGTCACCATGGAGCCTAGTTGGTAACTTTTTTATCTTAGAAATGTAGCAATCTCTCTGAAGCCCCAGCTCAAGGCCAGAGTCCTTTTTCACATATTTTGTGAAAAACTGGTAAGGCGATGTCTAGCTTAGGGGTGGTGATTTTTCCAGCCAGTGGCCAAGTAGAACAGGGCAACATGAAGAGTGGAAGTTTATCTCCATTGAACTTTTTCAGAGGGACTCTTTTGCTGAAAGCCCTAAAGTAAGCCTTGGTAAAGACTTCTGGAGAAGGTCATTTAAGACATTTCTGTGGACCTGGTACAGAGGGGGATGACAGGGAAGGCGATGCTGAGAGCAGCTCCGTGGATCTGAGAATGAGGAAGGAGAGATGCCAAAGAATAATGGGAAAGGGGTTTGGGATTTTCCTAGAACAAAAACTTGAGCAGTAGAACAGGTAGAGCAGAGGGGAAGACGGGAGTGAGTATTCCAAAAAGCCTGTGAGGGACTTTAAATTCTTAGAAACCTGTTTTCAGTGATGACAAATCAACTTTAAAGGTCATTTTCATTACATCTTGGATAGGGGTCTGAGGGCTCTTCTCAGCTGGTTTGAGCTTTGGCTAAGCTTGCTAGAGGACTTGGTGGGACCTAGTGCAGACACTGACAGGAAAAGAGAGGAGTGGGTGGAGGGGTACCTCGGTACCTGCTTCCTCAGCAAGGGGGCAATGTTCTGAGATCCAGCGGAGGTTTGGGTTTTTGATCTAGTAATTGGAGGGGAGAAATCAGGTTGCTGAGGTGGGAGTGAAAGCAGAGAGTCTAGAGCAGAAGGCTGAGGGTGAGGAGCTATTGGGGAAGCATAGTACAGGATGTGAGCGAAGGAGGAAAAAGGATTCCACATAGGGGAATTTCCCCCTTTTGAGCACTTGCCGAAGTTAAAAATGTCATGCAGAATTTGAGGATCTAGAGAACACTCTGGGGGCCATAGTTTTTGGTTGTCTAATTGGTAATATGGCCAATGCTGTGTACTGAATTTGATGAGGAGTTTGGGTTCCACCAGGCAGCCCCTGTATGCTCACATCCCCATGACTTACACAAGAAGTCGGCTTTTCCCCCACACAGCCATGGCTGTTTGTCGCTTTGATAGTCTGCCGGGCATACATAGTAATATAGGCTAGCCAACCTGCATCTGGCTCGCGTGTCCCTGCATCCATAATGTTTGTTTCAATTATCTATGGTACGGAAGGGATTTAATGGAATTTTAGTGAGATACTCTTCATCAGGCATGTCTCAATAGGAAAGACCTATACCGAGCTGAAAAATGTCTGGGTGGAGAGATAGTCACCAGGTCACTAAGGGGGCCGTTAAGGTCTCTTTAATGGTTCTATTTATTTTTTCTACCTGTCCTGAGTTCTGGGGTATATAAGCATAATGTAACTTCCAATTAATCCACAGGGTCCTGGTTAACACCTGACTTACCTGGGCCATGAAAACCAATCCATTATCAGGCCATTAGGCAGATCGTATCTTGGAAAAATATCTTTCAGGATCTTCTTGAAAACCATTTGCGCCGTTTTTTTTTTTTTTTTTTTTTTTTTTTTTTTTTTTGTGTGTGTGTGTGTGTAAGGCTTCAATCCATCCTGAAAATGTATCTACAAAGACTAGGAGATATTTAAGTCCATACCTTGCTGGCTTAATTTTAGTAATGTCCACTTCCCAGAATTGTCCTGGTCTGGTTCCTCATAGGTGCTTTCCTCTAGGAAACTTGGAAGGGTAAGCATTACCCAATTGACGGACCCGACAGGCTTTTGTTACCCGTTCAGTTATTTCCTTTCACTGTGAGTTGGTTAGTGGAAAACTCTGTTCTTAATCTTACAGTAATGCCTGCAGTTTCTTTGAACCAAGGTGAGTGAGTTGATGTACATTTTTAACGTAGTGTAGGGCTTGCTCTAATTGCAGGCTGAGCTCAGTGAAGTTGAGGCGTTCAGTGTCAGTGTCCTTAGATGTTATCAAAAACTTCCTGGTCCTCAGGGTTTCATTGGAATTGGGCATCTTCCTTTAACAGCGGGTATAATGGAGCAGCTAAGGACGCAAACCCAGGTATCCATAACCTGCAAAAGCCAGCAGTCCCAAGAAATTCTCTGAGTTGTCTGCTGTAAGATGGGGGTGGTATCTACATAATGGTTTGTTTTCTGGGCTCAGTGAGCCATCGTTTACTGCCCCTAAGGGAATAGCCCAGGAAGATTACTTCATGCTAGCAAATTTGGGCCTTTTTGGTCGAAACTCTATACCCGAGTTGAGCAAGCTCATATAATAGTGCTTGGGTCCCAGACTCACAGTTTTCCTTGGTGTTGGCTGCCAGTAGCAGGACATCCACGTATTGAAGCTGGGTAAATTCAGGGTGCGTAGTTCTGAAGTTGTTGAGATCTCTGTGGAGGGCTTCATCAAAGAGAGTGGGGGAGTTTTTGAACCCCTGTGGGAGTCTAGTCCAAGTTAGTTGACCAGACGTTTTGGTTTCTGGGTCTACCCACCAGAAAGCAAACAGCAACTGACTATCTTTATGCAGAGGCAAGCAAAAGAAAGCATCTTTTAAGTTCAGAACAGTATATAATTTCCCCTCAGGGTTCAGAGTGCTAAGCAGATTGTACCGATTAGGTACCGTGGGGTGAATGTCCTGCCCTCTTTTGTTGATCTCTCTTAGCTCTTTAATGGGGCGATAGTTCCCGCTCCCTGGCTTTTTTTTTTCTAGTAGCAGGGGAGTGTTCCAGGCCGATTGAGAGGGCCTTAGGACCCCTAATGCCAGATATTTCTGAATATGGGGCCTTATCCCACCTTTAGTTTTTTTGCTTAGAGGATATTATTTGACATTGACTGGGGAGACTGAGGTTTTTAACTCCACTGTTATTGGAGATTGTTTCACGGCCAGGCCTAACCCAGCAGTTTTTGCCCAGGCATCTGGGTAATCTGTTATCCATTTTTGGGGTAGCTTGCCTGTTTGATCAGACTTGGGGCATGTGAATGGTGGATGTTCATCTTCTACTAATATAGTTAAAGCCGTGACTATAGGAGTTTTTGCTGAAGTATTTAGAAATTTCATTTGGGGGCCTTCATGGTTAAAAGTTATTTTGGCCCGGAGCTTGATGAGCAGATCTCTGTCCATCAATGGGTCCAGGCATTCTGGGATTCCTAGGAAGGAGTGATGGATTTTTCCTTTCCCCAGGTCCATGGTCCTCTTAGTTGTCTAAGCCCGATATTTACTGTCATCATCCCTTTGAACTAGAGACCTTTTATTTGATAGAGGGCCCAATGGGGCCTTAAGGGCTGAGTATACTGCTCCTGTATTCACTTCAAAGTTTACTGGAGTCCCCTCCACTTCAAAAGTTACCCTGAGCTAGGGGATGGGATCTGAGCCCTGACTTTCTTAGTCATCCTCCAGAGTCAGAATGGCCAGCTCGCGTGACTGTCTCTTTATAGGGAACTCTATGGCCCAGTATCCTTTTTCTTTAGAGTAGGCACACTGATCTGAGTCCAGGAGTGGCCTCTGGCATGGGCCCTTCCTGTCACCCTATGTCTTAATTTCTGGCCTCTTTCTTGTTGTGATCAGGACCTTAGTCAATGCCTTAGTCTGTCTTTTGGTTCTCTCATCCTCCCTTTGCTCCCTTTCTTTCTCCCTGTTTCTCTCTTATAGTATACTTTCTTGGCTTCTTTGACAAAATCTCTCTTTTAATTTTTTTTTTTTTTAATATCCATGGCAGCTTGCTCAATTAAGGCCATCGTGACAGATGCCTTTTAATCTGCTGCCTGAGGATCGAAAGGAGTATATCTCTTATATGCCTCCATGATTCTCTCTAGAAACATAAATGGAGATTCATCAGGCCTTTGAATAATTTCTCTTACCATGGCCAAATTAGTTGGTCACCCAGCGGCCACTTGGAGACCCGCTGTTAGAGCCTGGCAATAATTGAACAGATGCTCCCTATCTTCAAAGGTGTTGGGGTCACAGTTGGGTGGGTTTAAGGAGAAGCCAGCTTTGATTATGTTGGGAAGTTGTGTTGGTCGCCCATCAGGTCTGAGGATATTTTTTTCTACATTCCAGGAGATTTTTCTCTCATTGCTCTGTCATGAAGAGAGTCGCTAGGTGGTGTTGGCAGTCACCTCAAGTAGGCAGGTGTGAAAACGTCGGTGAGTTCTCTGAGTTCTTTTAGCCGGGCCAGCTTCCTCCAGGGAAGGAGGGGCTGTGTGTGCCGCGGGACAGTCATCTGGATGACGCTGGGCCAGCCTAGCTTCCTCGAATGGTGGAGAGGCTGAGTCAGCAGAAGGGGAATCACTTAGAGGGTGTTAGGGGTTGTTAGACGAGGGCAGATGATAAGGAGGGGGTGGTGAGTCCAGTAGAGTCTTGAGACTCAGGGAGAACAGAGGGTGGAGGAGGAGGAGCAGAGAGGTTGAGATAGAATCGTGGGGGAAGGAGTAGGAGCAGGTGCAGGGACAAGGAAAGGCTTGACCCATGGAGGAGGAGATTTGTAGAGGTACTGACAAGTTAAGATATATGGCTGTTGATCTGGATGTCTATGTGGCACCTGCTGAAAGACAATATCTCGGACTTTTCAAATAAGTGCGAAGTTGAAAGATCCTTCTAGGAGCCATCCGACTGCAATGGTGGGTCATTCTGAGACACAGAATCTGCCAGGTATGGCGTTTTACTGAAAAAGAAAGATTCTGAGCCCTTAAGCAGATTTTGGTCCAGTGATTAAGGGTCAGGGACAAAGGCATTGAAATGATCTGTCCCATAATGAAATATACACAGACACTGAAAGCAATGACACACAACACAGACAAGACAAGACAATAAAGACAGGCAATGGACGTCCAATACTGAGTCCAGGACTGACTAGTCAGCAAAACCTGAAGGGCTGGCAATACCGAATCAGAAACAAAATATCACTGAGTCAAGGAGACTATTGTTCCACGATTTCCCGAGTCTATCCCCCAGGGACATGGCCTGTGGCTCTGTGACATGTGTGTCAGCCACCATGGGAGAGAGCTCACGCTCTTTACCAATAGCCGTTTTGCCATACCCTAACCTGAAGCCTGAAACGAGAAAGATGGGCCTTATTTACCCCCAGAGGAGCCCGTTGGGGGTATTTTGTCTGCAGCTTCCGGATCTTGCTAGGGCCACCAGATGTAAAGGTTGGGCGAGCATCTGCGGCAGAGACCACTAAGAGACTGTCTCATGCAACAGCAAAGGGTTTATTGGGAGTCCGGCATGAAGGGCTCAGAGATAACTTGAACAGAGCAGAGAGCGCTGAGAACAGCTTAAGAAATGGTTATATATTTTTCTTGGAGAGGGCAGGGAGAGAAATTTATTGATGGGTAATGGCGAGTGTCAGTTTGCGAGCAACTGGTTGACGGAGTACATTCTGCAGTTTGGCAGTTTGGGACAGAACATTCTGGGAACAAGAATAGTAAACAGTTCTCAAGATTTCAATGGTGTTTTGTTAAGCATACAGAAAAACAGGAAATGACAAGTATCTATTTTATTAACCTTTCAATATAAATATGAAAACAGAAATCTAGTTAAGATTTGAAGTCCAGAAGTTCATTTGGCCCTTGATTGGTATACTTAGCATTGAATTACGTTCTGTAGAGATGTCCCAGAAATATGGATATACAATGTCATAGGACCTTGTACCTTCTCGGAGGTCAGTTCCAAAACACAGTCTCTAAGGGGAATCACACCAAAGTGCAAGCCAAGTTGGACCCAGTTATCTCTTCCAACTTCCACACAAATGACCGCAGTTAAAACCAAAACACTCTCACATGACACTCATCTTCTTCCATATAGACACTCATCATAACTTCTGGCAGGAGGATTCCATGAGAGGCGCAGCACAAGACAGTGTCCCAAGTAAGCTCCCTTTCCCCTCATTTACCAAAAGTCAGGGTGGCCTGGACACCCTTCCTGTGAACCAGGAGTGATCAAATATGCCTGCCGTTAACACAGCTCTGTTCTCCAATTTGAGGCCTACTGACTGTCGGTTTAGATTCTTTATTTGAATTGGATTCATAAGAAAACCCAAGAACCTATGGGCTAGCATCTGCAGGGCTTTGAATAACTCATTTGACCCATTTGTTCCCTATTCTCACTTGAGGGAGGTTAAGAACCTTATGGAGGAATGCGAGAGACTTCATCCACAATGAATGATTTTTGGCCATTTTGATTTGGATCCACACATGGGATCTTTCTTACGATCCATCAGGTGCTGAGAATCTAAGCTCTAGGCTCACACAGGGCCAAAGGGCTGATTCAGACACATCCCTTTCCAAAGGAATTAAGCAAACAGCCACAGGTGATGCCCATTCATTTCCGTTTGAAAACTCTTTTCTTCAGGAATCTCGGCGTTGCCTGAGGCAAAGACCTTCCTGACATTCAGGGCAACAGAACAATAGGTAATAAAAAGGCCAATTGCAGGGTTTCTCCACTGAGACTATCCTGGTCACACTGGTATCTGAGTTTTCTGAGATTCTTGCCAATTCCTTCAGCTATCCAGTACATGTCCATGTCACGGTGCTTGGAGGTGCTACATATCGTGGACACAAAAGCATGAGTCTATTCTGGAGAGTGGCCAGAATTCAGGAAGAAAACAGGAACTTAGGAAGATAGCCGGTGTTGCCCATTGATAAGGCAAGCCCTAGAGTATTCATTAATTGGGCAGGATGAATGCTGGGAAGCTTTCTAATAGACAGGAAACATCCATTGATGCATTCTCTTTTCTAATGTCTACAACCACGGACACAGTGGGATACACAGACATAGAAACACTCGCCTTGTCCAACAACTTACTAGAAACAGTTCACTCCAAACCAAACAAACCGACTTTCCTACCTATTCTCTGAACATGAGACAAAACCACAAACACACATCCACACCCACAAAGTCACCTCCTTCCCCCAAGTAGGTCTCTCACTCTCCAGAGTGTCCTCTGACTGCTGGGTTATACTGTGTTCCCCCGATATGGCCTGTCCTGTTTCAGATCTGGTCTCCTTGTCCAACTCTGTGAAGTGGTCAGGAGCCAGCTGTGAGCCACTACCTGCTTTTTCAAAAAAGGCCCCTCTTCAGAGTTTTCCTGGCATTTGGCCATCCTCACATCAGTAGGTACCAAGAAAGACTGACTCTGTCCTTGCTAAATCGAAGCAAGTGAGACCACTAGGACTGGGACTGGGATTGGCTCTGTGTGCCTGGCTTCCTGGATCCCAAGTTCAGAGAGTTCCATTACGAAGGAAGTGAGGTGAGGTCGCATCCTTCAGGAACTGAATGAGGTCACTGCCTTGGCAACCACTTTGTCCAAACAGTTGCTTCCAAGAGTACCATGAAAAGGACGCTGACCCTACATTCTGTGGCACTTTCGCAAATTAGGATGGTATATCAACCATAGGCACCAAGGAACAGCTCTCCACTCAGGCCTGGTTTGGTCCATCTTCTCTATATTAGGAAGAGAGCCTTTAGTCCCGGGAGCATTGCAGTGAACCTCTGCACTAAAACTATTAGCAAGCACCTGATGGAGGAGGCCTCCATAGGTAAGTGGCGCCTTTATAACATCTGATATCCGGTTAAGGGAGATCTCTTCTGATGACAGAGATGTTGCCTGGGGAGGCTCACATATACTCCTGTCCAGGACAGTAACAAGAATCGTTCTGTCCTCTGTTCTGTTCTGTAGGAAATTCCTCTGGAAGTGTAGAGAGGTGCCCACGGGCACGCACGCGCTCCTACCCTGGAGCTTTAGCAAGATGTTGCACTGTACTACTGTTTTTCTGTTTAGGCGCCGGGTTTCTGTTTTTCTTTTTGTGTGTGTGTGTGTGTGTGTGTGTTTTGTTCTGCGTTCTATTTTTTTGTTTGTTTGTTTGCTTTTGTTCATTTTGTTGTGTGATTTTGGTTGTAAAAACTTAAGGATATTGGATGTGAAAATGGGTAATAAAGAGAGTAAGCCTGACACCCGTTTGAACTGTGTTTTAAGGAACTGCGATGAACTTTACCCCCCTTTGTTTAGCAGGATGATTGAAGCCCCTAGCTGGCTGCCTGGAGCACAACCATTGCAGAGGGCAATGCCTGCTGGGGACCTAAGAACTGAGTATCTCCCAGGTTAACAAGTGAAACTCCTTTAAAACCCCTTGTCCCTCCAGATCAAGAGAGTCACAACATTTGGCAGAGTCCCCTGTGTTTCTCCTTTGTTAGCAAAGCAATTAGCCTCCCCTTTTCTTTTTCTCACAACCCATTCCTCATTATTTAATTGGTATCAATTGGCTTCTAGGTCAGGAACCGAACTTTAAGTTACAAATTTGGTACCCCCCCTCCGCCCCAGAACTTTGTGAGAGCTGTCTACTGAAATGTTAGGAGATGGAGCTTGCTTGGGGTGGAACTGAACCAGAGGAGCTAATCCTGTAAGTAAAAGGAGGGACTGAGGGACCCCCAGCAGCTGCCAAAGCCCTGTTGATTCAGGGAATACCCTCCTTCCTTCCGTGCACTGTAAGGATTATGCCACCTCTGTCTTGTTAAAAAAGAGAAAAAGAAAAAGGGGACACTAAATTCAGTAAAGTCACCATATAGACACTTTATTTTACATTTCAGGTTGCCCCTCTGTTAAAACATCTGGTCCCCCCCGTGGTGCCACTGGTGTAGTAGATTTTTTCTCTTATCTGCTCTGGTTTAAAGGATTCTGTCTGACAACCATAGTCTCTACCTCCTTTCTGTCTGTCTTGTGTCTTTGTTTCTGGTCCTTTAAGACATGTGCAATAATGTGTTGATATTATAAATTTTTTCTTGGGAATGATCTTAGCTGAATGTGTGTCTAAATGATGATGTTTTATCATAAAAAAACTGGTATCTGAATGGGTTTTTGAAGCATTGCACAATCTTGCAGTTAAAAGTCGGGTTTAGGTCATTGTTTAGTTTAAGATTTCAGGTAATTCATGCCAGAGAACTTAAATACTTAGGATGGAAAACTGAAGAACTCTACTTCCAAGTTGGCAAGTAACTTCCCAATCATTCACTTTTTTTTTTTTAACCAATTTTGAATTCGGTAGCCAGAGAAAATGTCACTGTGTGTACCAGTGCATTAATTTGGACAAGGATAGTAAACCATAGTATGGTATCTGTTGACAAAATAAGATGTAAAGACATAAAATTTTGTGAATTGTATCTTGAACTTGTATCATAATTTTCAACACCCCAACCGGAAAATTATGGTTAATATGCCTTAGGCCTGAGGTGTCTGCTCAGAATAGCAGTTTTTTTCCTGCTCCTTCCAGACCTCAGCCATGACTCATGTTGAAATGCAAATGAAAAAAGCCTGCAAGCTTAGTAGGAGACTGATTTGATGCCTAACGGAAAAAAAAAGTAAATTGTATGGTATTTACTAATTACTGGCCAGTCATTTTTTCTAGGACTCTTATTGTTTTCCTTAGATACTTTATTATTTTTGAGCTCATGATTCTGAGCATACAGACCTAGGTTAATGTTTTTCTGATCAGTTCTATCTTTGACCAACTGTGGACTTTTTGAAACATTGCAATAGATATTTAACCTGTGAAAAACTACAAGGCCTTTACTATTATTATGTGTGCACAATTTTGTTATGTGTTGTCTGTCTATATAGACATATATCCGTATATCATATATATGATACACAAATTAACATATATAAGGAGCGCTCATAAAAAAAAGCGCTCATAAAAACAAATTTTAAAAAGTGGATCCAAAGATCTTTAGTTCACGTGGTTTAAATGTTTCAATTTAAATCGGATAAACAGATAAAAATAAATGTTTTTAAATTTAAGCTTACAAATTTTTCTAGGTGTTCAAAAATCTAATAAAATATTAATATCTACAAAACGTCTAATGTGCCTTGGTTCTAGAACATTTTCTTCAACATAAAAATGGTTTACACTGTTCAATACATTTCTCTAATATTTTGATAAATAACTAAAGTAAATTTGATATGGGATTACTCATTCGTGAGTACATTTGTTAGAAATCTGATTCATTTACTAAGGTCTGTATAAGTTTTTACTAAACTCTATATAAGGTTTTAAAAATCAGTCATGTGTTAATGAGACAAAAATTTTTTGAAACATAAGTTTACCCATAACATTGTGTTTATTAAGTTTTATTTTTTCTAGAGCAAGGAACCATAAAAATTAAAAAACTTATTAAATCAGAACTGTTATTTTAGAGCATTGTACTGCCATTTCTTTAAAAGCTAAACTTGGTTAATGTAGAAACATCAATGTAATTGTGATGCTATTAATGTTTTCATATCTTACAGGTATGCAAGTCTGTAAGGTAGAAACTTTAAAAGAGCATTATATCATGCTGGTGTTCTGAAGTTGTATGGTAAAAAAATATATTGGAGATTTATTTACCTGTTATCAATAAGATATGTAAAGTTTTATGTTACTTTTTACATTGTGGAACAATTTAAATGTATTTTTAAGTTAATGAGAGCCTAATCTATGTAAAAGTTGAAAACTTTCAGGCTTTCTTTAATTCATGTTTTAAATGTGATATCATATGGTGTTAGCTAATGTTCATGAGACCACAAACAATTTATGTAAACTTTGTCAATGTTGCTTTTAATTTTTACTTTTTAATAAAAACAACCCCATACCATTATTGTCATCTGGTAATAACAAAAGGGTAATCAAAGAAATATAAACAAATACTTTAGGATTATACTCCTAAACAAAAACACCTAAAAAAACAAAACTGCCTTCTCAATAATTCATGACTTCATTGATCATTTCTAGTTAGAGACACTTGGTAGCAGAGTAATATTATCTCCTTTTGGTACACAGTGACCCAGTTCTGTTCTTTACTTTGTTTTAAATCAATTTCTTCTGCATCATCTGATGAGAGGTTCATATACTTCTTAAAACCAATGATTGAGCCCTCAACCTGCACATTCACTTGCTCATAGAGCCAAACCTGAAATTGGGAACTATTTTGCAAGTGTCTGAAGATGAAGTTGATGGGTTACACCTTCACTGTCTGTACATTTTGACCTTGGCCACAGTACACTAAAATGGAAGTTCACAAACACCACAATGACCTAGAGGCTCCTCACATAGAAACTTACAGATCTGGTATACTGTTTTCTAGAAACCCTTCCAAATTATAAAGTAATTCTAATAATCCATGTTTATCATAATTTTTCCTACCAAAAACCAATCCTGAGTATGAACTATTAGTTTCTTAAGGAGTAGATCTTCCCAGACCCCCAAACAAACAAAAAAAAAAAATAAATAAATAAATAAAGATCAGCTTTAGAACTAAAATGCTTAAGATTTTAAAGAGCCCTGCCTTACCTGAGATAAGGCTGTGTGTCCCATCTTACTATATGTGAGAATGACTATGAAACAAGTACGTCAGATAATATTTCTTTAAAGTTATGTTAAAAACATAAAAAATGTCAAGATTCCTAGGATCTCAAACAGGGGATATAATGTAATACTCAGCCAAAAAATTTAGGGTAGCTATTACACGAACTAAGTATTTTTACTTTTGTTAATTTTAGTTGAAATTTTCTTATAAGTTATCTAAAGATTCCCTGTTAGTGTTTTACAAATGTGTTGCTTTAAGAACACAACATGGGTTTATTCAAGATAATAAGTCATCACCTACAATACAGACAGAATAATACAGATCCCAATTAATAAAAAGATAATTATAAAGTTATAGACATTAAAGTCCAGTACTCTTAATATAAGGCTGTTAAAATTAATTTGCTGGATGTTTAAGATTAGGATTTAAAATTAAAGTTAAATGAAAAGGGCCAAGAAAACCAATATTTGGCTCTTACCCTCTGAGTCAATCTGAATCCAGGGAACAGGGGACTTCTCTAAAGAGCTTTGCAACTCTGAGCCACATAACCTCCTGATCAGGGAGATTAATGAGACCACTGGAGAACAGAAAGCCAATCAGTGCATTTGTTATGAAGAGGAGAGTCATCAGAGAAAGGAGATATCCCTGATGCTTCTGAGGGAAGCCAAATGGTCAAGCAAGACCTGGACCCACCTAGCGCAAATGGCACTAGCAGAATTGAAAATGTGCTCTCATTTTTCCAGAATTGACTCCCATAAAGCTCAGCTGACTGTTAACAATAGATAGAAACAAAAGTCCGTTTGACTGCTTCATCTTAAACACTTTGGAAAGACAGTTAAAACCAAAATACAGCCATTCCTGGGCATTTTAAATAATAATAATAATAATAATAATAATAATAATAATAATAATAATAATAATATTTTAAGGTATGCACTTTATTTTAGCCTCCCAAAATAAGTAAGACTGGAGGCTACAAAGAAGGATTCTCAGACAGGAATGCCTGATACTTATAAAAAGAGACTATCAAGAAGAGCTGCCACAGGCAGAAATTTTTAATTTAAGGCCTGCAGATATTCCTAACCAACACAGGTAGGCTTGGTGTTTGCTAGTACGATTATCCAGCCCTGAGTAACAGAATTAAAGGTTTCTCTATTAGACGCAGAGGTCATACTAGAAAAAGGATTTTACAAGATCAGATGACATTACATTGTTAAACTGTATCTTATGGGGAAGGACAACTGTAACACTAAAAGTTAAATATTAATTTGATAGTCCTGATAACTGGGGATATTAAAGACTGGTGAGGGAACTTCTATACAGTAACATGTTCCGGCTGCTGCAACATTTATTCAGTACTCATGGTTTTTGTTTCTCTCATAGAAGAACCCATCCCCAGATGACTTTACAACCTGTTCTTCCCCAACCAGACTTCAATCCGAAATGACTTCTAAAAGGCAACTCATGTCCCCCAACTGACTTATAAAAGGCAACTCATGTCCCTCACGCCATGCCCACTCACTTCACCCTGTCTCAGGTTAGAAGAAGAAATAATGATTGACGCCACTCTTCTTACAACAATGGAGAGAAAGATAAGTAGACTATCAATATAAGTAATTAATTAAGTCTGGTAAAATCAGGGAGATTGGTTTTGGGTAAGTTCTAAAAATTTGGAGAATCTTACCTGAGGGATTAAAATTTCCTCAGTGCTCTTCCCCTAATCTATTAAAGATTTGAAAGGGACACAGAGAAAAGGGGGAAATGTTAGACCCAACCTGATCTTTTATTAAAATTGAGAGCCATCTTGCCACAAAGCCATGAAAAGGTAATTTTGGCTTTACCATAAATTACTGCAAATTCTGAACCTGCTTGAAATGCCTGCCCGTGCCTTGAACTCACGCATGCCCGGCTCTCTGACCAGATAGCAGCCCTCTCTGAAACTTTAGTGACACATCATAAATATTTGCCTTCTCTGGCCAGACAACATCCCTCTCTGAGGCTCTAATGGTCCTCTGAATTCTGATGTAGGGACAGCAAAAAAAACCTAAACTACCATTAGTGTGATGCTTGTCAGAGTTCTGTTATCTGTAACACCCCTTTTGTGTAACTTTCTGGGCTATAAAGCTGGGCTGTAGGAAAGCTGGGGTTGCTCTCTTGTTCCGGCTGTTTTGGGAGGGGAGGCAGCATTAAAGGTAGAAATAATAAGATTAATTTAATATGATTTTAATTAGAGTCAGTGGTCTTTTCTTGTGTCGTGGTCTAACAATTAACACTCCAAAAACATGGAGCTCTGACAGCCTAAAGACTTCTTGAGGAACTTCCTCTGAGGTTGGGCACTTGAAATATATGTTGTTGTAAGGAGCTTTAGCTTCCTTTCTAGTGAGACCTCAAAGATGGGTTTGAATCTATGTGACCTGGAGGACATGGTTTCTTGTATTCTAATGAACATAAGGCAGCAGTGCTGAATTTTCTCTTTGTAGGTAAACTGTGGCCACTGGGTGCTAAGTGTCTCCCCGTGTGGACTGTGAAGCCATTTTTTCATCCTCCACTTTTCGTGGTGTTTCGTGCTGCTGCACTGGGAGTTTGGTATTTGCTTCATGAAATACAAAGAGTTCAACTGGGACCCAGTTTTGGAGGGAGTTCTGTAACTTGTGGTGGGTCAGGGTCTGCAGGAGAATGCAACAACCAGGTTATATCTCACAGAGCTTGCCCCCTTGTACATAGAAATCTGACTCTGAACTTTGCCCTGGAACCTCTCCATGTAACAAGATGCCTTTACATAGAAGGTTCTGCTGGATGCACAATGTCAGTCACAAGCCATTTGGAAGGCAATGGCAAATCCTCATGGCCTCACCACAGATGTATTATCACACACCTGCCCACCACTGCAATAGGCCCACTACTCAGCAGGCTCCAACTTACTGGCATCTTTGTTCTACACCATTTTCATGAAACCCGGTCAATCATGGCATTCTCTTGTACACTAATGATCAGCAACAAGACATCCAAATGTTCTCTAGTGCCACCTGATTATTGGAATTTCAAAAATTTCATTGTATTTATCTAGCCACTTTTCATGGATGAAGTTGGAGACACTGTGGGTTTCAGTTCTTTCAGGAACCATTAAATGGTGAGGAAGCTCATTTCAATGAAAGCTCTGGAGAACTCTCACAGGCAAGTCTTCCCATAGAGTCTTCAAAAGGTCAAATGAAGCCAGGCCCATTGAGGTCTTCAATGTGACGTCCAAGGATGTTCTGATTCTCTACTATGGCTGCCAAATCTTTCAGAATAAAATCATGTGATATCCTAGCTGAGATTCCAAGGCTCTGTGGAAAGCCACCCTGTCCTTGATCTCAGTTTCCAAGGGCGAATCCCATGCGTGGCCTCCTAAAATCTGAACACAGTTCATGGCAATATTTCTCTGAGATCAGTTCCAGAACTCAGACTTTAAGGGGAATCACACCAGAGTTCAAGCCCAGGTATACCCAGTCATCACTTCCAACCGCCACACAAATGACCACAATTAAAACCAAAGCACTCCCACAAGGCCCTCATCTTCTTCCATATAGACACTCATCATAACCTGTGGTTCGAGGTTTCCATGAGGGGATCAGTCCAAGACAGTGTACAAAATAACCTCCCTTGCCCCTCATTTGCCTAAAGTCAGGGTTGCCTGGACACCCTTCCTGAGAACCAGGAGTGATCAAATAGGCCTGCCATAAATACTGCTCTGCTTCCAGAATTTGAGGCCTACTGACTCTCGGGTATATATTCTTTATGTGAATTGGAATCATGAGAAAACCCAAGCACCTATGGGCTATCTTCTGCAGGGTTTGAAGAACTCATTTGACACAAAGGATCCCTATTTTCAATTGATGGAGGTCAGGAACCTTACAGAGGAAGGCGAGAGACTTCGTCCACAATGACTGCTTTTTTGGCCATTTTGGTTTTGGAAGCACACATGTAATCTTTCTTTAGATCCATCAGGTTCTGAGAATCTATGCAACAGCCTCACACATTGCCACGAGTCTGATGCAGACACATCCCTTTCCAAAGCAATTAAGCAAAGAGCTACAGGTGATGCCCATTAATTTCCATTGAAAACCATTGTTTCAGGCTTCACAAAGGGGTGGACTGAGACAAAGACGTTTCTGACATTCAGGGCAACAGAACAATAGGTAAGCAAATGGCCCAAAGCAGGGTTTCTCGAATGATATCTGAGTTTTCTGAGATGATCCCATTCCCTTCAGCTATCCAGTACGTGGCCATGTCACAGAGCCTGGAGGTGGTACATATTGTGGACACCAAACCATGAGCCTATTCTGGAGAGTGTCCCGAATTCAAGAAGAAAACAGGAACTTAGGAAGATAGTAGTTGTTGCCCATCTATAAGGCAAGCCACAGTCCATATATAAATTGGGCAGGATGAATGCTGTGAAGCTTTCTACAAGACAGGAAACATCCATTGATGCATTCTCTTTTCTAATATCTACAACCACAGACACAGTGGGATAAACAGACATAAAAACACTCGCCTTATCAAAAGACTTATTAGAAACGATCCAATCCAAACCAAACAAAGCGACTTTCCTACCTATTCCCAGATCATGAGACAAAACCACAAACTCACACGCACACCCACAAAGTCACCGCCTTCCCCCAAGTAGGTCTGTAACTATCCAGAGTGTCCCCCAAAATGGGCTATCCTATCTCAGATCTGGTCTCCTTGCCAACAATGTGAAGTTGTCAGGTGCCAGTGGTGAGCCACTACCTGCTTTCTCAGGAAAGGCCCCTCTTCAGAGCTCTCTTGGAATTTGGCCATCTTCACATCAGTAGTTACCAAGAAAGACTGACTCTGTCCTTGGTAAATCCAATCATGTGAGACCACTGGGACTGGGACTGGGACTGCCTCTGGGTGCCTGGCTTTTTGGATCCCAAGTTCAGAGAGTTCAATCACCAAGAAAGTGATGTAGGTCACTTCCTTCTGGAACTGAATGAGGTCACTGCCTAGGCAATCACTTTTTCCTAACATTTGCTTCCAAGTGTCCCAATAGATGGAGGCTGCCCCTACTTCCTGTGACACTTTCACAAGTTAGAATGGTATATCAAACATAGCACCCGGAAGCAGCTCTCCACACAGGCCTGGTTTGGTCCATCTTCTCTACATTAAGAAGAGAGAGATTGCTTCAGACACACCCATTCATCCTGACCAGGTTGTTTGTCGTGGAAGATGACTTTTGCTCTCTCAGGTCCTTCATAGCTTCCTCTATCTTCCCCAGGGTTCATTTCTGCAAGGACCTTTGAGGTTCTCAGCAGGTGGAAGATCTCTTATGTTCCTGTATTGTAAGACCAACTCTGTCCCTGCTCTTCTGTAAAGTTAGATGGAGGGCAAAGAGTATGGTTAGGGTTAATAACATGTTTGATTTGGGTTAGGAATCATTCTGCTGGATGAATAATGGTATTGGGAACCTGCGATATTTGTAAGTATATATAGAGGTGAAATATATGTATGAAAACAGAAATCTAGGTAAGATTTGAAGCCCAGAAGGGCATTGGATCCTTGATTGGGATACTTAGCTTTGAATTATGTTCTGCACATGTGTCTCAGATAAATCTATACACAATGGTATAGGACCTTGTACTTGGATGATTGAATGTCGAAGAAAACATCCAGTCTAAAAAGGATAGTTGGTAGGATTAGGAAGATAGTTGGTAGAATTAGAAAAAAAGAGTGAGTATAGGATTTGAAAAAAAAGTTCTTTAGCAATAGGGTTTCAGGTAGAGAGAAAATGTAAATGTCAGCACATGTGAAGAGTTGGTCACAATGATGAATTGGGGAAAATATGTAGGAAAGCAGATATCAATAGAGACATAGGAAATCACGCAAATGATAAAGTGATTGATTGGATTAGACATTTTCAGCAGGCTTGAAGTTGAATATATAATCTTAGGAAGAAACACATATGTAGTCACCAATAGGATTGACATTTGAGAGCATTAGCCAACCTGGACACGGGTGATTTTTATAATCCATACTCATATTCCATTTAGGCTTTGGTACAATCGTAAGTGTGACTTTGCATTTTGTTGCCAGAATATTACTGTGATAAAATGTATATGTAGATCAGGTGACATGAGTATTTCTTGCACCATTTCTGGGAGCAATATTTTGAAGAGGTATAAATTAGTATTGGGGGCACAAATAGGTGTACCATGTGTGTATGAATATAGAGAGAATGATTGAATAGACCATACTGTGAATAAATAATATAACTTGTTCCAACTTTACAAATTGGAATAAATTAATATCTCAAAATACATAGCAAATCTTATATTGATATACATACATTCATTCCAACCAGTTACACATCTAATGGTAATATTAGGGTTGTAGTTTATCATGAATTCTGTGTGAGTTTTGCTTCAAAATTGATTATGGAAATCGAAAATAATGTGTTTGGAAAGAAGTCTCATGAAATGAGCAGTCAAAAACAAGTAGGAATATATATGTTCTGAATCAGGAAGTGATTGAATGTGTTACAAATGTCTTTAAATTTGTGAACTTGTGGATGAAATGTACATTTTGTGATGTACAAAAACTGAAGAAATAGAAATGTACCAGTGTTGAATAAAATTGAACGTCAAAATACACATCATGTCCCATAGGAATCTACTAGCATTGATGTTAAAGTGGGTCAGTTACTGTAGAAATATAAGGATTTGTTTGCACCATTCACTGAAGTAAGTTTTCAGTACTAGAAAACAAATATGTATTTCAGGTGGATGAATGTTTCTGGAAATAATCTTATGAAAAGTTGATTATAAAACCACATACATGAACATTAGTTAATTTAGGGAGTGTATAATAAGACACATGTATTTCATATTTTGAAAAATCTAGAGTATATATATATATATATATATATATATATATATATATATATATATATATACACACACACACAAATACATTGGAAAGTAGAAAATATATGCCAATCAAAATTCATCATGAAATATACATCATCCACAGATCCAAAAATATTAATTTTACTGAACATGGATTTATGTATAATGTTGCTCAACTAAAAAGCTCACTCATAGTTTGAATTTTCAGTTCCAAAAGCATTTAGGAGGAGTGATTTCTTCTCATACTTTGTATCTGCCAAGTTTGCCGCCTCACAAAAATGTACGGGTATTCCAGGTAGGATTTTGTATGTGCATATAAAAATACATGTGCTGAATTGGCTACAGAAAATGGGAGACAGGAATTCACATGTGTGTTAACTTTAAAAACACATGGAGAACAATTTCAAGAAAAAAATTGACAAGATTTATAACTCCTACCCTATATCATGCAAAAGGCAAGACCAACTATTCACCATGCCTCCTCTGAACTGCTTGTATTTCTATTCTGTTTGGGTTATTTTTCTCCATCATATTAGGATTAGTAGTCAGAGTCTAGTAGGGTATGGGTTAGTGTCAGAGTTTCAGTATTTCGAATGAAAAATTGCAAAATGTATCCAATGTGTATGTAAATATGTGCTACACAAAAATCTTCCCACTCTTATCCAGAACAATGTCTTGACAATACCTTCGCCCCAAGTAAGAAACAATTAGAGGAAAAGAGTTAGAAATTCCGTGAATACATATCTGGAATGGAAAACAATCAGGAGTTCACAATCTTGGAAGTGGTAGAGGAGTTTTCAAAAGTAAGGGACAGGGTAAACACTCCACAAAAATGGAATTCTGCTGGCCTAAAGACTTCTTGGGAAACTCTCTGTGAGGTTGGGCACTTGAAATATATGTAGTTGTCAGGAGCTTTAGCTTCCTTTCTAGTGAGACCATAAAAGCTGGGTCTGCATCTATGTGACCTGGTGGACATTGTTTCTTTTTTTCCCAATGAACATGAGGCAGCATTGCTGAATTCTCCCTTTGTAGGTAAACTGTGGTCCCTGGGGGCTAAATGTCTCCCCATGTGGACTGTGAAGCCATATGGTCATCCTCTATTTTCGTGGTGTTTTTTGCTGGTGCACTGGAAGTTTGGTACTTGCTTCACGAAATACAAGGAGTTTAAATGGAACACAGTACGGGAGGGAGTTCTGTCACGTGTGGTGAGTCAGGGTCTGCAGGAGAATACAAGAACCAGGCTTCTATCCCACATAGCTTGCCCCCTTGACTATAGCAACCTGATTTTGAACAGCGTCCTGAAACCTCTCCATATAACAAGATGCCTTTACATATAAGGGTCTGCTGGTTTGACCATGTCAGTGACAAGCCATTTGGAAGCCAATGGCAGATCCACATGGCCCCACCACAGATGTTTTATCACACACCTGCCCACCATTGCTCTAGTCCCACTACTCAGCAGGATCCAACTTTCTGGCATCTCTGTTAAACACCATTTTAATGAAAACCAGTCAATCAAGGCACTGTCTGGTATACTCATTGTTGGAAAAAGTATAAACGGCAGCCATACCCCAGAGAAAAACCCCAACATGGCGCCTAAGGACTTCTTCTTCCTACCTTCTTCTTTTCTGAAGTGGTGCGAAAAGTTCCCGCCCGGGTGAACTCTCCCACTGGTGCCAATTTCAACTCTCGCTGGCGGGGAACCTTAGCCCCAATGAGAACTAACTCCTGGGCTCCGGAGCTGATATCTGAAAGAACTTGCCAATAAACGGGTTGCCTGCCATTTATCTAAGTCCTTTCATCTCCTCCTTAGTTCTATATAAGCACACAGCTTTTTGCAATAAAATTGGAATTCTCCCAGCGAAGTGCCTTTGAGTGGGGAGTTCTTTCATTCTGGTGCCCCGTTTGAGGATACGGGTGAGCTCTTTCCAACAAGAGCCCCGTCCCCCATTCCGCCCAGACACTCCATCCTGGTCCGCTCTTTTCAGACGCCAGCTTCCTGCACTCACCACTGATCTGATGTATGTAAGCCTCCCCTGACCCCGGCTCGCCAACTTCCTTCGGGCTACCGCTAGTTTTGTGACCCTGATCGTCCAGCACACTCTAGACGCCCGGTAGGGGAGAGGGAATTCCTCCCACCAAGACCTTTACTGGTCACAGTGGACCCTCTAGTGATCCGTTTCCCTTTGGGGCATGAGGGTTCTGAGTTTACACGAGAGGCTCTGTGGTTTTTCCTCCTTTGCTGCCACTGCTGCTGCCGGCTAGATTTGCTGTTTCCTGCAGGGCTGCTGTGTCTGGCTGAAGCTGCCTCTCTGCTCAGGGAAAACTGAACTCACGTCCTAGAACTGCATTCTGCTGGAGCTGGAGTTCTGTTTTCATTACTGACTCCTTCAGCTGCGTTCGAAAACTTTCCTGACGTCAGGTTGCCCATGGCTCCAAACCCATTGGGTCTTCCAGATCGCACTTCACTGGTGACGACCAGGTAGTACCCTCTGTATTTCCTCGCGACAGCTGGTCATTTTGGGGACACCCACGTGACCCCCATTCACCCTGAATTTCCTGGAAGCCGTTCCAGCTCGGGTTTTCTCTTTGTCTCTCTCGCTTACTCTTATTCTCTCTCTCTCTCTCTCTCTCTCTCTCTCTCTCTCTCTCTCTCTCTCTCTCTTCCATCTCTCCCTGTGACAATGGGCACCTCTTCATCTGTACCTGAAGCCTCACCTCTCAAATGTTTAATAAAAAATCTGGCCACACTCTCCCTCACACCAGACATCAAGCCCAAACTTTTAATTAAATTCTGTACCCAAGATTGGCCTCCATATCCACTGGATAATGGCAATCATTGGCCTCCAGAAGGCTCCTTAGATCCAAACCTCCCCTGGGACCTTTTTAACTACTGCCAGCGTCTGGAAAAGTGGAGGGAGATTCCCTGCATTGAAGGTATTAGCCTTCCCACACAGCACCTTGTCTCTGCTCCTCCTGCCCTCCCCCTCAGGTCCTCCTTGCTTGCAATCCCCTCTCTTTCCCTACTTCTACTTCTGACTTCACAGATTCTTCCTCATTCAACCCAGCAGATGAACCCCCACCTTCTCCCCACCCCCATCTGCCCCTTCTCTTCTGCAATACCCTCCTCATCCTCTGCCTGATTCCATGGATCCTCAGCCTTCCATTTTATCCCCCTCCCCTCCGTCCTCTTCTGCCTGCTCCACTTCCTCCTCTTCAAAAGAGACACTCCCTTCCCCTCCCTCTCCTTCCTGTCCTCCGCCTGCCTCTCTCAGTCCTCCTTTTACCAGGTCTAAAGGACTCCTTCCCACCCCTAAGACAATCGCACCCCTTCGTGAGGTAGCTGGTCCCGAGGGTGTCATCAGAGTCCACGTGCCCTTCTCCAGGTCAGACATTACTCAGCTAGAGAGCAAGTTAGGCTCAATCACCACTAAACCCACCACTTACATTCGGGAGTTTCAATGGGTCCTGCAAGCATATAGCCTCACTCATCATGACATATACATGCTCTTGGCGAATACACTTCTCCCCGAGGAAAGGCAATGGGTCTGGGAGCTAGCCCAAGCCCATGCTGATGAAAATCATAGGACCAATCCTGACCACCCCACGGGCTCTCATGCTGTCCCAGAGCAGGAACCCTATGGGATTACAACACCCCTGAAGGCTTACAGACTCATGACCTTTTTACATCCTGCCTCTTGGCGGGCCTGAAAAAGGCGACCCACAAGGCTGTTAACTTTAAAAAGGTGCAGGAGGTCATTCAAAGGAAGGAGGAAACACCTTCAGAATTCCTGGATAGACTAACCAAGGCCCTTCAACACTGCACATAACTCGACCCAGAAACCCCTGATGGCCGTCATCTCTTAATGACATATGTTCTGGCCCAAAAATACTCTGACATTAAAGCCAAGCTTAAAAAGCTTGAACAGGGCCCTGCTACTCCTCAGACCGAAATCCTCGCTGTCTCTTTAAAGGTTTTTCATGGTAGAGAGGATGAAAGTGAATGCCCTAGGCAGAGAGCTGAAAATGCCAAATTCCAAATGTTGGCCCAGGTCATTCAGAGAAGGCCATCACCACGCCGTCCCAATGTGACACCCCCTGGAGCTTGCTTCAAATGTGGTAAGGATTGTCCTTCGCCGAGAACACCCTACAACCCCTGCCCAACATGCCATCAAAGGAGACACTGGGGGGCAGACTGCCCAACAACCCGGAAGGGAGGTTGGTCAGCCACCCGGCAACCCAGCCTCTCCTGGGCTTGGCAGAGGAGAAATGATGGAGCCCTGGGCCTTCCCTCCAAACTATTACCATCAAGAATCAAGAACCTAGGGTCACCTTCCTGGTGGATGGACGCTTCATTACCTTCCTTTTGGATACTGGTGCCACTTTTTCTGTCTTGAGGGAGTATTGGGGTTCTACCACACCCTCAAAAACTCCTATTGTCGTGGTAGGAGGTAAACATATTTTCCCTCAAAATCCCTTTTGTCCTTCACTCACTCCTTTCTCGTTATGAGCCATTGCCCCATTCCCCTTCTGGAAAGGGACATACTCTCACTATTAAAAGTCACCATTCACATATCACCCCACACCTCTCCTACCTCTCATTTCCTCATGATGTTCCTAGAGGCAGATACACCTCCTTCATGCACTCTCCCACGACTATCTAAACCAGTTAACCCTGAGTTTTGGGACACAACTAGACACTTTATGGCTAAATGCAGTCCTATTCATATTGTCTTACTGGACCCTTCAAGATATATTAGTCAACCATGATATCCACTCACAACCACAGCCTTCCTCGGATTAGAAGCCATCATCCAGGATTTATAATGAAAGGGGTATCTTAGGCCTACACACTCTCCTTTCAACACCCCCATTCTGGCAGTTAAGAAACCTAACGTGTCCTACAGGCTGGTTCTAGACCTTCCCCTTGTCTACTCCTCTGTGGTCCCCATCCACCCGCTAGTGTCCAACCCTTACACCCTCCTCTCTCAGATCCCTGCCACTACTACCCAATTCTTGGTTCTAAATTTGAAACATGCATTCTTTTCTATCCCCTTGTTCTCAGAATCTCAGGATATCTTTGCTTTTACTTGCACTGACTCTCACACCCGCCATTCTCATCAGCTTACCTGGACTGTCCTCCCACAGGGATTCGGGGATAGCACCCATCTCTTTGGCCAAGTTCTTGCCCAGGACCTCACATCCTTTCACCCGACCTGTCCTGACTCTACTCTCCTTCAATATGTCGATGACCTTCTTCTATGTAGTCCCTCTGGGAACACTCTCAATCCCACACTGCTCAGCTTCTTAATTTCCTAGCAGACAAGGGAAATAGGAAGTCTCCCCACAAGGCCCAGGTTTCCCAGTCTTCTGTCACCTTTCTTGGTTTTTGCCTTACACCCAGAAAAAAGGAAATAACACTGGATAGGAGGCAACTCCTCTCTGATCTTCCAGTGCCCCATACAAAAGCCAAAATACTATCATTCCTAGGACTAGCAGGTTATTTTAGGGCCTGGATCCCAAATTATTCTCTTCTATACAAATCCTGTATGAACTAGCAAAGGGACCCCCTAGTGAATCTCTTGCCTCCTCCCCAAACTACCACTTGTGCAGGCTTCAGCAACTTGTCTTAAAGGCACTTGCCCTTCACCTTCCTGATCTTTCAAGACCATTTCATGTATATGTCCATGAAAAAGGGAGGCAAGAACTTGGGGTCTTAGGTCAAAACTATGGGCCTACATTTGCACCTGTGGCATATTTGTCCAAGCAAATTGACCCTACCATCCGTGAGTGGGCCCCTTGCTTAAGAGCTCTGGCTGCTGGACAAATTTTACACAAAGAAGCCTCTAAGCTTACTTTTGGGGCCCCTTTAACTATCCACTCCCCACATCACTTGAAGGATCTTTTAGCTTATAAGGGCTTTCAAACCCTTCCTCCATCCAGAGTTCTGTCACTCCTCACTTCCTTTCTGGAAAACCCTAATATTACTTTCCTCCCCTGCTCTGCACAGAAACCTGCTTCACTGCTCTCAAGGACTCCCACGTCTAACACACCAACTCATAATTGGTTGGAAACCTTAGATGATTTCCTCCCCTGTCATTCTTCCATTTCTGAGAGAATACTAGCCAAGCCTGACCTTATCTGGTTTACTGATGGCAGTTCCTTTAGGCAGAATTGCACTCATTACTTTGGATACACTGTAGTTTCAGCCACTGAGATTATAGAGGCCAAAGCTCTGCCTTCAGGAACTACCAACCAGCAGTCTGAACTTATAGTAGCCACTCGTGCCTGCCTTCTAGCACAAGGCAAATCCCTAACCCTTTATACTGATTCAAAATATGTCTTCCATATCTTATCCCATGCTGCAATATGAAAGGAGCGAGGCCTACTTACCACCAAAGGTAATGTGATCACTAATTCGGCTCTTATAACCAATCTGATAAAGGCCTCCCACTTACCCACCCAGGTGGAAGTTGTCCATTGTAGGTCTAATTAGAAGGACGTCTCTCTTATCACTGAGGGCAATGCCAAAGCTGACCAGGCGGAACAAATGGCTGCTACCACTTCCAATGATGGACCCCCTGGGGGACATATAATGGCCACTTTAGACAGCTCATCTGAAGTCCCTACTTCTTCCAGTAAGAACAAGGACCTCTTCAAGTTCCTTCATACTCTATTCCTTTCCAATTCTCAGTCTTTGACCCTCTTTTTACAGAGCTTCTTCTCGCTCACCCTCTCTGACAAAGCCATGCTACAGAATATAGCCTCTAATTGTCAGATCTGTCAGTGGACCAACACTTATACTCCTTTAAGGCCCAAACCTTTTCCTTCCCACCAAGCCCAGGGACACATTCCCACTGCTGACTGGCAGGTAGACTTCACCAACATGCTCACAGTATGGCGCACTAAATACCTCCTTGTCTTTGTGGACACTTTCTCTGGTTGGATTGAGGCATTTCCCACTTCCAATAAAACGGCTTCCACTGTAGCTTTAATCTTACTGACAGACATCATCCCCAGGTTTGGTATGCCCACTTCTCTACAATATGACAATGGCCCTGAGTTTATTTCTAGAATCACACAAAAGGTCTCTCAAGCCCTCTCCTTAAAGTGGCATTTCCACTGTCCATATTATCTCCAAGCTTCAGGGAAAGTGAAAAGGGTAAATTGTACTCTAAAGGAAGTCCTTACCAAATTGACAATGGAATTAAACTTAGACTGGGTCAAACTCCTTCCCTTGGATTTGCTTCGAATCAGAGCTCTCCCTAAAAACCATCTTTACTGTCTCCCTTTGAGATAATGTATGGAAGACCTCTTATACCCCCTGGGTTGGTCATTTCACAAGGACCTCTCACCCGAGATTTGTCTTTGCCTCTTTTGTATCATCTCCGCTCGGAACTCTGGAAATATCAGGACTGGCTTCATCCGGACCCAGTGTCCTCTCCAAACACTCCTCCCTTAACACCTGGGAGTCTAGTATATTATAATACCCCAGAGGAGAAAGGGACTCTTGCCCCAAAATGGGAAGGCCCCTATCCTGTCATTCTCTGTACCCCCACTGCCGCCAAACTCTCCTTACCAGACAACCGTCTAACTCCCTGGATTCACATTTCTAGGTTGAAGCCATATCACCAGGAGGCCCCACCTGTGACGACAGGACCAACCCAGAGGAACTCCAAGAATCACCTCCTGAACCTCCCATTAACTCCTGCTCTCCACACTCATCTCACCCATTTAAGTTGCGGCTCACACGGTGTTCCATGCAGCCCAATTCCTCTTTAAAAAGTCACAATGGGCTCTCTCAACACCCTAATCTTCTGTAACTGCTTGTTTTTTGTGCTCTGCTTATTTTCTGTGCTCTATCAGGACTGGTCTTTACCCTCCTCTCCTACCATGTATTTATTCACTCTTCAGGAACGATACTCAGAACATGGCATGTAGAAGGTCCGTGCAGTGGATGCAACTACTTGCTTCATCCACAACTGCACCTCTATTTCCTAAAATTGTCACCTTCAAGGACCTTCGTCCCTGGTAGCTGGAACTGGCTTTTCATTTGCTTCCTTTTTGATCAAACAAAAGACTATTGTCATTGGTGGCCTGAGATATATAATGGGTGCCCCTATTGGTCATGCAGGTTCCATGATGAACATGGTAGCTATTCTTACCACTCACTTGGTTACCCTAAAGTGTGGACTTCTAGTTACCTAAAGTGGGATAAAGTCTCTTTATCTGATAACAATGGATGGTAAACTTTAGATATACCTGACCCCAAGGCCAAACGTTGGGGCTATGTTGAGTTTGCTGTCTATGCTCGGACAACCTCAGCCAGACCCACAGGGTGGATGACAGTTGGCCGCACCCTGATTATGCCACCTAAGGCAACCATCCAGGTACTCGAACACATTAAGGATTCAGAATCAAAACTTTTAGATCTTATCCATAGCTCATCCACAAAGGATTCAGACCCTTCAACCCCCTCAGGTCCCCCTGACACATGGCTCAATTTGTTACACCAATCTCTTCGATTATTAAACTCCACCCCTCTTTCTGTGCCTCCTTCTCAGTGCTTTCTCTGTGCTTCACTTAGTCCCATTAGCGGCAGGAAATATTTCAGCAAAGACCTACAATTTCTCTAAGAAAGGACAACCCCTACATGTGACACGTATCCCACTGTGGGAAAGTTATTTCACCAATACTTTATTTGCTTTCATCTGTTTCCACCTGCCAATAATGAATCCTTTACCCATTTGTTCCTTGAGCTTAAGCACCCAATCGAGCCCTGCATTTATGCAACCTGGACAATTCCTCTGGTGTAATGGGTCTTTAAGTACCTCAACGATCAATGTCTCTGGCACCTGTTTCTTGGTTACTGTAGTTCCTCAGCTGTCTTTGTATACTCCCACCGAATTCCGACAGTTGGCCCTACCTTCCTGAACCTGTAGGGCAGTCTTTCTGCCGCTTCTGGTAGGCCTCACTTTAACAACCTCAGTGGCGGGTCTCGGACTCTCTGGTGGAGCTATAGGTCATGCTCTATGGGCATTCAAAGACCTGCAACAAAAACTGCAGGAAGCACTCGATACCACTGCTGAGTCTCTGGGCTCCTTGCAGCGCCAGGTTACTTCATTGGCACAAGTGGCTTTACAGAACCAAAGGGCAATTGATCTTCTCACTGCAGAAAAAGTGGGTACATGCCTATTCCTCAGAGAGGAATGTCGCTCTTATGTTAATGAATCTGGGCTGATAGAAAAAAATGTTGTTAAATTGCAGAAATTATTGACCAAATTGCTCAAACCTAGCTCCTCCAATCTCATAACAGGGTTCTTCCAATCCTATCTTGCCATGTACTTACTACCTATCTTGGGGCCCCTTATTGGGATGCTCCCTTTTTTTGCTCTCTTGCCATGCATAATGAAGTTCCTTCAAACACAACTGCAAAAAATTTCTAATCAAAATTTCAACCAGCTTTTGCTTAGGCACTACCATCCTCTGATGACCGATGAACCCCTAACATCTCCAAGAGAACAGTTCACTCAGTGATGAAGCTCACTACCAGGCACGATGGAATGCAACGTACATCAGACAGCGGGAGGCAACGAGCTTGGAGAACCTCTTAATCTGCCATCCTGGATTCATGAGTCTTTATGACCTTCTAAGCTTCCTCATGGCCCTTGGCCTCTTCTATGTCAGTCCCCCAACATGGAACTTCTGCCAAAAATTGACCTTTGCTTTAATTTTTATCTTCATTCTGTTTTTATTCGCTCTAATCTTCTTCAAGTGCTGGTGACGCCATGACCAGGCAACGCTTCCAGTATTTCCTAGAGTCTCTGTTACAGGACCAGTAGCTGATACCAACAATCTCCTCCATCCAGGACTGGTTTCATGCCATCGACAACTTGTGGCATCAGGGAACTTTCATAGACTTTACCCCTACTGAAGTAGCTATCTATACCACTGGCTTTTATTTCTGGCTGCCATGATATCCCCAGACCTGGTCCCCGAGCATTTGTCCACTTCCCTTTCTAGGCCCCACAGCACCCCCACACAGCAGGCAGCAACCACAAATGACAAACAATGCCCCACTTTCTAAGAAAACAAAAAGGGAGGAATGTTAGGAAAAGTATAAATGGCAGCCATACCCCAGAGAAAAACCCCAACATGGCACCTAAGGACTTCTTCTTCGTACCTTCTTCTTTTCTGCAGTGGCGTTTAAAGTCCCCGCCCTTGTTAACTCTGCAGCCAGCGCCAATTTCAAATCTCACTGGTGGGGAACCTTAGCCCCAATGAGAATTAATTCCTGGGCTCCGGAGCTGATATCTGAAAAAACTTATTCTCAGAACATGAGACCAAACCACAAACCCACAACCACACCCACAAAGGCACCTCCTTCCCCCAAGTAGGTCTGTGACTATTCGGAGTGTTCTCTGACTGCTGGGCCATACTATGTTCCTCCGAAATGGCCTGTCTTGTCTCAGATCTGGTCTCCTTGGTCAACTCTGTGAAGTTGACAGGAACCAGTGGTGAGCCACTACCTTCTTTCTCAGGAAAGGCCCCTCTTCAGAGCTCTTCTGGCATTTGGACATCTTCAAATCAGTAGGTACCAAGAAAGACTGACCCTCTCCTTGGTAAATCCAAACAAGTGAGACAACTGGGACTGGGACTGGGACTGGCTCGGGGTGCCTGGCTTCCTGGATCCCAAGTTCAGAGAGTTCCAACACCAAGGAAGTGAGGTGAGGTCACTTCCTTCAGGAACTGAATGAGGTCACTGCCTTGGCAACCACTTTGTTTTAGCAGTTGCTTCTTATAGTCCCTTTAGATGGAGGCTGCCCCTACTTCCTGTGACCCTTTCATAAGTTAGAATGGGATATAATCCATAGGCTCTCAGGAACAGCTCTCCAAAAGGCCTGGTTTGGTCCGTCTCCTCTATATTAAGAAGACAGAGGCTGATTCAGACACCAAACTTCATCCTACCAGGTTGTTTTCCATGGAAGATGACTTTTGCTCTCTCAGGTCCTTCATAGCTGCCTACATCTTCTCCAGGGATCATTTCTGCACATACCTTTGAGGTTCTCATCAGGTGGAAGATCCCATACATTCCTGTATTGTAAGACCAACACTGTCATTGCTTTTCTGTAAAGTTAGATTGAGGGAACAGTGTATGGTTAGTGTTAATAACATTTTCAATTTTGATTAGGAACCATTCTGCTCGATGAACAATGGTATTGGGAACCTGTGATATTTATAAGAATATAGAGGTGAAATATATGAACGAAAAGAGAAATCTAAGTAAGATTTGAAGCCCAGAAGGTCATTGGGTTCTTGATTGGGATACTTAGCATTGAATTACGTTCTGCACAGATGTCTCAGATAAATCGATATACAATGGCATAGGACCTTGTACCTTGGATGATTGAATGTAGAAGAGAACATCCAGTCAAAAAGGGATAGTCGGTAGGATTAGGAAGACAGTAGGTAGGTTTAGGAAGAAGAGTGAATATAGGATTTGGACCAAAGTTTTTTAGCAATAGGGTTTCGGTTAGAGAGTGAATGTTAGTGATAGCACATGTGAAGATTCAGTCACAATGATGAACTGGGGAAAATATGTAGGAAAGCAGATATCAATAGACACATTACAAAATCATTCAAAGTGTAAAGTGAGTGACAGCTTTAGACGTATTCAAAGGGTTGAGTTTGAATATATAATCTTTGAAAGAAACAAATATGTAGTCACCAATAGGATTTTCATTTGAGATCATTAGGCAACCTGGACATGGATGTTTTTAGTAATCCAGGATCACTTTCCATTTAGGTATGGTACAATCATAAGTGAGAACTTTGCTTTTTCTGTTCAGAATATTACTGTGATAAAATGTATATGTAGATCAGGTTACATGTATTTGTTCCACCATTTCTGGGAGCAATATTTTGAAGATGTATAAATTAGTATTGGGGGTACAAAGAGGTGTACTCTGTGTCTATGAATATAGAGATAATACATGAATAGACCATACTGTGAATAAATAATATAACTGGTTCCACTTTAAATAATGGATTGAATTGATATCTGTAACTAAGTAAGAAATCTTATATTGATATACAATCATTCTTTCCAACCACTTATACATTTAAAGGTAATATTAGGGTTATGGTTTATCATGACGGGTGTTTTGCTTCAAATATGATAAAGGAAATCGAAAATAATGTGTTTGGAAAGAAGTCTCATGAAAAGAGCAGTCAAGAAACATGGAGGAATACATGGGTTCTGAAGCAGGAAGTGATTTGAAGTTAAACAAATTCGTATAAATTTGCTAAATTGTAAATGAAATATTTATATATCCTCTGATGTGCATAAACTGAAGAAATAGTAATGTTCCAGTGTTGAATAAAAATGAACGTCAAAATGCACATCATGTCCCATAGGAATCTAATCTACTTGCATTGATGTTAAACTCGTGTCAGTTACTGTAGAAATATTATGATTTGGCTTTTTTTTTTGGTGTTATAATACAATTTATTTTAGTACTAGCATGCCACAGAATGTAGAGGAAGGAACAATGGATTATTATTATCATTGTGATAATTTAAGGTTTTATATCACATTAAGCTATAATATGGCATAATATATCTTATGAATTAGAGAAAAATTTTTTTAAAAAAACCTATTATTTAAGGACCATATGCACTGACAATTTAAATGGCTTTCTCGTGATTTCAATTTCTATCAATTGTGTATTAATTGCCAAATATTTATTTTAGTACTTTTCATATTCATAATTGATATAAAGTCAATTGTTTAATTCTTCTTGTAGGTAGTTACTTATTACAGCAGGGACATTATTAATAATTCTAAATCTTTATAAGAAAAATGGTACAAAGTTATTTTCATGCAAAATTAAGAATAATTGCCTTCTCTGAATGTTTGATTGTTAATACATATAACAAAGAGCTTTTGATGAGTCTCTTCCCCAGTAAAACATAAAATGCAAAGATATAGTTGGGTATGTATGTCCAAATAAAGATAAGAAGAAATACACATTATTAGCTAGAAACAATTAAATAAAAGATGAAAAGAAAAATCCAATACATTGTACGAACTTGTCAGATGAGGTAGTATTCTGGAAGAATAGCCTAAGGCTAGACCTGGTCCATGACAAAATATTAACTAAAAAAATGAAATATGAAAAATATAGGAAATGCTATGAATTTTTCATGAAGGTAGGTGTATTATCCTTTAATCTCATTTTATGTGCATTTTCAAAAGCCAAATTTCTGGTAAAATAAATTTGTGATAGTTACAACTACACAAAACGAAGTTTCTGCTTAGCAAAATGAATGCATCTCAACCCTTTTTTAGCTGATTTCTTCCCACTCAATTTTAAACCTTTATTTATTTATTTATTTTTATTGGTTGTTCAAAACATTACAAAGCTCATGATATATCATCTTTGATACATTTTTCTCATTTGGTTTATGAACTCCCATTTTTTCCCCAAATAAGAATTGCAGAAACACATTGCTTACACATTCACATTTTTACATAATGGCATATTACTGACTGTTGTATTCTTCTACCTTTCCTATCCCCTACTATCCCCCCTCCCCCGCCCTCCCATCTTCCCTCTCTACCTCATGTGCTGTTGTTTAATTCTCTCCATTATTTCGGCCCCATTTCCCCTCACAACCTATTATGTGTAATTTTGTGTATCATTGAGGGTATTCTACCATTTCCATATGCTTTCTGTTCTCTCTCCCTTTCTCTCCCCCCACACGTCTTTGTATAATGTTAATCTTTTCCTCATGCTCTTCCTCCCTTTCTGTTCTTAGTTGCTCTCTTTATATCAAAGAAGACATTTGGCATTCGTTTTTTAAGGATTGGCTAGCTTTGCTTAGCATATTCTGCTCTAATGCCATACATTTCACTGCAAATTCTATGATTTTGTAATTTTTTAGTGCTGCGTAATACTCATTGTGTGTAGATTCCACATTTTTTTTTATCCATTCATCTATTGAAGGGCATCTAAGTTGGTTCCACAGTCTAGCTGTTGTGAATTGTGCCGCTATGATCATTGATGTGGCAGTATCCCAATAGTACGCTGTTTTAAGATCCTCAGGGAATAGTCCAAGAAGTGTGATAGCTTGGTCAAATGGTGGATCCATTCCCAGCTTTCCCAGGAATCTCCATACTGCTTTCCAAATTGGCTGCACCAATTTGCAGTCCCACCAGCAGTGTACAAGTGTCCCCTTTTCCCCACATCCTCGCCAACACTTACTGTTGTTTGACTTCCTAATGGCTGCCGATCTTACTGGAGTGAGATGGTATCCTAGGGTGGTTTTGATTTGCATTTCTCTGACTGCTAGAGATTGTGAGCATTTTTTCATGTACTTGTTGATTGATTGTATGTCCTCCTCTGTGAAGTGTCTGTTCAGGTCCTTGGCCCATTTGTTGATTGGGTTATTTGTTACCTTACTTTTTAATTTTTTGAGTTCTTTGTATATTTTGGATATTAGGGCTTTATCTGAAGTGAGAGGGGTAAAAATTTGTTCCCAGGATGTAGGTTCTCTATTTACCTCTCTTATTGTTTCTCTTGCTGAGAAAAAAAAAAAAAAACTTTTAGTTTAAGTAAGTCCCATTAATTTATTCTTGTTATTAACTCTTGGGCTATGGGTGTCCTATTAAGGAATTTGGAGCCCGACCCCACAGAATGTAGATCGTAGCCAACTTTTTCTTCTATCAGATGCAGTGTCTCTGATTTGATATCTAGCTCCTTGATCCATTTTGAGTTAACTTCCTTGCTTGGCGAGAGAAAGAGATTCAGTGTCATTTTGTTGCATATCGATTTCCAATTTTTCTAGCACCATTTGTCCTTCGTATATTGCAGGTTTTTAGCCCCTTTTATCAAATATAAGAAAGTTGTAATTTTGTGGAATGGTTTCTGTGTCCTCTATTCTGTACCATTGGTCCACCTGCCTGTTTTGGTACCAGTACCATGCTGTTTTTGTTACTATTGCTTTGTAGTACAGTTTGAAGTCTGGTATCGCTATACCTCCAGATTCAAACATCCTGCTTAGAATTGCTGTTGCTATTCTGGGTCTTTTGTTTTTCCATATGAATTTCATGATTGCTTTATCTTTTCTACAAGAAATGTCATTGGGATTTTGATTCGCATCAATTTAAACCTGTAGAGAATTTGGGTAATATCGCCATTTTGATGATGCTACTTCTGCCTATCCATGAATTGGGTATATTTTTCCATATTCTAAGATCTTCTTCTATCTCTTTATGTTTCTGTAGTTTTCATTTATAAATCTTTCACCTCTTTTGTTAGGTTGATTCCCAACTATTTAATTGTTTTTCCAATTATCTTATTTTCTTTGAGGATATTTTGAATGGAGTGGTTTTCCTCATTTCCATTTCAGAAGTTTTGCTGCTGATATACAGGAATGCCTTTGATTTATGCATGTTGATTGTATATCTTGCCACTTTGCTGAATTTATTTATTAACTCTAGCAGTTCCTCTGTAGACCCTTTTGGGTCTGTTAAATATATTATCATGTCATGCGCAAATAGCGATAATTTAAGTTCTTCTTTTCCTAGTTTTATGCCTTTAATTTCTTTTGTCTGTCTAATTGCTATGCCTAGTATTTCAAGAACTGAATTAAATAGAAGTGGTGATAGAGGGCATCCCTCTTGTTCCAGATTTTAGAGGGAATGCCTTCAGCTTTTCTCAATTTAGGATGATGCTAGCCTGAGGTTTAGCATATATAGCTTTTACAATCTTGAGGTAAGTTCCTGTTATCCCTAGTTTTTCTAGTGTTTTCAACATAAAGGGATGCTGAACTATGTCGAATGTTTTTTCTGAATCTATCGATACGATCATATGGTTGTTGTCTTTAAGTCTATTGATGTGGTGAATAGCATTTATTGATTTCCATATAATGAACCAGCCTTGCATCCCAGGGATGAATCCTACATGATCATGGTGCATAATTTTTTTGATATGCTTTTGTATTCGATTCACCAAGATTTTATTGAGAAATTTTGCATCCAAGTTTATTAGAGATATTGGTCTGTAGTTTTCTTTCTTTGAAGTGTCTTTGTCTGGTTTTGGGATCAGGGTGATATTGGCCTCATAGAATGAATTTGGAAGAGTTCCTTCTTTTTCTATTTCTTGAAATAGCTTGGAAAGTATTGGTATTAATTCCTTTTTGAAGGTTTTGTAGATCTCTGCTGTATACCCATCCGGTCCATGGCTTTTTTTGGTTGGTAGTATTTTGATGGCTTCTTCTATTTCTTCCTTTGTTATTGGTCTGTTTAAATTGTGTGTGTCTTCCTGACTCAATCTGGGCAGATCGCATGACTTAAGAAGTTTATTGATATCTTCACTATCATCTATTTTATTGGAACATAGGGTTTCCATATACTTTCTAATTATCTTCTTATTTCTGTAGTGTCTGTTGTGATATTGCCTTTTTCATCCCGTATGTTAGTAATTTGAGTTCTCTCTTTTCTTCTCTTCCTTAGCATGGCTAAGGGCCTGTAAATCTTATTTATTTTTTCAAAGAACCAACTTTTAGTTTTATCAATATTTTCAATTTTTTTTTGTTTCAATTTCGTTGATTTCTGTTCTAATTTTAATTATTTCTTGTCTTCTACTACATTTGCTGTTGTTTTGCTCTTCCATTTCTAGGTTTTTGAGGTGTAGTGTGAGTTCATTTATTTGCTGATTTTTCTTTTTTTTTTTTTGAGGAAAGAACTCCAAGAAATGAATTTCCCTCTTAAAACTGCTTTCATTGTGTCCCATAGATTCCAGTATGTTGTATCTGTATTGTCATTTGTCTCTACGAATTTTTTTATCTCCTCCTTTATGTCTTCTGTAAACCATTGATCATTCAGTAGCATGTTGTTCATTTTCCATGTGATGTAGGATTTTTCCTTCCTTCTTTTATCATTGATTTCCAGATTCATTCCTTTATGATCAGATATGGTGCATGGTATTATCTCCACGACTTTATATTTACTAAGAATTGCCCTATGGCATAATATATGGTCTATCTTTGAGTAGGATCCATGTGCTGCTGAGAAGAACGTGTATCCACTTTTTGATGGTTGATATATTCTATATATGTCGGTGAAGTCTAGGTTACTGATTTTGCTGTTGAATTCTATAGTTTCTTTATTCAGTTTTTGTCTAGAGGATCTGTCTAATGGCTAGAGCGGTGTGTTGAAGTCACCCATAATTATTGTGTTGTAGTTTATTTGACTCTTGAACTTGAGGCGAGTTTGTTTTATGAGTGTTGCAGCTCAATTGTTTGGTGCATACAAATTGATAATGGTTATGTATTGTTGGTGCAAGGTTCCTTTTAACAGTATATAGTGTCCTTCTTTATCCCTTTTGATTAACGTAGGTTTGAAGTTGATTTTATTCGATATGAGTATGGCCACTCCTGCTTGCTTCCGAGGGTCATGTGAGTGGTATGATTTTTCCCAAACTTTTAATTTCAGCCTCTGTATGTCTTTACCTATCATATGAGTCTCCTGAAGGCAGCATATTGTTGGATTTTTTTTTTTTTTTGATCAAGGTTACTAGCTTATGTCTCTTGATTGGTGAGTTTAGGCCATTAACATTTAAGGTTACAATTGAAATATGATTTCTACTTCCAGTCATGTTTGTTTGTTTGTTTATTTATTTATTTATTTATTCATTTATTTATTTATTTTGGTTAGTTTTTACTTTTTGGTTATTTTCCTCTCCCTTTACTGAGATACCTCCTGCTGCTAGTTTCAGGCATTACTTTTCAAATCCTCTTCTTGTAGTATTTTGCTCAAAATGCTTTGCACTGCTGGTGTTCTGGCTGTAAATTCTTTTAGCTTTTGTTTGTCGTGAAAGACTTAAATTTCATTGTCAAATCTGAAGCTTAATTTTGCTGGATACAGTATTCTTGGTTGGAATCCATTATTTTTGAGCATTTGAAATACTTTGTTCCAGGATCTTCTTGCTTTCAAAGTTTGTGATGAAAAAAATCAGTCGTTAACTTAATTGGTTTACCCCTGAATGTAACCTGCCTACTTTCTCTCGTAGCTTTTAATATTCTCTCTTTGTTCTGTATGTCCTTGTTCTGGCTATCTTCATAAATATTTGTCTTGGAGTTGGTCTATTATGGTTTTGAATGCTTGGGGTCCTGTAGGCTTCCAGGATTTGGCAATCCATTCCATCTTTCATCTCTGGGAAATTTTCTAGAATTATTTCATTTAATATGTTGTCCATTCCTTTGGTTTGAATCTCTATGCCTTTTTCTATCCCAATGACTCTCAAATTTGTTTTTTTTTATGACATCCCATATCTCTTGAATAGATTGCTCATGGGATTTAAGCATCTTTTCTGTGTTTACTCTATTCTTTTCAAGTTGATAAACTTTGTCTTCATTATCTGACGTTCTAACTTCTACTTGATCTAGTCTATTTGTAATACTCTTCGTTTGAGTTTTTAATTTGGTTTATACTTTCCTGCATTTCTAGGATTACTGTTTGATATTTCTTTTTAATGTCTCTATCTCCTGGTAAGGCTCATTCTTTGCCATTTGAATTTGTTTGTTTATTAGATTTTTAAAATATACTTTTATTGCTTGGACTTGCTGCCTCATGTCTTCTCTAATATTCCTTTCCATCTGAGTTAGGTATGCCTTGAGTTTTTTCCCTATCCCTATTTCTGATGCTTCACGGTCCTCCTTTAGAATTTAGTTGTCCTGCATTTTTTGCACACCTTTTTTTCCCTTGTTTTTTTTCATGATGTGCACGTTACTTTTCAGCTCACTTTGATTGCTGTGTTTCTGCTTTCTTCAATAGATTTGTTTTGGTTTTATATATCTCTGTTGTCTCTCTTTTGTGTTTGTAGACTATGCCTGCAAAAGTGGATTCCACTTGGAAGGAATTCCGACAGCTGAGCTCCAGTGATGTCACCTGTCTGCTATGGCGGGCCCCAGGCTCCTTGCAGGGGTGTTTGAATGGGGGGGTGGGACTGGACTGTCTCTGGTTGATTTCACCTCCCGGTCGCTGGCGGGCGGGCGGTCTCCAGCCATCCAGTCGTGCAATCAGCGAATGGGCTGTCACCGGCGGGTGGGTGATCTCTAGCTGCCCAATTGCGCAGGCAGCCAGCGGGTGATTGGTTGCTGGTGGGCAGGCGTTCTCCAGCCTCCTAGTCAAGCGTGTCTGTCCTCTGGTCCCCTGGTTTCCTCTGCGAGGCCTGATTTCCCCTGCTACACCAGATTTCCCCTGAGTGATGCCTCTTGGCAGCTCAAACTGTACTCTTTGCCTGCCGTTCCTTGGGTGTGGAATGTGTCTATTGGGAACACTGGCACTCTATTGTTTTGATTTTTTCCGCTTGCCCCACCCATTGCGCTGGCTAGACAAGTTTTGTTTTCACCGGTGATGGGAGGGGAAGTTGAAGGTCAGGTGCCACTAGTTTTCCCCCCGTCTTTATGAAGGCTTTGTCTGGTAATCCCTCCCCCGGAAAGCCTAAGAGAGAATTTTTGCGAATTACCTGCTGTATGGGAGATAAGCTGAGTAACACACACCTGTTTTGTTGTTGCAATCTGTCGGAGAGTGGTGGTGGATACTTCAGCTCTCCAAGATGGTGGCCGTTGGTTTCCTCGGTGGAGTTTCGGTTGTGGGGGATAGAACTGTAACACTTTCTTCCCCATCTGAAATCCCGAACTCAGCCCCGGGCTCAGTGGCGGGTGAGCCAGCCGGATTCCACAGAATCCGCAGCAACGTTTCTCCCTGCATGCTGGTCGCTTCACGGTGGAGGCCCGCCGTCTGTAGCCACGGCATGGGCCGCACGGATCAGCCACCCCAGATCTTCGGTCGCATAGTTGGCTCTTGTTTGAGACTCAATTACAGGACCTCGGTGGTGGAAATCATTCTTCTAGGTTCCAGGCACACCCATTTTTCTGTAAGATCCTAACAAGATACTTTTTCGTCATTCTAACTCCTTATTCACATGTGAAGTGGCGCAGTACAAAGGGTGTGATGCACTCTATTCATGGCCATCTTGCAATGTCAAAATATTAGGATTTCTATGCACCATTTACTGAAGATAGTTTTCAGTACTAGTAAACCAAAATGTTATTTCAGGTGGATGAATATTTCTGAGAATAATCTTTTGAAAAGTAGATTATAAATCCACATACATGAATATGAATGAAATTTGGGAGTGCATAATAAGACACATATATTTCATATTTTGAAAAATCTGGAGGGTATATATATATATATATATATATATATATATATATATACACAGACACACACAGAGAGACATTAAAAAGTAGCATTATATAGGCCAATCGAAATTCATCATGAAATACATATCATCTCCAGATTCAAAAATATTTATTTTACTGAACATGGATTTATGTATAATGCTATTTAAATAGGAGGATCACCCATAGGTTGAATTCTCAGTTCCAACAGCTTTTAGAAGGAGTGATATCTTCTCACAGTTTCTATATGCCAAGTCAGCCACCTCACCAAAAATATACGTGTGATACCAGGTATGAATCTATATGTGCATATAAAACTACATGTGCTAAATAGGCTACAGAGAAAGGGAGACAGGAATTCACATATTTGTTAATTTTAAAAAAACATGGAGAATACTTTCAACCAAATAATTGACTAGATTCATAACTCCTACCCTATATAATGCAAAAGGCAAGTCCAACTATACACGATGCCTCCTCTGAACTGCTTGTATTTCAATTCTGTTTGGGTTATTATTCTAGTCAGAGTTTAGTAGCGTAGGGGTTAGTGTGAGGGATTCACTATTTTGACTGGAAAATTATAAAATGAATCCAATATGTATGCAAATATGTGCTACAAAAAATTGTTCCCACTGTCATCCAGAACAATGGCTTGACATTACCTAGTTCCCAAGTAAGACAAAATTAGAGGAGAAGAGTTAGAAAATCTGTGAATACATATTTGGAATAGAATATGCTAAGGAGTTTCCAAAAGTAAGGGACAGGGTAATCACTCCACAAACTGGAGCTCTTCTGGCCTAAAGACTTCTTGTGGAACTGCCTCTGAGGTTGGGCACTTGAAACATATGTTGTTGTCAAGTGTTTTAGCTTCGTTTCTAGTGAGACAAATAAAGGTGGGTCTGCATCTATGTGATCTGGAGGACATGGTTTCTTATTTTCCACTGAACATGAGCAGCAGTGCTGAATTTGCTATTTGTAGCTAAACTGTGGCCCCTGGGGTCTAAGTGTCTCCCAGTGTGGACTGTGAAGCCATTTTGTGATCCTAAAGTTTTCATGGTGTTTCTTGCAGCTTCACTGGGAGTTTGGTATTTGCTTCACAAAATACAAAGAGGTCAACTGGGACACAGTGCTGGAGGGAGTTCTGTCACGTGTGGTGGGTCAGTTTCTGCAGGACAATGCACCAACCATGCTTCTATCCCACATAACTTTCCCCATTGACCATAGCAACTTGATTCTGAAACTTTCCCTGAAACTTCTCAATATTACAAGATGCCTTTACATAGAAGGGACTGCTTGCTGCACCATGTCAGTCACAAGACATTTGGAAGCTAATGGCAGATCCACATGGCCCCACCACAAATGTTTTATCACACACCTGCCCACTACTGCTCTAGGCCAAGTACTCAGCAGGCTCCAATTTATTGGCATCTCTGTTCTACACCATTTTCATGAAACTCAGTCAATCAAGGCACTGTCTGGTATACTCATGATCAGCAACAGGACATCCAAAGGTTCTCCAGTGCCACCTGGTCATGGGAATTTCAAAAATTTCTTGGTATTTATCTAGCCATTTTTGAAAGATGAAGTTGGAGGCACTGTACGTTTCAAATCAATCCAGAACCATTAAATTTCGAGGAAGCTCATGTCAATGAAAGCTATGGAGAATTCTCACAGGCAAGGCTTCCCAAAGATTGGCTAAATGGTCACGTGAATCCAGGCCCATTGAGGTCTACAATGTGAGGTCCATGTGTGTTTTGACTCTCAACTATGGCAGCCAAGTCTTTCAGAATAAAATCATGTGATATCTTGGCTGTGATTCCCAGTGCTTTGTGGAAATACAACCTGGGCATACATCTCAGTTTCCAAGGACGACTCTCATGCGTGGACTCATAACATCCCAACACAATTCATGGCAATACATCTCTGAGGTCAGTTCCAGAACTCAGTCTCTTAGGGGAATCACACCAGAGTTCATGTCAAGGTGGACCCAGTCCTCTCTTCCAACCACCACACAAGTGACCACAATTAAAACCAACACACTCCCACATGGCCCTCATGATCTTTCATATAAACACTCTTCATAACCTCTGGTTGAATGTTTCTATGAGGGGTGCAGACCAAGACAGTCTCCAAAATAATCTCCCTTGCCCCTAATGTGCCTAAAAACAGGGTGGCTTGGACACCCTTCCTGTGAACCTGGTGTGATCACATAGGCCTGCTGTTAATACTTCTCTGCTTCTCCAATTTGAGGACTACTGACTGTGGGGTTTAGATTCTTTGTCTGAATTGGAGACATGAGGAAACCCAAGCTCCTACGGGCTAGCCTCTGCAGGGCTTTGAAGAAATTATTTGACCCAAAGCATTCCTATTCTAACTTTATGTAGGTCTAGAACCTCACAAAGGAAGGGGAGAGACTTCATCCAGAATGACTGCTCTTTTGGCTATTTTGGTTTTGTATGCACACATGGGATCCTTCTTTAGATCCATCAGGTGCTGAGAATCTAAGCCTAAGCCTCACACAGGGCCAAAAGGCTGATTCAGACACATCCTTTCCAAAGGAATTAAGCAAAAAGCCTCAGGTGATGCCCATTCATTTCCATGTGAAAACAGTTTTTTTCAGGCTTCAAAAAGGGGTGGCCTGAGGCAAAGACCTTTCAGACATTCAGGGCAGCAGAACAATTGGTAATTAAAAGGCCCAAAGCAGGGTTTCTCCACTGAGACTCTCCTGATCACACTGATACCTGAGTTTTCTGAGATGCTCGCCATTCCCTTCAGCTATCCAGTACATGGCGATGTCATAGGGCTTGGAAGTGGTACATATATTGGACACAAAACCATGAGCCTATTCTGGAGAGTGGCCAGAATTCAGGAAGAAAGCAGAAACTTTGAAAGATAGCAAGTGTTGCCCATCGATAAGGCAAGCTGAAATCCATTTATAAATTGGGCAGGATGAATGCTGGGAAGCTTTCAACTAGACAGGACATATCAATTGATGCATTCTCTTTTCTAATGTCTACAACCATGGACACCATGGGATACACAGACATAGAAACACTCGCCTTGTCAAACGACTTACTCGAAACAGTCTACACCAAACCAAACATACCGACTTTCCTACCTATTCTGAGAACATGAGACAAATATACAAACTCACACCCACACCCACAAAGGCACCTCCTTCCCCGAAGTAGGTCTGTGACTATCCAGAGTTTCTCTAATTGTGGACCATATTTTATTCCCACAAAATGGCCTGTCCTGTCTCAGATCTGGTCTCTTTGGTCAACATTTTGAACTACTGAGGAGCCAGCGGTGATCCAATACCTGCTTTCTCAGTAAAGGTGACTTTTCAGAGCTTTCTGGCATTTGGCCATCCTCACATCAGTAGGTACCAAGAAAGACTAAATCTGTCCTTGGTAAATCCAAGCAAGTGAGACCCCTGGGAGTGGGACTGGGACTGGATTTTGGTGACTGGCTTCCTGGATCCCAAGTTCAGAGAGTTCTGTCACCAAGGTTGTGAGGTGAGGTCACTTCCTTCAGAAAGTGAATAAGGTCACTGCCTTGGCAACCACGTTGTCCTAACAGTTGCTTCAAAGAGTCCCATGAAATGGAGGCTGCCCCTACTTCCTGTGACACTTTCACAACTTAGAATGGTATATCAACCATAGGCACCCTGGAACAGCTCTCAACACAGGCCTGGTTGGGTCCTTCTTCTCTAAATTAAGAAGACAGAGGCTGATTCAGACACATTCCTTCATCCTGACCAAGTTTTTTAAAATGAAAGATGACTTTTGCTCTCTCAGTTCCTACATAGCTGCCTACAACTTCTGCAGGGATCATTTTTGCATGGACCTTTAAGTTTCTCAGTAGTTTGAAGGAATCCTACATTTTTGTATTGTAAGACCATCTCTGTCCCTGCTCTTCTGTAAAGTTAGATTGAGGCAACAGTGTATGGTTAGGGTTAATAACAGGTTTGATTTGGGTTAGGAATCATTCAGCTGGATGAATAATGGTATTGATGACCTGCGATAATTACAAGAATATATAGGTAAAATATAAGTATGAAAACAGAAATCTATGTAAGATTTAAAACCCAGAAGTGTATTAGGACCTTGATTGTGATACTTAGCTTTGATTTATTTTCTGCACAGATGTCTCAGGTACATCGATATACAATTGCATTGGACCTTGTGCCTTGGATGATTGATTGTCAAAGATAACTTCCAGTCAAAAAGTGATAGTCGGTAAGATTAAGAAGATAGTCGGTAGTTTAGAAAGGATAGTGAGTATAGAATTTGCACCAAAAGTTCTTTAGCTATAGCTTCTCGGGTATAGAGTAAATGTAAATGTCAGCACATGTGAAGAGTCAGCCACAATGATGAACTGGGAAAAATATGTAGGAAAATAGATATCAATAGAGACATTAGGAAATCTGGCAAAGTATAGTCGTTAGTGAAAAGTTAGTAAAATAGGTAGTTGTCTCTTCATGTTTTTCTGTATACTTAACTTCCCTCCCTGCCCTCCCCAAGGAAAGTATATAAGCCCTGTTTAAGCTGTTCTCAGGACTCTCTGCTCTATTGAAGTGAGCTCTGAGCCCCAGCATGCTGGACCACCAATAAACCCTTTGCTTTTGCATGAGACAGTTTCTTAGAGGTCTCTTCGCCTGACACTCATCCGACCTTTACATATGGAGGTTCCACCGAGTTCTGGCAGCAGCGGACGAGAGACCCCAACTGGCTCCTCAAGGGATTTGTAAGGCGCCTCTTTCTGGTGTCAGGTTTCAGGTTAGAGCTTGGCAAAATGGCTGTCAATGAAGAGTGTGAGCTCTCTCTCTCGGTGGCTGACAGATGTGTCACAGAGCCACAGGCCACCACCCTGAGGGACACCCCAGAGGACTCTGAAAATCAAGGAACAATAGTCTCCTCAACTCAGTGATATTTTGTTTCAGATTTGGTATTGCCAGCCCATCAGGTATTGCCGGCTACTCAGTCCTCGTCTCAGTGTTGGACGTCCATTTCCTGTCTTTATTGTCTTGTCTTGTCTGTGTCATGTGTCGTTGCTTTTACTGTTTGTGCATTTTTCATTATGGAAAAGAGCACTTCAATGCCTCTGTCCCTGACCCTTGATCACTGGACCAAATTCGGCTTAAGGGCTCAGAATCTTTCTTTTTCAGTAAACCGCTGGACCTGGCAGACTCTCTGTGCCTCAGAGTGGCCCACCTTTGGATTCGGATGGCCCTTAGAAGGATTTTTCTACTTCTCACTAATTTAAAAAGTCAGAGATATTGTCTTTCAGGAAGGGCCACATAGCCATCCAGATCAAAAGCCATATATCTTAACCCGGCATTACCTCTGCAAACCTCCTCCATGGGTGAAGCCTTTCTTTGCCCCTGCCCCCGCTCCTAATCCTTCCCCCACGATCTCTCAAACCCTCTGCTCCGCCTCCTCCTCCACCCTCTTTTCTGCCTAAGTCACAAGATTTAACTCTACTGGACTCTCATCCCTCTCCTTATCCCTTGCCCTGGTCTCCCAACCCCCAACACACTCTAAGTGATTCCCCTGCTGCTGACTCAGCCTCTCCGCCATTGGAGGAAGCTAAGCCAGCCCAGCACCCTCCAGAAAACTCCCCCGCGGCACACACAGCCCCTCCTCCCCTGGAGGAACCTGGCCCGGCTAAAGGAACTCACCATCAATGAAAGATTGAAAACCCTGGAACTCCCGTGATGCTCCCCCTCCGTCCCTATGTGCCAATGATTGATGATGGCCATGGGGAAAAATGCAAGCCTACCAGTATTGGCCTTTCTCCTCTTCAGACTTATATAACTGGAAAAATAACAATCCCCCCTTTTAAGAGGACCCCACTCGTGTCTCAGGTGTGGTTGATTCATAGATGTTTTCACACCAGCCTACTTGGAATGACTGCCAACAACACCTAGGGACTCTCTTCATGACAGAGGAACAAAAGAGAATCCTCCTGGAAGCTAGAAAATAATATCCTCGGACCAGATGGGTGACTGACACAACTTCCCAACATATTCAACCCAGCTTTCCCTAGAATCGACAAAACTGGGACCCCAACACCTTTGAAGGTAGGGAGCATCTGTCCACTTATCTCCGGGCTCTAATAGCGGGTATCTTAGTGGCTGCTAGGCGACCAACTAATTTGGCCAAGGTAATAGAGATTATTCAAGGGCCTGATGTATCTCCCTCTATGTTTCTAGAGAGAATTATGGAGGCATATAGGAGATATACTACTTTTGATACTCAGGCAGAGGCTCAAAAGGCATCTGTCATGATGGCCTTTATTGGGCAAGCTGCCATGGATATTTAAAGAAAGTTACAACACTTAGATGGATTACAAGATATGACTTTGAGAGATTTAGTCAGAGAAGCCAAAAACGTATACTATACGAGAGAAACTGAGGAAGATAAGGAAGCAAAGGGTGGATAAAAGAAACAAAAGACAGACTAAGGAATTGACTCAGGTCCTGGTCACAACAACAAATAGGCCAGAAATAAGAAACATGGAGACAGGAAGGGATACCTGGGCCCAAACTAGAGGCCACCCCTGGCCTCAGATCAATGTGCCTACTGTAAAGAAAAAGGACACTGGGCCAAAGAGAGCCCTAGAAAGAGACAGCCACGCCAGCCAGCCATCCTGACTCTGGAGGATGACTAAGAAAGTTGGGGATCAGATCTCCTCCCCGAGCTCAGGTTAACTTTTGAAGTGGAGGGCACCCCAGTAAACATTGAAGTGGATACAGGGGCAATATACTCAGCCATTAAGGCTCCATTTTGCCCTCTATCAAATAAAAGGTCTCTAATTCAAGGGGCTAATTGCAGTAAATATCGGGCTTGGACAACTAAGAGGACCTGGGACCAGGGGAAAGGAAAAATCCATCACTCCTTCCATGTAATCCCAGAATGCCCGGCCCCATTGATAGGCAGAGTTCTGCTCACCAAGCTCCGGGCCCAAATAACTTTTAACCCTGAAGGCCCCCAAGTGGAATTTCTAAATCCTTCAGTAAAAACTCCTATATTCACAGCTCTAACTATGTCAGTAGATAATGTACATCAAATCACTCACCTTAGTTTAAAGAAACTACATTCATTTATGAAGGATCAAGAACAGAGTTTTCCACTAACCGACTCACAGTTAAAGGAAATAACTGAATGGTTAACAAAAGCCTGTCAGGTCCATCAAATGGTTAATTCTTATCCTTCCAAGCTTCCTACAGGAAAGCACCTATGAGGAACCAGACAAGGAGAATTCTGGGAAGTGTACTTTACTGAAACAAAGCCAGCAAGTTATGGACTTAAATATCTCCTAGTCTTTGTAGATACAATTTCAGGATGGATTGAAGCCTTTCCCACCAAAAAAAAAAAAAAAAAAAGAAAAGGAAAAAAAGAAAAAAAGAAACAGTGCAAATTGTGGTGAAGAAGATCCTGGGAGATATTTTTCCAAGATACGGCCTGCCTAAAGTAATAGGGTGTGATAATGGACCGGCATTCATAACCCACATAAGTCAGGGGTTAGCCAGGACCTTGGGGATTTATTGAAAGTTACATTGTGCTTATAGACCCCCGAGTTCAGGACAGGCAGAATGAATGAATAGAAACATTAAAGAGACCATAACGAAATTAAGCTTAGAGACCGGCATAAAATATTGGACTATGCTCCTGCCTTATGAACTGTTTCATGCAAGAAATACTCCCTCTGTTTCTTTGTGTAACCTCACCCCCTATGAAATTTTCTATGGTGCCCCTCCTCCAGTAAGGGACCTAACCCCAACTCTAAGACCTAACGATTTCTTTCACACCCATTTGCTTTACAGACTTAAAGCTCTTGAAAGAACTCAGGATACCTGTGAAAACAGATGACCACTGCCTAACAACCTGGGGACGAGAGGACTCCAAATCAACATCAAGTAAGATACTTCTTCTATGTAAGACGACATCAGGTGTCATCCCTGGAACCCCGCTTGAAAGGACCATACCAGGTGCTACTTATAACACCTACAGTGGTAAAGGTAGACAGAATCATTTCCTGGATCCATACCTCTCATCTCAAGCCTGCGGCCTGTTGAGACTCTGGCTGGAAACTGGAAAAGACTGGTAACCCTTTCAAATTGTGTATTCGCCATGTGGATAAAGCTATAGACTCTCCCCTTGACCACCAGTAGTCCTAACCCTCATCAGCCCGTTCAGCAGCGATGGCTGATCACAAATCCTACTGGAAAAGAATTATGGTCTATCTCGTATACAGCCCAATTAGGTAACTAGTGACCATCTCTCTACCCAGACATTTATTAGCTGGCTATACGTCTTTCCTATTGGGATATCCCTGATGAAGAGGATGCCACTAAAATTCCATTAAATCCCTTCCAAACGGTAGACAATGGAAACAAACCTAATGGATGTAGGGACAAGTGAGCCAGATGCAGGTTGGCTAGCCTAGATTACTATGATTGCCTGGTGGACTATCAAAGCCACATGAAATCACGGCTGTGTGGGGCGAAAGCCGACTTCTTCTCTAATTCATGGGGATGTGAGCATACAGGGACTGCCTGATGGATCTCAAGCTTCTCATCAAATTCTGTAGAGAAAAAGGAAAGAAAAGAGAAATTGGATGGAAATGGAAGGAGACCCTCATTGTTATACAAAATTACATATAAGAGGTTGTGAGGGGAATGGGAAAAAAATAAGGAGAGAAATGAATTACAGTAGATGGGGTAGAGAGAGAAGATGGAAGGGGAGGGGAGGGGGGATAGTAGAGAATAGGAAAGGTAGCAGAATACAACAGTTACTATTATGGAATTATGTAAAAATGTGGATGTGTAACCAATGTGATTCTGCAATCTTTGTAATGTTTTGAATAACCAATAAAAAAAATTCTGTACACAGCATTGGCCATATTACCAATTAGATAACCAAAACCGATGGCCCACAGTGGGGTCTCTAGGTCCTCAAATTCTGCGTGACATTTTTAACTTCTGCAAATGCTCAAAAGGGTGAAAGGAGATTCCCCTATGTGGAGGCCTTTTCCCTCCTTTGCTCACATCCTGACCTATGTTTCTCCAATAGATCCTCACCCTTAGCCTTCTGCTCCAGTCTCTCTGCTGTCACTATCACCTCAGCAACATGATTTCTCCCCTCCAATTACTAGATCAAAAATGCAAACCTCTGCCAGTTCTCAGACCATTGCCCAATTGCTGAGGTAGCAGGTAATGAAGTACCCCTCCACCAACTCCCTCCTCTCTTCTCCTATCAGTGTCCGCACCGGATCCCACCAGGTCCTCTTACCAGCTAACCCAAATCTCAAACCAGCTGAGGAGAGCCCTCAGACCCCTATCCAAGATGTAATGAAAATGGACTTAAAAGTTTCTTTGTCATCACTGAAAAAAGGTTACTCAGAATTTAAAGTCCCTTACAGGCTTTTAGTGATACTAACTCCAGTCTTCTCCTCTGCTCTACCTGTTCTACTGCTCAAGTTTTTGTTGCTAGGAAAATCCCAAACCCCTTTCCCATTATTCCTTTACATCTTTCCTTCCTCATTCTCAGATCTTCAGAACTGCTCTCAGCCCCACCTACCCCATCTGCCCCCTCTGTACCAGGCCCACCGAAAAGTCTTATCTGACCTTCTTCAGAAGTCTTCATCATGGCTGACTTTAGGACTTTCAGCAAAAGAGTCCCTATAAAAGACTTCAGAGTAGATAAAATTCCTCTTTACGTGTTGCCCTGTTCTACTTGGCCACTGGCTAAAAAATCTGCACTCCTAAGGTAGACACCCCCTTACTAGTTTTTCACAAAATATGTGTACAAGGCCTCTGGCCATGAGCTAGGGATTCACAGAGATGGCTACATTTCTAAGATACAGAAGTTACCATGGGCTCCATGGTAACAGCTGGCAGGGTGAAAATTAAAGGGAAGAAAGAGCTCTCCCTAACCCAGGTGTCCTTGAAAAGTTAACTTGCCAAGAACAGAGGAAAAAAAACAGAAAAATAAACTGCTTTTTGTGAACTTCTGCAGACTGTGAACTTCTGTGCCCCTTCCTTTACATGTTGGGTACAAAATTCTGAAACTACCTAAACTTGGGTTTCAGGGGATTTATTGATTACAACAGAAGTAATGCCCTCTGAATCTGGTTGCAAACGAATAGGACTGTTTCCCTGTCTTCGGTACTATCTTAGGCGCCTTGCCTTGTCTGTCCCTACAGCAGTATAATTCTATATACTTAAACATTTTTTATGTTTTCCTGAAGTTGTCAACAGATATGATTAATTGTGTAATGGTGCAGATGTTTCCCAGAGTGCTTTATCCTGATGCATGTTCATTTGAAATTCAAATAGGGGGAAATAAAACCTGGTTCCAATGGGCACATATATCCCTCACTTTAGCCATCCTATTAGAAATAGGAGTTGCAGCAGAGGTGGGCACAAGAACCACTGCCTTGGTCCATGGGACACAACAAATGACACAATTAGAAGCAGCAATAGACCAAAACTTAAAGATATTAGAAACCTCCATCACAGCTTTGCAGAAATCTTTAACCTCTCTCTCTGAAGTTGTTTTACAGAACAGTCAAGGGTTGAACCTCCTCTTCATGAGAGAAGGGGGCCTTTGTTCTGCATTGATGGAAGAATGTTGTGTTTATGCTGACCATTATGGAGTTGTAAAAAAATCTATGAGTAAATTAAATGGACAACTTGAAGAGTGTCAATGAGAGAGAGAGGCCAAAAAAGGGTGGTTTGAGTCTTGGTTCACACAGTCCCCCTGTTTAACTACGTATTTATCAACCCTGGCTGGTCCAATAATAATCCTCATATTATTGCTAACTATAAACTCTGTTTGTTCAACCATGTAATTTCTTTTCTCCAATCTCAAATTGGACAAGTTAAACTTATGTTAATACCCCACTAGCAGACATAAAATGTGACACCCCCCAATGATCACTTTTATGACTAAAAGTAGCTAGAAGAAAAGGTGGGGAATGAAAGGTTAATAAAATAGGCACTTGTCACTTTCTGTTTTTCTGTACGCTTAACAAAACACTGTTGAAATCTTGAGAAATGTTTGCTAATCTTGTTCCCAGAATGTGCTGTCCCCAACTGCCAAACTACAGAATGCACTCCCTCACCCGGTTACGCGCAAACTGCCCACTCGCCTTGATCCATTAATAAAAATCCCTCCCTGCCCTCTCCAAGGAAAGTATATAAGTTCTGCTTAAGCTGTTCTCAGGGCTCTCTGCTCTATTCAAGTGAGCTATGAGCACCAGCACGCTGGACCCCCAATAAACCCTTTGCTGTTGCATGAGGTAGATTCTGGGTGGTCTCTTCCTCCGACGCTCACCTGACATTTACTTGGATGATTGAATGTAGAAAAGAACATCCATTCAAAACGGGATAGTCAGTAAGATTAGGAATATAGTTGGTAGGTTTAGGAAGAAGAGTGAATATAGGATTTGGAAAAAAAAGTCCTTAACAATAGGGTTTCATATAGAGAGTGAATGTAAATGTCAGCACATGTGAAGAGTCAGTCACAATGATGAACTGGAGAAAACATGTAGGAAAGCAGATATCAATAGAGACATTATGAAATCAGGCAAAGCATAAAGTTAGTGATAGGATTACACATTCAACATGTTTGACTTCAATTATATAATCTAAGGAAAAAAGAAATATGTAGTCGTCAATAGGATTGACATTTGAGAGCATTAGGCAAGTGGACATGGATGATTTTAGTAATGCAGGTTCACTTTCCATTTAGGTTTTGGTACAATCATAAGTGTGACCTTTGCATTTTGTTTTCAGAATATTACTGTGATACAATGTATATGTAGATCAGGTGACATGAGTATTTCTTGTACCATTTCTGGGAGCAATATTTTGAAGACGTATAAATTAGTATTGGGGGTACAAAGAGTTGTACCCTGTGTCTATGAATATAGAGGTTTCCTGGCCTAAAGACATTTTGAGAAACTGCCTCTGAGGCTGGGCACTTGAAATATATGTTGTTGTCAGGAGCTTTAGCTTCCTTTGTTTTGAGACCATCAAAGCTAGATATGCATCTATGTGACCTGAAGGACATGTGTTCTTATTTTCCAATGAAAATGGTGCAGCAGTGATGAATTCTCTTTTTGTAGGTAAACAATGGCCATTGGGGCTAAGCGTCTCCCCGTGTGGACTGTGAAGCCCTTTGGTCATACTCCACTTTTAATGGTCTTTCTTGCTGCTACAATGGGAGTTTGGTATTTGCTTCACAAAATACAAGGAGTCCAAATTGGTCGCAGTGCTGCACGGCATTCTGTCACATGTGGTTGGTCAGTGTCTGCTGGAGAACGCACCAACGAGGCTTCTACCCCACATAGCTTGCACTCTTTTCCATAGCAACCTGATTCTGAACATTGCCCAGAAACGTCTCCATATACCAAGATGCCTTTTCATATAATTGTCTGCTGGCTGCACCATGTCAGTCACAGGACATTTGGAAGCCAATGGCAGATCTACATGGCCAGAGCACAGATGTATTATCACACACTTGCTAACCACTACTCTAGGCTCACTACTCAGAAGGCTCCAACTTACTGGCATCTCTGTTCTACAGCATTTTCATGAAGCCCAGTCAATCAAGGCACTGTCTGGTATACTCCTGATCAGCAATAGGACATGGAAATGTTTTCCAGTGCCATCTGGTCAAGGGAATGTCCAAAATTTCATGGTATTTTTCTCGCCATTTTTCAAGGATGAATTTGGAGCCACTGTGTGTTTCCCATTCATCCAGGAACCATAAAATTTTGAGGAAGCTCATTTGAATGAAACCTCTGGAGAACTCTCACAGGCAAGGCTTCCCAAAGAGGGGGCAAAAGGTCACATGAAGCCAGGCCCATTGAGGTCTACAATGTGAGATCCATGTGTGTTTTGTCTCTTAATTATGGCTGTCAACTCTTTAAAAATAAAATCATGTAATATCCTGGATGAGATTTCCATGGCGATGTGCAAAGCCATCCTGGGCCTAGAACTCAGTTTCCAAGGGCGATTCTCATGCGTGGCCTCCTAAAATCCCAACACGACTTCATGGCAATACTTCTCTTAGTTCAGTTCCAGAACTCAGTCTTATGGGGAATCACACCAGTGTTCAAGCCCAGGTGGACCCAGTCATCTCTTCCAACCACAAACAAATGACCACAATTAAAACCAAAACACTCTCAAATGGCCTTCAGCTTCTTCCATATAGACACTCAACATAAATTATATAACTGGTACCAACTTTAAATAATGGATTGAATTGTTATCTGAAAATATACAGGAAATCTTATATTGATATACAATCATTCATTCCAAAATGTTATACATCTAATGGTAATATTAGGGTTATGGTTTATCATGAAGAGTGTGGGAGTTTGCTTCAAATTTTTATGGAAATCGAAAACAATGTGTTTGGAAAGAAGTCTCATGAGAAGAACAGTCAAGAAACCTGGAGGAATACATGTGTTCTGAAGCAGGAAATGATTGAAAGTGAAACAAATGCCTATTAATTTGTGAACCTGTGGATGAAATATATATCCTATGGTGCGCATAAACTGAAGAAATAGTAATGTACCAGTGTTAAATAAAATGAACTTCAAAATACACATCATGTCCCATAGGAATCTATTTGCATTGATGTTAAACTGGGTCAGTTACTGTAGAAATATTAGGATTGTATGCACCATTTACTGAAGTTACTTTTCAGTACTAGGAAACAAATATGTATTTCAGGTGGATGTATATTTCTGAGAATAATCTTGTGAAAAGTTGATTATGAATCCACATACATGAACATGAATGAATTTAGGTAGTGTATATAGGACACATATATTTTATATTTTGAAAAATTTGGAGAGTATATATATATATATATATATATATATATATATATATATATATACACACACACACACACAAAACACAAACACAGACAATGAAAAGTAGCAATATATATGCCAATCGAAATTCTTCATGAAATATATATCATCCACTGATGCAAAAATATTAATTTTACTTAGCATGGATTTATGTATAATGTTTTTTTTTACTAGGAGGCTCCCCCATAGGTTGAATTTTCAGTTCCAACAGCGTTTAGGAGAAGTGATCTCTTCTCACAATTTGAATCTGCTAAGTCAGCCACCTCACAAGAATATACGTGTGATACCACGTAGGATTCTATATGTGCATATAAAATACATGTGGCAAGTAGGCTACAGAGAAAGGGAGACAGGTATTCACATATTTTTTAACTTTAAAAACACATGGAGAACTATTTCATTTAAAAATTAGCTAGATTTATAACACCTACCCTAGATCATGCAAAAGGCAACTCCAACTATACACCATGCCTCCTCTGAACTGCTTGTATTTCTATTCTATTTGGGTTATTTTTCTCCATCATATTAGGATTAGTTGTCATAGTCTAGTAGGGTATGGGTTAGTGCCAGGTGTCCCGGCCGGCAGGACACATCAACGTGGGCATCGAACATAGTTGGGAAGGAAAGAAGGGACAAGAGACAGGACAGATGACACCCAGACAGGAGTTCTGATCAAGCTGCAAACTTTTATTGTTCTCACAGGGTGTTTATATGCTGCTGATGGGAAAGCTCTCTTATCGGCAGTTGCTGGATGTCTTCACAGGGTTAGATAACCTCAGCATATTTCAGGAAGACAGATGGCGACAGGATGTCTCAGGGAGATAGATGGTTGTGGGATATCTCCCAGGCAGGATGTCTCCCAGGGGGCTGTTTCTTGTAAGTGTCAGTCTATTCTTTGAAGGAGAACTTCCTTCTAGGCCCTGACATCTCCCCCTTTCTTATATAAAATATTTGACCTACCTTACCGGCCATGTTTTTAGGGGGGGTTAGAGGCTCTGTTTCTCTAGGAGGCCTTAGAATATCTCCTGATCCGAGCGAGCTTCTTTACTAGCAGATTTCGTGGTGGCCTTGGCATGTTTTTGGAGGAGATGGCCTTGAAGGGGAAGCATGCCAACCGCCATGCACCAGAGCATGTCACTCACAGGTCTTGTGTTTGGGGATCCGTGCATCCATCCTTTTGCAATCCTTCCTGCACCCTCCGATATTATGGCCTAACGTCCTCACTCCATGGGTGCGTCTTCCCCCAAGCCGAAGGGCCCATGTAGACAAACCCTTATGGCAAGGGCAGAAGATGGTTTGTCAGAGCTGTTACTTATAGTTTTATGTAAGAAAGAGAGATTTGTGGGGATGTAAACTTAAGAAATAAGCCTGTGAGAAGGGTAGAACATCCTTTTAAAAGTTGACAGCGTGGTCTTCCAGCTCCAGATGATGATAGTGGATTTGTAGGGGCTTAGAGGCCATAATATTAATGTGTTCTTTAATAAATTGTACCACACTGTTTATAATGCAGGGTCCTATGGTCACCATTAAACGTAAACCCAACAAAGGGCCTAATAGGGGAAGAAGGTAGGGTAGAGATCCATTAAGCTTTTTCCAGAGGGGATTTTCAAATAGTTCCCTTCATCTCTTTTCTAGATCTTCTTGAAGCTGCTTAAATTTAGTGCATACTATGACTGATTTATTGGCATAAAAGCAGCATCGTTCCCCTAAGGCCAATCAAATATCTCCCTGGTTAGCAGTCAGCAAATCTAAGCCTCGTCTGTTTTGAAGGAACACTTTTGCCAGGAAGTCTATTTGGTCCTACAAATCTTTAATGGTTTCTGATAGAGTTTGTACATCATTTTAAGTTGTTGAGACAGGCGATGGTAAGGGTGTATTGCCGTGCCTAAGCCAGTGTACCTGTGCCCACAGCAGCTGTTATTCCAAGGCTGGCAATAAGTGATAAGGCCTGTATCGCCCGCCTCTGTCTTTTGACTAAGGTGTCTAGGCTAGAGGTTCGTCTCCTGGGACAATAGTTATATCAGGTAGTAATAAGGCAAGAACACAGCCACTGTTCCAATTCGCTGGAAGCCTGGGGAAGGCCACATTTCCTCCACACATAACAACTGTGCCATTGGGGGGACAAAGAGATGGGATGGGTGAGGAATAATTTTGTACTGTTGAGCAATTTCCAAAGGAAGCAATTCCAAAATCCATATCATAGGTATTATTCTGCATCACGCCTAAAAGACATAATGTAAAAGTGCCTATAGGCTGTACTTTAAAGGGAAATCCGGGTTGGCATGTATTATCATTGTCCATAGTAGAATTAATAGGAACTGCCATAGGCATGCTTGCCCCTGTTGTCATGCAGAGCCAGCAATTACCAGCAAGGGTGGGGTTGGAATTATTAAGGAAGGAGAAGGTAGTTTGCAAAATATCTAATGTATTGGTATCTAAACCTGGGAACTGGGATTTCGGCTACATTAAGGGATGATATGTGAGCTCAGGGATTTGGGGTTTCAAAAGTTTGATTATCTGAAGATGCTTGACTGCATCAGTGGGTCCTCTACCATCAGAGACCCCTGTAGGGTCCTTAATGGGCCAGTAGGAAGTTTTTCCGACAGTGCCTTGTCACCCAGCTGACTGTAGCTTGGTTTATTTGCTTCTCCTCCCTGGTCAAAGAGAACGGGGGTTTAATGAATAGTGGTCCCCCCTGCTTCATGAGTTTTAGTTAGGGAGGCTTCAAAAAATCATTCTCCCTGCTTGTTAACACAAATTGAGGCCGACACAAAACAAGAGACATGCATCGCCTGGGTATGCGTACGGGTTGCAGAACAATTTTGGAGAGCTTTACTTGTACTAGGGGGAATAATCTTTGGCTTGTTAACACATACCCATTTAGGCTGATGAACTCCTCTGAATTTGTGGTCAACCTCGGCACGGAGGTAAGCCACCTTAGTCATGCAGTCAGCAGTCTGGTTCCAACTAGTGGGAGCCTGAGTCCAAGATCCTCCGTTGCCTTCACGGGGGGAGGGGGGGGAATGTACTCCATGATGTTGGAAGGTGGAGGGCCCAGGCCTCCGTGCACAAACCTGTTCAGCAGAAGTGCCTTAAGCAGGATCCTCACACAGATTGTTGGATGGATCCTAAAAAGGGGAAAATTTGTACTCAGGGAGAGGGCCTCCGTCCCCGGTTTGAGGTAAGTCATTAACCTGTTTAACCAGGCATTCTGGTAACCATCTTGGGGCTGCTAGCTCTTGGTCCAACACACAAGCTGAACCTCTTTCCCAGATGAGGACAGGATGTGGGCATTTCCATTTATTTGTAAGGGGATTTCGCCACATAACAGGTGGCTGATCAGAATTGGAAAAGGGATGCCAGTGTGTGTCTGCAGCCGAAAGGCCTTCACTGTCTAGGGTAAGAAAAGAAAGGGCAAATAATGCATGGTTAAGGCAATGCCTGTGAGTGGTAAATACAAGGGCAGAAGCCTTAAGGCGAAATAGCCAAGTCTTTAAGGTAAGGTGGAACATTCCACAATGCCTTGGCCCTGAGGTTTGTATTGAATTCCAGTAGGATGACAAAATTGCAAGGTAGCACAAAACTGTTTAAACTTGGCACTGGTATATGGAGGACAATTATCTGTTTTAATATGTATTGGTTTACCCAGTATGGAAAAGGCTGAAACAAGATGAGGAAGGACATCTTTGGTAGCCTCTCCAGAATGTGGTGATGCAAAAATAAAGCTGCTGAAGGTATCGATAGAAACGTGTATATATTTGGTTTTTCCAAATTCAGGAAAATGAGTAACATCCATTTGCCAAACCTGATTTGGCAGTAATCCTCGGGGGTTAACTCCCAAGTGTTGAATGGGGAGGGAGAGAGCGCAAGCAGGGCATTCTTTTACTATTTCTCATTTCTGTTTCCTGGTAATTTTACAAAGTAATCGAAGGCTCTGGGAATTTAGTTGGTGAAGATTGTTTAGCTCCGTGGCCTATTGAATGGAGCCACCAAAAATTGGAAAGATGGTAGGAGTTGCTGCATCAACTTGAGCATTACCTGTGTTAGAGGGCCGGAAAGATCAGAGTGTGCCCTGATGTGTCCTAAGAAAAATGGGTGTTGTCTGGCCTGAATTAGCTGCTGAAGCTGGTGAAACAGAAAGGCCGCATTGGAAGAAGCTTTAATGGCGGGTGAAATCTCCAGCAGGGGCACAGAATGAGCAATGTAGGCACTGTCTGTATGAATATTAACAGGATTATCACAAAATGTTATAAAAACTTGTGTTATGGCAAACAATTTCACAAACTGTGCTGAATGATAGACAGTATCAAAGGTGGTAGGCTGGTTATTGACAACAAAGACCGCACAGCCATTACTGGAACCGTCTGTAAAGACAGTAAGGGCTTGGAACTGGGAGCCTTTTGAGTAATTTTGGGAAAAATAAATGGATGTATCTGGACAAAATGTAAAAGGGTGTCATTGGGGACGTGGTTATCAATTGTTCCCAAATGGCCTGATTGGGCAATACCCCATTCATCCCCTCTCTGTAGTAAAAATTGGGTTTGGTCATTAGTATATGGAATTAAAATATTATCAGGGTCTTTGCCAAAATGTTGTCAAGAAAGCAAACGACCTTTAATAATAATAGAAGCTACCTGAGCAAGATAAACGGTAATAAACTTGGAGGATGTGGTGGATAAATGGACCCAAAGCAAGGGGAAGCCTTTATTTTTAAAATATGGATATCACTGCCAAAATTTTCCTGAGGGTATATGAGGAGTGTGTAAAAGAACCAGAACCAGAGGAAGGTTATAAGAAATTTGTGTAACAAACTGTTTGGCAATGGCCTCTGTGACTTGGTTTAATGCCTGTCATGCCTCGGGAGTAAGCTTTTGAGGGGAGGAAGGGTAGGAATCACCTCTCAAAACATCATTAAGGGGCAAAAGTACACAAGTGGATAATTTTAAATATGTTCTTAGCCATTGAATATCTCCCAGTAATTTTTGAGAATCATTAAGGGTGTGAAGATGGTTCACACGCAGTTGTATTTTATGAATTTGGATCTGATTATCTTGAAGTTTAAGGCCCAAATAGGTATAAGGGTCCTGTGTTTAAACCTTATCAGGAGCTATCCGTAGTCTCAAGGTAGTGAGGGTTTTCTAAAGGTCCAAGTAACAATTATTAAGGTCATGGTAATTAGGTGCAGCAATTAAAAATTCATCCATATTATGTAAAACATAAAATTGTGGTCATCACTCTCTCACAGGGTCTACTGCTTGAACAACTTATATTTAGCAAAGACTAGGGCTGTTGGCCATACCTTGGGGAAGAACCTTCCATTGAAATCTCTGCATAGGGCCGTGGAAATTAATGCAAGGGAGACTAAAGGCAAAATAGGGTCTATCCTCAGGATGTAAAAGAATGGTAAAAAAGCAAACTTTTAAGTCAATAACCATTTTACAATAGTTTTGGGAATAGCCATTGGTGTGGGAATTCGAGGCAGTAGTGCTCCCATCAGGCACATAACTTTATTACTGGCACACAAATATTGTAAAAGATGCCGCTTGTCTGATTTTTTCTTGATAACAAAAATAGGAGTAATCCATGGTGAGGTTGAGGGCTCTACATGGCCGGCTGCCAGCTGTTCCTGCACTAACATGGAGGCAGCCTCCAATTTTTGGGGGGGGTAAGGGGCCACTGATCCACCCACACAAGAGTCTGAGTCTCCCAAATAATTTTATCTGCATGGGGTACAGGAGGGTCAGGAACCGACACTAAAAATCAGAATACCCAAGTCCATATGTATTTGGTTTTTTATGGGTTTTATAGTCCCCACCAGTCCTTCTCTCAGTCTCACAAGGAATGTACCAGGGACAAAATTTATACGAAGCATTTGATGAGTCACCATGGAATTGGGACTGGCAAGAATGACTTCCATTTGACTCAAAATATCTCGGCCCCATAGGTTAACAGGGAGGTCAGGAACAATGAAAGGAGTGACAGTCACCTTATTACCCTCTTTATCAGTAAAACTAAGAGCCCTAGAACTGACATGGGGATTTTTTGACTCTTAACCCTTTTAGGTCATTCAAGGATGGGGTGATGGGCCAACCTGATGGCCAGTATTTGTGAGAAATAATTGTGGCATCAGCTCCAGTATCTAGAATTCCTTGGAATTCCTTTTTTTCAATAAGTAAGGTAAGGGTGGGTCTATTGTGAGAAATGGGCTGAACCCAATATACATCAGAGGAGCCGAGGGAGGCTGTCCCCCATTGTATGTTTGGGCGGTGGAAGTGCCTCCTGAATCCAAGGGAAGGAATATTAATTGTGCAAGTCTTGTTCCTGCTGGGATGGCCGCAACTCCATTAATAGCTGTTGCTAGTATTTTTATTTCTCCAGTGAAATCATTATCATTAATGCCAGGGAAGACCTGAACACCATTTAAGGTAGCAGAGGCTCTTCCAAGAATAAGGGCACTCGTATGAGATGATGGGGGACCCATAATTCTAGTGGGTATTATCTGGTGCCCTTGCATTGAGTCTAATATTGTATCGGTGGTGGCACAGAGGTCCAATCCTGCGCTGCCTGGGGTGGCTAGTTGGAGGGAGGCAATTGTGGGGAAGAATTTTGTGGTAGGTTTGGAGTTTGGAAGGGAATAAACCTTATTGCCCCTGGTTTTGTCCTGGGGGAGGTCGTGGCCAGGGGCTGGCCCCGCAGGGGGTTTCCTGAGAAGCAGGAAGAAATAGGCTGTCTGAGGCTATTTGTCTTAGATCTACACTTACTGGCCCAGTGATGACATTTACCACATCTAGAACAAAGGGTAGCTGGGGGCGGTTTAGCCCCAGTTTGAGGAGACGATATTCCTAGGCTTTGTTTGTCTTTCAGACACTTGCGTGCAAAATGGCCACTTTGTTTACAAGTAAAGCAAGTACATGAGCCAGGATTGTGAAAGGCCTTGATAAAGGGGGCATGTAGGGCGAGACCCATGGCATGGGCTGCACCCACCCCTGAACAGAGTCTAATAAAGTCCGAAAGTTTCCCTTTTTCCTTATGTGGTCGAAGAACATCCTGACATGCCGGGTTGGCGTTTTCAAAGGCAAAATGTTTTACAAAAGTTCTTTTGCTTTCGCTTGGTCCAAGCAAGCATTCTGCAGCTAGGTTAAGCCGGGGAACAAGGTTTCTATAAGGGTCGTTGGGTCCTTGTCAAATTTTTGCCAAAGAAGTGGTAGCCGAGCCAGTTTGAGGGAGGCATCTCCAAGCATGTAAGCAAGCCATCTGAATCTGCGCCAAAATTCCAGCAGGGAAACGTGCCTATTTAGTTTTAGTGTCAAATGGCGCATAGCCCACTAGCTTAACATAAGTTCAGGATTTAGAGGAGGCCTTAGTTAATTTTTTTTGAGCAGTTTCCTGACAGTGCTCCTCGAAATCTGCATTCCATAACAGGAAATCTCCGGCACTGAGGGTAGCTTGGTCTAAAAATTTCCAATCATTGGGAGTAAGCCATTGTGCGTTGTGGCTTTCTAATAAAGTCAACTTGTAGGGCACAGTGGGGCCATTGTGAGCACAAGTCTTTTTATGTTTTTCAAGAAAACGCAGGCTTAATTTTTTTGTAGACACTCTGGGTTCCTTCCTGCCTAGGGGTGAACTCCTCATCCTCTGAGTCCTGATCTCCTTGATCCATTTCCCCCACTTCCTCCTCTTGATCCTCGTCTAAGTCTTTGACCTCAGCCTGGGCAGGCTTATCTATCTGACTGCGGGTGACTGGGAAGGCGAGAACAGGCTGATGGAGTGGCTTAGCCTTTGTATTAGACCGCCGTGGGCCAGCTTGCATTGACTCCGTGCCTAAGGCTAATGAACAGAGCTCAGAGTCTAGGGATCTTAATTCTTTTAAAAGTTTGATCTGTTCCCGTCTATGTTGGAGAGACTCTCACAAGGGAGCCAGGCTAGGCAAGGGAAGTGGGGAAAAATATCTGGGTTGCATTTTGCTCCTGAAAGGCTGGAGCACAAAAGGCAGGAGGGATATAGGAGGTAGGTAGATGTGTAAGTCCTATAGGCTGTGGCAGGGTCCTGAGAGGTGGCGCATCTTCTGAATGGTAGCTTGCTGCTTCCTTCTCCAAGGTAGCCTCCGTCCCAGGGGTCAATGTGTCTCTGGGATTTAAAACTCGATAAAGGTGTTTGGTAACCATTGGAGCCTTATTCATTAGGGTGGTATTTTGAGGGGGACTAGGAATGTTCCCAGGGTCCTGGGGAGACTGAGAAGGGTCAATGTCTATACTAACTGATGGGCATGCCGTGGGGAGACGAGAGGTGTTTTGCATAGTCTCTTCTCCAATCCTGACAAGTTGTAAGGTACCATTGTCAAAGGGTGAACTTTTAAGAATTTCATTAATTAAGTTCCAGTAAGAAAAGGCGGGAACTGGCACTTTTTCTGGGCCAAAGGTTTCATAATAATCTTTTAAACAGTCTCTTACTCTAAGCCATCTTTTGCCATCAATGGTCACTTCAATGTGAAACCATGGACACAATTCTCCTATGTATTAGAAGAAAAATTTTAAGTCCTTTTTCTTAACACGCACCCCCCATGTCTTGAAGGACTCCTTGAGGCCTGACAAAAACAAATCATGTGACGAAACTGCTTGTCCCATGGTGGGTCACTCACCGTGCGTCATCCCCACTCTCCTCCTGGATCTGTCTCTTTGTGGTGTCTGCTGTGGCAATCGCGAGCTCCACTTGATGAAGTCTTCCAGGAGGACGGGGTTCCCAATCAGTCAAAGGCTCGAGCCCCAGTCAGTGGGTGCCAGTAGTCACGGCTGGAAAGACACATCAACAGGGGCAGCGAACCTAGATGCGGAGGAATGAAGGGACAAGAGACACGAGAGATGACAGCAAGACAGGAGTTCTGATCAAGCTGCAAACTTTTATTTTTCACACAGGGGCATTTATATGCTGGAGATGGGAAAGCTCTCTTATCCAAAGTTCCTGGATGTCTTCACAAGGTGAGATAAACTCAGGATGTTTCAGGAATACAGATGGCAACAGGATGTCTCAGAGACACAGTTGGCTACAGGATGTCTCCCAGACAGGATGTCTCCATGGGGGCTGTTTCTTGTAAGTGTCAGGCTATTCTTTGAAGGTGAATTCCTTCTATGCCTGACAGTCAGGGATTCATTATTTCAAATGGAAAATTGGAAAAAGAATCCAATGTGTATTCAGAACAATGCCTTGACATTACCTTCATCCCATGTAAGACACAATTAGAGGAGAAGAGTTAGACAATCTGTGAATACACATCTGGAATGGAAAATGCTCAGGAGTTCACAACCTTGGAGGTGGTATAGGAGTTTCCAAAAGTCAGGGACAGGGTAAAAACTCCACAAACATGGAGCTCTGCCGGCCTAAATATTTCTTGAGAAACTTCATCTGAGGTTGTTCTTAGGAGCTTTAGCTTCCTTTATAGTGAGACGATCAAAGCTGGGTCAGCATCTATGTGACCTAGAGGACATTGTTTCTTATTTTCCAATGAACATGAGGCAGCAGTGCTGAATTCTCTCTTTGTAGGGAAACTGTGGCCACTGGTGGCTAAGTGTCTCCCAGGGTGGAATGTGAAGCCATTGGTCATCCTCCAATTTTTGTGGTGTTTCTTGCAGCTGCACTGGGAGTTTGATATTTGCTTCACAAAATACAAGAAGTTCAACTGGGACACAGTGATGGAGGGAGTTCTGTCACGTGTGGTGGGTAAGGGTCTGCAGGAGAATGCACCAACAAGGCTTCTATCCCACATAGCTTGCCCTCTTGACCATAGCAATCTGATTGTAAACATTGCCCTGAATCCTCTCCATATAACAAGATGCCTTTACATACAAGGATCTGGGGCTTGTACCATGTCAGTCACAAACCATTTGGAAGCGAAGGGCAGATGCAGCTGACCCGACCACACATGTTTTAACACACACCAGCACACCACTGCTCTAGGCCGACTACTCAGCAGGCTCCAAATTACTGGCATCTCCGTTCTACACCATTTTCATGAAACCCTGTCAATCAAGGCACTGTCTGGTACACTGATGGTCATCAATAGGACATCCAAAGGTTCTCCAGGTCCACCTGGTCATGGGAATGTCAAAAATTTAAAGGTATTTATCTAGCCATTTTTCAAGGGTGAAGTTGGAGGCACTGTGGGTTTCAATTCATTCAGGAATGATTAAATGGAGAGGAAGCTCATTTCAATGAAAGCTCTGGAGAACTATCACACGCAAGGCTTCCCAAAGACAGGCCAAAAGGTCCCATGAAGCCAGACCTATTGAGGTCTACAATTTGAGGTCCATATGTGTTTTGACTTGCAACTATGGCTGCCAAGTCTTTAAGAATAAAATCATGTGATATCCTTCCCACGATTCCCAGTGCTCTGTGGAAAGAGAACCTGGGCATAGATCCCAGTTTCCAAGGGCGACTCTCATGCATGGCCTCCTAAAATCCCAACACAATACCAGGCAATACTTCTTTGAGGTAAGTTCCAGAACTCAGTCTCTAAGGAGAATCACACCAGTGTTCAAGCCCAGGTGGACCCAGTCATCTATTCCAAGCGCCACACAAATGACCGCAATTAAAATCAAGACACTCCCACATGGCCCTCATTTTCTTCCATATAGACACTCATCATAACCTCTGGCTGGAGGTTTCCATGAGGGGCACAGCCTAAGACAGTGTCCAAAATAAGCTCCCTTGCATCCATTTGCCTAAAGTCAGTGTGGCCGGGACATCCTTCCTGTGAACCAGGAGTGTTCAAAGAGGCCTGCCGTTAATATTGCTCTTATTCTCAATTTTGAGGCCTACTGACTGTGGTGTTTAGATTCTTTATGTTAATTGGAGTCATGAGAAAACCCAAGAACCTATGGTCTAGTGTCTGCAGGGCTTTGAAGAACTCATTTGACCCAAAGGATCCATATTCTCAATGATGGAAGTCAGAAACCTTACAGAGGAAGGCGAGAAACTTCATCCAAAATGACTGCTCTTTTGGCTTTTTGATTTGCATGCACACATGGGATTTTTCTTTAGATCCATCAGGTGCTGAGAATCTAAGCCACAGCCTCACACAGGGCCAAGAGGCTGATTCAGACACATCCCTTTCCAAAGCAATTAAGAAAGAGCCACAGGTAATGTTTATACATTTCCATTTGAAAACTGTTTTCTTCAGGCTTCAAAAAGGCATAGCCTGAGGCAAAGACCTTCCTGACATTCAGGGCAACAGAAGGATATGTAAGCAAAAGGCCCAAAGCGGGGTTTTTCCATTGAGACTTTCCTGGTCACACTGATATCTGAGTTTTCTGAGATGCTCATCATTTCCTTCAGCTCTCTAGTACATGGCCGTATCACAGAGCGTGGAGGTGGTTCATATCTTGGACACAATACCATGAGCGTATTCTGGAGGTTGCCCATAATTCAGGTAGAGAACAGGAACTTAAGAAGATATTAGGTGTTGCCCATCCATTAGGCAAGCCGCAGACCATTCATAAATTGGGCAGAATGAATGCTGGGAAGATTTCTACTAGAAAGGACACATGTATTTATGCATTCTCTTTTCTATTGTCTACAACCATGGACACAGTGGGATACACAGATATAGAAAGACTAGCCTTGTCAAACGACTTACTAGAATCAGTTCACACCAAACCAAACAAACCGACTTTCTTACCTATTCTCAGAACATGAGACAAAACCACAAACCAATACCCACACCCACACCCACACAGACCCCCAAGTACGTCTGTGACAATACGGAGTGTCGTTTGATGGTGGGCCATAAGAAATTCCCTCATAATGGGCTGTCCTGTCTCAGATCTAGTCTCTTTGGCCAACTTTGTGAATCTGTAAGGAGCCAGTGGTGAGCCACTATCTGCTTTCTCAGGAAAGGCCCCTCTTCAGACCTTCCTGGCATTTGGCCATCCTCACATAAGTAGGTACCAAGAAAGACTGACTCTGTCTTTGATAAATCCGAAAAATTTTGACCACTGGGACTGTGACTGGGACTGGCTCTGGATGCCTGGCTTTCTGGAACCCAAGTTCAGAGAATTCCATCACCAAGGAAGTGAGGTGAGGTCACTTCCTTCAGGAACTGAATGAGGTCCATACCTTGGCAACCACTTTGTCCTAACAGTTGCTTCCAAGGGTCCCATGAGATGGAGGATGCACCTACTTACTCTGACATTTTCACAAGTTAGAATGGTATAAAACCATAGGCACCCAGGAACAGCTCTCCACACAGGCCTGGTTTGCTGAATCTTCTTTACATTAAGAAGAGAGAGGCTGATTCTGACACAACCCTTCATCCTGACCAGGTTGTTTGCAATGAAAGATGACTTTTGCTCTCTGAGGTCCTTAATAGCTTCCTACATCTTCTCCAGGGATCATATTTAATGACCTTTGAGGTTCTCAGCAGGTGAAAGATCCCTTAATTTCTGTCTTGTAAGACCAACTCTGTCCCTGCTCTTCTGTAAAGTTAGATTGAGGGAAGAGTGTATGGTTAGGGTTAATAACATGTTCAATCTGTGTTAGGAACTATTCTGCTGGATGAATAATGTTATTGGGAACCTACGATATTTATAAGAATATGTAGGTGAAATATATGTATGAAAACAGAAATCTAAGATTTGAAACCCTGAAGGGCATTGGGCCCTTCATTGGTATACTTAGTGTTGACTTACTTTCTGCACAGATGTCTCAGATAAATCCATATACAATGGCATAGGACCTTGTACATTGGATGATTGAATGTGGAAGAGAACATCCAGTCAAAAAGGGATAGTAGGTAAGATTAGGAAGATAGTTGGTAGGTTTTGGAAGGAGAGTGAGTATAGGATTTGGAAAAAAAAACTTCTTTAGCAATAGGGTTTCTGTTAGAGGGTGAAGGTAAATGTCAGCACATATGAAGATTCAGTCACAATGATGAACTTTGGAAAATATGTAGGAAATCAGATAATAATAGAGACATTACAAAATCAGGGAAAGTACAAAGTGAGTGATAGGATTAGACATTTTGAACAGGGTTGAGTTTGAATATATAATCTTAGGAAGAAACAAATATGTAGTCACCAATAGGATTGACATTTGAGAGCATTAGGCAATGTGGACATGGATGTTTTTAGTAATCCCTGTTCACTTTCCTTTTAGGCTTTGGTACAATCATAAGTGTAACCTTTGCATTTTGTGTCCAGAATATTACTGTGATAAAATGTATATGTAGATCGCGTGACATTAGTATTTCTTCCAGCATTTCTGGGAGCAATGTTTTGAAGTCCTATAAATTAGTATTGGTGTTACAAAGAGGTGTACACTGTGTCTATGAATATAGAGATAGTGCATGAATAGACCACATTGTGAATCAATAATATAACTGGTCCCACTTTAAATAATAGATTGAATTCATATCTGAAAATATATAAGAAATCTTATATCGATATACCATCATTCATTCCAACCAGCAATACATCTAATGGTAATATTAGGGTTATGGTTTATCACGAAGTGTCTTTGAGTTTTGCTTCAAAAGTGATCATGGAAATCGAAAATAATGTGTTTGGAAAGAAGTCTCATGAAAAGACCCATCAAAAACATGGAGGAATACATGTGTTCTGTAGAATAAAGTGATTGAAAGTGAACAAAATGCCTATAAATTTGCAAACTTTTGGATGAAATATATTTGCTATGATGAGCATAAACTGAAGAAATAGTAATGTACCAGTGTTGAATAAAATAAATGTCAAAATGCACAACATGTCCCATAGGAATCTACTTGTATTGATGTTAAACTGGTTCAGTTACTGTGGAAATATTAGGATTTGTATGCACCTTTCACTGAAGATAGTTTTCAGTACTAGGAAACAAATATGTATTTCAGGTGAATGAATAATTTTGAGAATACTCTTGTGAAAATTTGATTATAAATACACATACTTGAATATGAATGAGTTTAGGGAGTGTATAACAAGACATATATTTCATATTTTGAAAAATCTGGAGAGTGTGTATATATATATATACATACACAAACACACAGACATTAAAAATAGCATAATATATTCCAATTGAAATTCACCATGAAATATATGTCATCTACAGATCCAAATGTATTTATTTTATTGAATATGGATTTATGTATAATGTTGTTAAACAAGGAAGCTCACTCATAGATTGAATTTTTAGTTCCAACAGATTTTAGGAGGAGTGATCTCTTACAATTTGTATCTGCCAAGTCAGTCACCTCACAAGAATGTACGTGTGGTATCAGGTAAGATTCTATAATTGCATGTAAAAATACATGTGCTGAATAGGATACAGAGAAAGGGATGCCTTGACATTACAATCACGGAGACTAAGGCACAATTAGAGGAGAATAGTTAGAAAATCTGTGAATAAATATCTGGAATGGAATATGCTCAGGAGTTCACAACCTTGAAGACGGAAGAGGAGATTTCAAAAGTAAGGGACAGGGAAAACAGTCCACAAACATGGAGCTCTGGTTCCCTAAATCCTTCTTGAGAAACTCACTCTGAGTTTGGGCACTTGAAATATATGTTGTTGTCGGGAGATTTAGCTTCCATTGTAGTGAGATAATCAAAGCTGTGTCTGCATCTATGTTACCTCGAGGACATGGTTTCTTATTTTCCACTGAATATGTGGCAGCAGTGCTGAATTTTTTTTAGTAGGTAAACTGTGGCAACTGGGGGATAAGTGTATCCACATGTGGACTGTGAGGCCATTTGGTCATCCTCCACTTTTCGTCGTGTTTCTTGCTGCTGCACTGGGATTTTGGTATTTGCTTCATGATATACAAAGAATTCAACTGTTACCCGGTGCGTGAGTGAGTTCTGTCACTTTTGGTAGGTCAGGGTCTGCAGGAGAATGCACCAACCAGGCTTATATCCCACATGACTTGCCCCCTTGACCATAGCAATCTGATTCTAAACATTGCCCTGAATCCTGTCCATATAACAAGATGCCTTTACATACAAGGGTCTGCTGGCTGCACCATGTCAGTCACAAGCCATTTGGAAGCCAATGGAAGATCCACATGGCCCCACCACAGTTGTTTTATTGCACACCTGCCCAGCACTGCTGTAGGCCCACCTCTCAGCAGGCTCCAACTTCCTGGTATCTCTGTTCTGAACCATTTTTATGAAAACCAGTCAATCAAAGCACTGTCTTGTAATCTCATGATCAGCCACAGGATATCCAAAGATTCTCCAGTGCCACCTGGTCATGGGAAGTTTAAAAATTTCTTGGTATTTATCTACCCATTTTTTAAGGTTGAAGTTGGAGGCACTGTGTGTTTCATTTCATTCTGGAACTATTAAATGGTTAGGAAGCTCATTTCAATGAAATCTCTGCAGAAGTCTCACAGGCAAGGCTTCCCAAACAGTGGCCAAATGATCACATGAATCCAGGCCCATTGGGATCTACATTGTGACATCCATGTGTGTTTTGACTCTCATATGTGGCTGCCAAGTCTTTCAGAATAAAATCATGTGGTAACCTGGCTGAGATTCCCAGTGCTTGGTGAACAGCCACCCTGGGCCTAGATCTCATTTTACAAGGGTGATTCTCATGTGAATCCTCCTAAAATCCCAACACAATTCATGGCAATACGTCTCTGAGGTGAGGTCCACAACTCAGTCTCTAAGGGGAATCACAACAGAGTTAAAGCCAAGGTGGACCCAGTCATCTATTCCAACGGCCACACATGACCACAATTAAAACCAAAACACTCCCACATGGCCCTCATCTTCTTCCATATGGACACTATTCATTACCTCTGGCTTGAGGTTTCCATGAGGGGCACAGCCCAAGACAGTGTCCAAAATAACCTCCATTGCCCCTCATTTGCCTAAAGTCAGGGTGTCCTGGACACTCGTCCGGGGAACCAGGAGTGATCAAATAGGCCTGCTATTAATATTGCTTTGCTCCTCCAATTTGAGGCCTACTGACTGTCAGGTATAGATTCTTTATGTGATTTGGATTCTGGAGAAAACCCAAGCACCTATGGGATAGCCTCTAAAGGGCTTTGAAGAACTCATTTGATCCAAAGGTTCCTATTCTCACTTGATGGAGGTCAGGAACCTTACAGGGGAAGGCGAGAGACTTCTTCTATAATGACTGCTCTTTTGGCCAATTTAGTTTTGGATGCAAACATGGGATTTTCTTTATATCCATCATGTGCTGAGAATCTAAGCCAAAGCCTAACACAGGACCTAGAGCCTGATTCAGACATATCCCTTTCCAATGCAATTAAGCAAAGAGTCACAGGTGATGCCCATTGATTTCCATTTGAAAACTGTTTTCTTTAGGCTTCCCAAAGGGGTGGCCAGAGGCAAAGACCTTCCTGACATCGAGGGCAACAGAACAATAGGTAACCAAAGCAGTATTTCTCCACTGAGACTTTCCTGATTACACTGATATCTGAGTTTTCTGAGTTGCTCGCCATTCCCTTCAGCTATCCAGTACATGGCCATGTCACAGAGCTTGGTGGTGGTATACATCTTGGACACAAAACTATGAGCCTATTCTGGAAAGTGGCCAGAATTCAGAAAGAAAACAGGAACTTAGGAAGATATCAGGGGTTGCCCATCAATAATGCAAGACACAGTCCATTCATAAATGGAAAGTATGAATCCGGGGAAGCTTTCTACTAGACAGGACACATCCATTGAAGCATTCTCTTTTCTAATGTCTACAACCCCTGACACAGTGGGATACACAGACCTAGAAACACTCGCCTTTTCAAACGACTTACTAGAATCAATTAACTCCAAACAAAACAAACTGCCTTTCTTACCTATTCTCAGAACATGAGACAAAACCACAAACACACACCCACACCCACAAATGCACCTCCTTCCCCCAAGTAGGTCTGTGACTATCCGCAGTGTCCTCTGACTGGTGGGCCATACTATGTTTTCATGAAATGGCCTGTTCTGTCTCAGATCTGTTCTCCTTGTCCAACTCTGTGAAGTTGACAGGAGCCAGCGGTGAGCCACAACCTGGTTTCTCAGGAAAGGGCCCTCTTCAGAGCTTTACTGGCATTTGGCCATCCTCACATCAGTAGGTACCAAGAAAGACTGACTCTGTCCTTGGTAAATCCAAACAAGTGAGATCACTGGGACTGGGACTGGGACTGGCTGTGGGTGCCTGGCTTCCTGGACCACATGTTCAGAGATTTCAAACACCAAGGAAGTGAGGTGAGGTCACTTCCTTCAGGAACTGAATGAGGTCACTGCCTTGGCAAACACATTGTCCTAATTGTTGCTTCCAAGGCCCCATGAGATGGAGGCTGCCCCTACTTCCTGTGACACTTTCACAAGTTAGAATGGTATATCATCCATAGGCATTCCAGAGCAGCTCTCCACACTGGCCTGTTTTGGTCCATCTTCTCTACATTAAGAAGAGAGAGGCAGATTCAGACACAACCCTTCATCCTGATCAGGTTGTTGGCCATGGAAGGTGACTCTTACTCTCTCAGGTCCTTCATAGCTGCCTACATCTTCTACAGGGATCATTTCAGCATGGACGTTTGAGGTTCTCAGCGGGTGGAAGATCCCCTAAATTCCTGTATTGTAAGACCAACTCTTTCCCTGCTCTTCTGTAAAGTTAGATTGAGGGAACAGTGTATGGTTAGGGTTAAAAACATGTTCGATTTGGGTTAGGAATTGTTCTGCTGTATGAATAATGTTATTGGGAACCTGCGATATTTATAAGACTATAGAAGTGAAATATAAGTATGAAAACAGAAATGTTCTAAGGTTGTATGGTAATTCTAGGCTTAAAATAAAAACATGTTGGAGATTTATGTGTATCATTTGTGTTGTATAATTGGACTTGTTATCAAAAAGATATGTACAGTTACATGTTACTTTTTACACTTAGATAAAATTTAAAAGTATTTTTAAGTTAATGAGAGCCTAATCTCTGTGAAGGTTTTATTGTAAAACACAAAGGTAAAATGCCCATTCATTTCCATGTGAAAACTGTTTTCTTCAGGCTTCAGGAAGGAGTAGCCTGAGGTAAAGATGTTCCTGATATTCAGGGCAACAAAACAATAGGTAATCAAAAGGCCCAAAGCAGGGTTTCTCCACTGAGACTTTACTGGTCACACTGATATCAGAGTTTTCTGAGATGCATTCCCTTCAGCTATCCAGTACATGGCCATGTCACAGAGCTTGGAAGTGGTACATATCTTGTACACAAAACCATGAGCCTATTTTGGAGAGTGGCCAGAATTCAGGAAGGATAAAGGAACGTAAGAAAATAATAGGTGTTGCCCAATGATAAGGCAAGCCACAGTCCATTTATAAAATGGGCAGGAAGAATGCTTGGAAGTTTTCTCTTTGACAGGACACACCCATTGAGGCATTCTCTTTTCTAATGTCTACAACCATGGACACAGTGGGATACACAGACACAGAAACACTTGCCTTGTCAAAGGACTAACTAGAAACAGTTCACTCCAAACCAAACAAACCCCCTTTCCTAACTATTCTCAGAACATGAGAAAAAACCACAAACCCACTCAAACACCCACAAAGTCACCTCCTTCCCCCAAGTAGGTCTGAAACTATCCAGAGTGTCCTCTGACTGGAGGGCAATACTATGTTCCCCAGAAATGGCCTGTCCTGTCTCAGATCTGGTCTCCTGGGTCAACTCTGTGAAGTTGTCAGGAGACAGCAGTGAGCCTCTAACTTCTTTCTCTGGAAGGGCCCCTCTTCAGAACTTTCCTGGCATTTGGCCATCCTCACATCACTATATACCACAAAAGACTGACTCTGTCCTTGGTAAATCCAAACAAGTGAGACCACTGTGACTGGAGCTTGGACTGGGTCTGGATGCCTGGCTTCGTGGAACCCAAATTCGGAGAGTTCCATCAACAAGGATGTGAGGTGAGGTCACTTCCTTCAGGAACTGAATGTGGTCACTGCATTTGCAACCACTTTGTCCTAACATTTGCTTCCTAGGGTCTCATAATATGGAGGATGCCCCTACTTCCTGTGACACTTTCACAAGTTCGAATGGTATAGAAACAATAGGCACCTGGGAACAGCTCTCCACACAGGCCTAGTTTGGTCAATCTTCCCTACATTAAGAAGAGAGAGGATGATTCAGACACATGCTTTTAACCTGACCGGGTTTTTTGCCATGGAAGATGACGTTTGCTCTCTCAGGCCTTTCATAGCTGCCTGCATCTTCTCCAGGGATCATATCTGCATGGACCTTTGAGGTTGTCAACAGGTGGAAGGTCCCCTACACCCCTGTATTGTAAGACCAACTCTGTCCCTGCTCTTCTGTAAAGTTGGATTGAGGGAAAAGTGTATAGTTAGGATTAATAACATGTTCGATTTGTGGTAGGAATCATTCTGTTGGATGAATAATGGTATTGGGAACCTGCAATATTTATAAGAATATACAGGTAAAATGTAATTATGAAAACTGAAATCTAGGTAAGATTTGAAGACCAGAAAGGCATTGGGCCCATGATTGGGATACTTATCTTTGAATTATGTTCTGCACAGATGTCTCAGATAAATCAATATACAATGGCATAGGACCTTGTACCTTGGATGATTGATTGTTGAAGAGTTCATCCAGTCAAAAAGGGATAGTCGGTAGGATTAGGTAGATAGTCGGTAGGTTTAGAAAAAAGAGTGAGTATAGTATTTGGACAAAAAGTTCTTTAGCAATAGGGTTTCGGGTAAAGAGTGAATGTAAATGTCAGCACATGTGAAGAATCAGTCACTATGATGAACTGGGGAAAATATGTAGGAAAAGAGATATCAATAGAGACATTAGGAAATCAGACAAAATATAAAGTGAGTGATAGGATTAGACATTTTCAACATGGTTGAGGTTGAATATATAATCTTGGGAAGAAACAAATATGTACTCACCAATAGGATTGACATTTGAGAGAATTAGGCATCCAAGACATGGATGTTTTTAGTAATCCATGTTCACTTTCCATTTAGGCTTCGGGACAATCCTAAGTGTGACCTTTGCATTTTGTGTCCAGAATATTACTGTGATAAAATGTATATGTAGATCAGTTGACATGAGTCTTTCTTCCACCATTTCTGTGAGCAAAATTTTGAAGATATACAAATTATTATTGAGGGTACACAGAGGTGTACCCTGTGTCTATCAATATAGAGACAATGCATGAATAGACCATACTGTGAATAAATAATATAACTGGTTCCACTTTAAACAATGGATTGAATTGATATTTGAAAGTATACAAGAAATCTTATATTGATATACAATCATTCATTCCCACCAGTTTTACATCTAATGGTAATATTAGGTTTACGGTTTATCATGACGGGTGTGTGAGTTTTGCTTCAAAAATGATAATGGAAATCAAAAATAATGTCTTTGGAAAAAAGTCTCATGAAAGGAGCAGTGAAGAAACGTGGAGGAATGCATGTGTTCTGAAGCAGGAAGTGATTGAAAGTAAAACAAATGTGTATAAATTTGCTAAATTGTGAATGAAATATACATACTATGATGTGCATAAACTGGACAAATAGTAATGTACCAGTGTTGAATTAAAATGAACGTCAAAATACAATTATATCCCATAGGAATCTTCTTGCATTTATGTTAAACTGGGTCAGTTACTGTAGAAATATTAGAATTTTTTTGGTGTTATAATACAATTTATTTTAGCACTAGCATGCCACAGAATGTCGAGGAAAGAGCAATGGATTTTTAGTTATCGCACTAGTAATCTATCATTAAATGACTATTTTGGGGAGTCTAGAAATTACATAAGGCTATGTAACATTTTTTTTATTTAGCATTCATAAAAACTTAGAATTTTGGTAATATTTCTACTTTTTAATTTTTTTTTTATTTTTTCAGTTGTTGATCGACCTCATTTTATTTATTTATATGTGGTGCTGAGAATATAACCCAGTGCCTCACACATGCTAGCCAAGCATGTTACCACTGAGCCAGACACCCAGACCCTCCACATTTATCTTATAATCAAACACTCCTCTCCCTCTTCTTTACTCACTTTCTTCCTCATTTTCCCCCTTCTCTCTCTTCCTTTTTCATTTTCCCTCCATAGGAGTTTTTCTCTCATGTCATTACAAACAGTAATATGCTATGAAATTTACATTTAAGAATTTTTTTATAGTCATTCTTTTTTCTTGAGAAAATTTAATAATTATAATAACCTATAGATATATTACAATACATTTATTATACATATGTATCTATATTCATGCATATGTATTACATATGATATACATACATATATATTTAAAAGTACTTTGATTAGCCTGTTAGAAATAATATAGACTAAGTCTTTCTTAATTTTCAAGTCTTCTAGAATTAACAGCTTACAGTGAAAATCAAATAAACCTATTTAAGTAAACAGGTATCATTCTTATTTATCAATACTTATCATTTAAGTTTTTATATTACATTAAGCTGTGATATGGCATATTAACTCTTATGAATTAGTGAAATTTTATTTGAACAACCTTTTATTTAAGGACCATATGCACTGACATTTTAAATGGCTTTCTTGTGATTTTAATTTCTATCAATTGCATATTTATTGCCAAATACTTATTTTATTAATTTTCATATTCATGATTGATATAAAGTCAATTGTTTAATTCTTCTTATAAGTAGTTACTTATTACAGTAATAATTCTACATCTTTATAAGAAAAATGGTACAAAGATATTTTCATGCAAAATTAAGAATAATTGCATGCTCTAAATGTTTCATTGTTGATACATATAATAAAGAGCTTTTGATGAGTCTCTTCCCCAGTAAAACATAAAATGCAAAGATATAGTTGGGTATGTATGTCCAAATAAAGATAAGGAAAAATACACATTATCAGCTACAAACTATCAAATAAAAGATGAAAAGAACAATCCAACACATTGCACGAACTTGTCAGATGAGGTAGCCTAAGACTAGACCTGGTCCATGACAAAATATTCACAAAAAAAAAATGAAATATGAAAAATATAGGAAATGATATGAATTTTTCATGAAGGTAGGTGGATTATCCTTTAATCTCAATATATGTTCATTTTCAAAAGCCAGTTTTCTGGTAAAATAAATTTGTGATATTTACAACTACACAAAACAAACTTTCTGCTTATCAAAATGAATGCATCTCAACTCCTTTTTAGCTGATTTCTTCCCACTCAATTTTAAACCTTTGTTTATTTATTTTTATTGGTTTTTCAAAACATTACAAAGCTCATGATATATCATCTTTCATACATTTGACTGAAATGGGTTATGAACTCCCAATTTTCCCCAAATACGAATTGCAGAATCACATCAGTTACACATTCACATTTTTACATAATGTCATATTAGTGACTGTTGTCCTCTGCTACCTTTATTATCCCCTACTATCCCCCCTCCCCTTTCATCCTATCTTCCCTCTCTTCCTCATCTGCTTTTTCACTTCTCTCTCTTGTTCCCGCCTTTCCCCTCACAACGTCTTATATGTAATTTTGTGTAACAATGAGGGTCTCCTACCATTTCCATATGCTTTCCCTTCTCTCTCCCTTTCTCTCTCCCACTTGTCTTTGTTTAATATTAATCTTTTCCTCATGCTCTTCCTCCCTGTTCTATTCTTAGTTACCCTATTTTTATCAAAGCAGACATTTGGCATTTGTTTTTTTAAGGATTGGCTAGCTTCTCTTAGCATAATCTGCTCTAATGCCATCCATTTCCCTGCAAATTCTATGATTTTGTCATTTTTTAGTGCTGCATCCATCGTGTATAGATGCCACATTTTTTTTATCCATTCATCTATTGAATTGCATCTAGGTTGGTTACACAGTCTAGCTATTGTGAATTGTGCCACTATGATCATTGATGTGGCAGTATCCCTTTAGTACACTCTTTAAGATCCTCAGGGAATAGTCCGAGAAGGGCGATAGCTGGTTCAAATGGTGGATCCATTCCTAGCTTTCCCAGGAATCCCCATACTGCTTTCCATGTTGGCCTCACCAATTTGCAGTCCCACCAGCGGTGTACAAGTGTCCCCTTTTCCCCACATCCTCGTAAACACTTGTTGTTGTTTGACTTCATAATGGCTGCCAATCATACTGGAGTGAGATGGTATCTTAGGGTGGGTTTGATTTGCATTTCTCTGACTGCTAGATATGGTGAGCATTTTTTCATGTACTTGTTGATTGATTGTATGTCCTCCTTGGTGAAGTGTCTTTTCAGGTCCTTGGCCCATTTGTTGATTAGGTTATTTGTTATCTTATTGATAATTTTTTTGAATTCTTTGTATCTTCTGGATATTAGGGCTCTATCTGAAGTGTGAGGGGTAAAAATTTGTTCCCAGGATGTAGGCTCTCTATTTACTTCCCTTTTTGTTTCTCTTGCAGAGAAAAAAAACTTTTTAGTATAAGTAAGTCTCATTTTTTTATTCTTGTTAAGAACTCTTGGGCTATGCGCGTCCTATTAAGAAATTTGGAGCCCGACCCCACAGTATGTAGATCGTAGCCAACTTTTTCTTCTATGAAACGCAGTGTCTCTGATTTTATATCTAGATCCTTGATCCATTTTGAGTTAAATTTTGTGCATGGCGAGAGAACGGGATTCAGTTTCATTTTGTTGCATATGGATTTCCAATTTTCCCAGCACCATTTGTTGAAGATGCTATCCTTCCTCCACTGCATGCTTTTAGCCCCTTTATCAAATACAAGAAAGTTGTAATTTTGTGGATTGGTTTCTGTGTCCTCTCTTCTGTACCACTGGTCCACCTGCATTTTTCGGTACCAGTTCCATGCTGTTTTTGTTACTATTGCTTTGTAGTACAGTTTGAACTCTGGTATCGCTATACCTCCAGATTCACACTTCCTGCTTAGAGTTGCTTTTGCTATTCTGGGTCTTTTATTTTTCGATATGAATTTCATGATTGATTTATCTATTTCTACAAGAAATGCCGTTGGAATTTTGATTGTCATTGCATTAAACCTGTAGAGAACTTTGCGTAATATTGCCATTTTTATGATCTTAGTTCTGCCTATTCATAAACAGGGCACATGTTTCCATCTTCTGACATCTTCTTCTATTTCTCTCTTTAGATTTCTGTAGTTTTCATTATATAAATCTTTCACCTCTTTTGTTAGGTTGATTCCCAAGTATCTTATTTTATTTGAGGATGTTGTGAATAGAGTGGTTTTCCTCATTTCCATTTCAGAAGTTTTTTTTCTGTTATACAGGAATGCATTTGATTTATGCGTGTTAATTATATATCCTGCCACTTTTCTGAATTCATTTATTAACTTTAGCCATTTCTTTGTAGACATTTTTGTGTCTGTTAAATATATTATCATGTCATCTGCAAATAGTGATACTTTAAATTCTTCTTTTCCTATTTTTATGCCTTTAATTTCTTTTGTCTGTTTAATTGCTCTGGCTAGTATTTCAAGAACTAAATTGAATAGAAGTGGTGATAGAGGGCATCCCTGTCTTGTTCCAGATTTTAGAAGGAATGCCTTCAGTTTTTTCTCCATTTAGGATGATGCTAGCCTGAGGTTTAGCATATATAGCTTTTACAATGTTGAGGTAAGTTCCTGTTATCCCTAGTTTTTATAGAGTTTTGAACATAAATGGATGCAGAACTTTGTCAAATGCTTTTCTGCATCTATCGAGATGATCATATAGTTCTTGTCTTTAAGTCTATTGATGTGGTGAATGGCATTTATTGATTTTCGTATATTGAACCATCCTTGCATCACAGGGATGAATCCTCCTTGATGATGGTGCACAATTATTTTGATATGCTTTTGTACTCGATTTGTCAGAATTTTATTGAGAATTTTTGCATCCAAGTTCATTAGAGAAATTGGTCTGTAGTATTCTTTCTTTGAAGTGTCTTTGTCTGGTTTCGGGATCAGGGTGATGTTGGCCTCATAGAATGAATTTGGAAGAGCTCCTTCTTTTTCTATTTCTTGAAAAAGCTTGAAAAATATTGATTTTAATTCTTCCTTGAAGGTTTTGTAGAAATCCGCTGTATTCCCATCCGGTCCAGGGCTTTTTTTGGGTTGGCAGTCTTTTGATTGCTTCTTCTATGTCTTCCTTTGTTATTGGCCTGTTTAAATTGTTTGTGTCTTCCTGACTCAATCTTGGCAGATCGTATGACTTAAGAAATTTATCAATATCTTCACAATATTCTATTTTATTGGAATATAGTGTTTCAAAATACTTTCTAATTATATTCTATATTTCTGTAGTGTCTGTTGTGATATTGCCTTTTTTATCCCACATGTTAGTAATTTGAATTCTCTTTCTTCTTCTCTTCCTTAGCGTGGCTAAGGGCCTGTTGATCTTATTTATTTTTTCAAAGAACCAACTTTTAGTTTTATCAATTTTTTCAACTTTTTTTTGTTTCAATTTCGTTGATTTCTGCTCTAAATTTAATTATTTCTTGTCTTCTACTACATTTGCTGTTGTTTTGCTCTTCCTTTTCTAGGTTTTTGTGGTGTAGTTTAAGTTCATTTATTTGTTGTTTTTTTTTTTCTTTTTTTGAGGAAAGAACTCCAAGAAATGAATTTCCCTCTTAAAACTGCTTTCATTGTGTCCCATAGATTCCGGTATGTTGTGTCTGTATTGTCATTTGTCTCTAAGAATTTTTTATCTCTTTCTTTATGTCTTCTGTAACCCATTGGTCATTCAGTAGCATGTTGTTCATTTTCCATGTGATGTAGGATTTTTCCTTCCTTCTTTTCTCATTGATATCCAGTTTCATTCCATTATGATCAGATATGGTGCATGGTATAATCTCCATGCCTTTATATTTACTAAGAATTGCCCTATGGCATAATATATGGTGTATCTTTGAGTAGGATCCATGTGCTGCTGAGAAGAACATGTGTCCACTTGATGATGGTTGATACATTCTATATATGTCGGTTAAGTCTAGGTTATTGATTGTGCTGTTGAGTTCTATAGTTTCTTTATTCAGTTTTTGTCTAGAGGATCTCTCTAATGCCGAGAGTGGTGTGTTGAAGTCACCCATAATTATTGTGTTGTAGTCTATTTGACTCTTGAACTTGAGGAGAGTTTGTTTTATGAATGTTGCACCTCCATTGCTTGGTGCATACAAATTGATAATTGTTTTTTTCTTGTTGGTGGATGATTCCTTTTAACAGAATATAGTGTCATTCTTTATCCCTTTTGATTAACTTAGGTTTGAAGTTGATATTATTCCATATGAGTATGGCAAATCCTTCTTGCTTCCGAGGGCCATGTGAGTGTTATGATTTTTCCCAACCTTTTACCTTCAGCCTGTGTATGTCTTTTCCTATCATATGAGTCTCCTGAAGGCAGAATATTGTTGGATTTGTTTTTTTGATCCAGGTTACTAGCACATGTCTGTTGATTAGTGAATTTAGGCCATTAACATTTAAGGTTACAATTGAAATATGATTTGTACTTCCAGTCATGTTTATTTATTTATTATATTTTAGTTTGGATAGTTTTTACTTTTTTGGTTACTTTCCTCCCGCTTTACTGAGATACTTCCCACTGTTAGTTTTGGGCACTATTTTTTAACTCTTCTTCTTGTAGTATTTTGCACAAAATGCTTTGCAGTGCTGGTTTTCTGGCTGAGAATTGTTTTAGCTTTTGTTTATCGTGAAAGACTTTAATTTCATTGTCAAATCTGAAGCTTAACTTTGCTTTATATGGTATTCTTGGTTGGAATTCTTTTTTTTTTTTTCAGCATTTGAATTACATTGTTCCAGGATATTCTCACTTTCAAAGAATGTGATGAAAAATCAGTTGTTAACCTAATTGGTTTACCCCTGAATGTAATCTGCCTCCTTTCTCTTATAGCTTTTAATATTCTCTCCTTGTTCTGTATGTTGGCTATCTTCATAATTATATGTCTTGGAGTTGGTCTATTTTGGTTTTGAATGTTTGGGGTCCTGTAGGCTTCCAGGAATTGGCAATCCAATCCATCATTCATCTCTGGGAAGTTTTATGGAATTATTTCATTTAATATGTTGTCCATTCCTTTGGTTTGAATCTCTATGCCTTCTTCTATCCTGATGACTCTTAAATTTGTTTTTTGTTTTTTTATGACATCCCATATCTTTTGAATAAATTCCTGGTGGGATTTAAGCATCTTTTCTGTGTTTACTCAATTCTTTTCAAGTTGATAAACTTTGTCTTCATTATCTGATGTTCTGACTTCTACTTGATCTAGTCTATTTGTAATATTCTCGTTTGAGTTTTTAATTTGGTTTATATTTTCCTGCATTTCTAGGATTACTGTTTAATATTTTTTTTAAGATCTCTATCTCCTGGTAATGCTCATTCTTTGCCATTTGAATTTGTTTGTTTAATTCATTTTCAAAATATACTTTTATTGCTTGGACTTGCTGCCTCATGTCTTCTCTAATATTCCTTTCCATCTGAATTCGGTATGCCTTGAGTTCTTTCCCTATCCCTGTTTCTGATGCTTCAAGGTCCTCCTGTAGATTTAAGTTGTCCTGCATTGTTTGTACTCCTTTTTTGCCCTTGTTTTTTCATGATGTTCACGTTACTTTCCAGCTCTATTTGATTGCTGTGTTTCTGCTTTATTCTTTAGATTTGTTTTGGTGTTGTATATCTCTGTTGTCTCTCCTTTGTGTTGGTAAACTATGCCTGCTAAAGTGGATTCCGCTTGGAAGTAATTCCGAAGGCCGAGCTCCAGTGATGTCACCTCTCTGCTTTGGCCGGCCCCAGGCTCCTTGCCGAGGTGTCCGAATTGGGGGGTGGGACTTGACTGTCTCTGGTTTGTTTCAGCTCTGGGTCACTGGCAGGCGGGCGGTCTCCAGCCGCCCAATTGCGCGGTTGGTCGCCAGCGGGCAGGCGGTCTCCAGCCACCCAGTCACGCGGGCAGCAGGTGGGCTGTCGCCGTTGGGTTGGCAATCTCTAGCCACGCAGTCTCACGCTCGGTTGCCGGCGGGCGGGAATTCCTCAGCCCCCCAGTCACTCAGGCAGTGGATGGAATGTCACGTGCAGGCCTGCGGTCTCCAGCCGCCCAGTCACAAGGGCCTGCCTTCTAGTCCTTTGGTTTCTCCTGCTTGTCCTGGTTTCTTTTTCTAGACCAGATTTCCCCTGAGTGATGCCTCTCGGCAGTTCAAAATGTACTCTGTGCCTGCCGTTTGTTGGGTGTGGAGGGTGTCTTTTGGGAACCCAGACACTCTATTGTTTTGATTTTTTCCGCTTGCCCCTCCCCCAGCACTGGCTATACACGTTTCGTTATGGCCACTGATGGTAGGCGGAGTCGAAAGTCAGGTGTCTCTAGTTTTTCTTGCGTCTTTATGCAGGCTTACTCTGATTAACCCTCCCCCGGAAAGCCTAGGAGACATTTTATGTGAATTCCCCGCTGTATGAGAGATGAGCTGAGTAACACACATCTGTTTTATTGTTGCAGTCTATTGGAGAGGGGCGGTCGTTACTTCAGATCTCAAAGATGGTGGCCGCTGGTTTCCTTGGTGGAGTTTCTTTTGTGGGGGATAGAACTATACCACTTTCTTCCCTGTCTGAATTCCCAAACTCAGCCCGGGGATCAGTGGGAGCTCAGCCGGCAGGATTCCACAGAATCCGCAGCAACATTTCTCCCTGCTTCAGGTCACTTCTCGGTGGTGCCCCGCCATCTGAAACAGCAGGCCTGGCTGCATGATTCAATCAGCCCGGATCTCTGATTGCACAGTTGGCTATTGGGAACCCCGGCACTCTATTGTTTTGATTTTTTTTTTCCACTTGCCCCTCTCTCAGCGCTGGCTAGACAGGTTTTTTTCACCACTGATGGGAGGGGGAGTTGAAAGTCAGGTGCCTCTAGTTTTCCCCTATCTTAATGCAGGCTCCCTCTGATAATCTCTCCCCCAGAAAGCCTAGGAGAGATTTGATGCATTTCCCCGAAGTATGGGAAATGAGCTGAGTAACAGCACCTGTTTTATTGTTGCAATCTGTAGGGGAGTGGCTGTCGTTACTTCAGCTCACCAAGATGGTGGCCGTTGGTTTCCTTCGTGGAGTTTCTATTGTGGGGGTTAGAACTGTACCACTTCCTTCTCCATCTGAAACCCTGAACTCAGCCCAGGGCTCAGTGGGGACTCTACTGGCAGAATTCCACAGAATCTGCATCAACGTTTCTCCGTGATTATTGATCGCATCTCGGTGGTGCCCTGCTGTCTGTAGCCACTGGATGGGTCGCGCGGATCAGTCAGACAGGATCTCCGGTCGCAGAGTTGGCTCATGTTTGAGACTCATTTACCGGACCTCAGTGCTAGAAATCCTTCTTCTAGGTTTCAGTGCACCCCCATTTTGCTGTAAGTTCCTAACAAGATAGTTTTTTGTCGTTCTTAGTCGTTAGTCACCTGCGCAGTGGCGCGGTACACTGGGTATGATGCTCTCTATTCGCGGCCATCTTGCAATGTCAAAATATTATGATTTGTATGCACCATTCACTGAAGTTAGTTTTCAGTATTAGGAAACAAATATGTATTTCAGGTGGATGAATATTTCTGAGAATAATCTTGTGAAAAGTTCATTATAAATCCTCATACATGAATATGAATAATTTTAGGAAGTGTATAATAAGACACATATATTTCATATTTTGAAAAATCGGGAGAGTATATATATATATATATATATATATATATATATATATATATATATACACACACACACACACACACAAACACACACACTGAGACATTAAAAAGTAGCAATATATATGCCAATCGAAATTCATCATTAAATATATAACATCCACTTATCCAAAAATATACATTTTACTGAAAATGGATTTATGCATAATGTTGGTCAACTAGGAAGCTCACCCATAGGTTGAATTTTCTGTTCCAACAGAGGTTAGGAGGAGTGATCTCTTCCCACAATTTTTATCTGCCATGTCAGCCACCTCAGAAGAATGTACATGTGATACCAGGTAGGATTCTATTTGTGCATATAAAAATACATGTGCTTAATAGGCTACAGAAAAAGGGAGAGAGGAATTCACATATCGTTAATTTTAAAAACACATGGAGAACTATGTCAATAAACATTAACTATATTTATAACTCCTACACAATATAATGCAAAAGGGATGTCCAACTACATACCATGCCTTCTCTGAATTGCTGTATTTGTATTCTGTTTGGGTTACTATTCTCCATCATATAAGGATTAGTAGTCAGAGTCTAGTAGGGTATGGGTTAGTGTCAGAGATTCAGTATTTCAAATGGAAAATAGGAAAGTAAACCCAATGTGTTTGCAAATATGTGCTACACAAAAATCTTCCCACTCACATTAAAAACAATCCCTTGATATTACCCTCACTGGAAGAAATACACAATTAGAGGATAAGAGTTAGAAAATCTGTGAATACATACCCGGAATGGAATATGCTGAGGAGTTCACAACCTTGGAGGTGGTAGATGAGTTTCCAAAAGTAAAAGACAAGGTAAACACTCCACAACATGGAGCTCTGCAGGCCTAAAGACTTCTTGAGATACTGCCTATGAGTTGGGACACTTAAAATGTATGTTGTTGTCGGTAGCTTTAGCATCCTATGTAGTGAGACCATCAAAACTGGGTCAACATCTATGTGACCTGGAGGACATGGTATCTTATTTTCCAATTAAAATGAGGCAGCAGTGCTGAATTCTCACTTTGTGGGTAAACTCTGGCAACTGGGGGATAAGTGTCTCTCCGTGTGGACTGTGAAGCCATTTGGTCATACTCTACTTTTCGTGGTGATTCTTGCTGCTGCACTGGGAGTTTGGTATTGGCTTAATGAAATACAAGGAGTTCAACTGGGACACAGTGCTGGAGGGAGTTCTGTCACGTGTGGTGGGACAGGGTCTCCAGGAGAATGCACCAACCAGGCTTATGTCCAACATAGCTTGCCCCCTTGACCATATCAACCTGATTCTGAACATTGCCCAGAAACCTATCCATATAACAAGATGCCTTTACATATAAGGGTCTGCTGGCTGCATCATGTCAGTCACAAGCCATTTGAAAGCCAATGGCCAATCCACATGAAACCACCAGAGATGTTTTATCTCACACCTACCCACCTTTGCTGTAGGCCCACTACTCAGCAGGTTCCAACTTACTGGCATCTCTGTTCTACACCATTTTTGTGAAACCCAGTCAATCAAGGCACTTTCTCGTACACTCATGATCAGCAACAGGATCTCCAATGGTTTTCCAGTGCCACCTGGTAATGGGAATTTCAAAAATTTCATGGTATTTATCGAGCCCATTTTTTAAGGTTGAAGTTGGAGGCTCTGAGGGTTTCATTTAATTCAGTAACCATTAAATGGTGAGGAAGCCCATTTCAATGAAAGCTCTGGAAGACTCTCACAGGCAAGGCTTCCCAAAGAGTTGCCAAATGGTCACATAAAGCCAGGCATATTGAGGTCTACAATGTAAAATCCTTGCGTGTTTTGACTCTCAACTATGGGTGCTAATTCTTTCAGAAAAAAATATGTGATAACCTGGCTGAGATTCCCTGTGCTCTGTGGAAAGCCTTCCTGGGCACAGATCTCAGTTTCCAAGGGTGACTCTCATGCATGGCCTCCTAAAATCCCAACAAAACTCATGGCAATACCTCTCTGAGATCAGTTCCAGAACTCAGTCTCTAAGGGGAATCACACTAGAATTCAAGACCAGGTGGAGCCAGTCATATTTTTCAACAACCACACTAATAACCACAATTAAAACCAGAACACTTCCACATGGCCGTCATCTTCTTCCATATAGATACTCATTTTAACCTCTGGCTGGAGGTTTCCATGAGGGGCACAGCCCAAGACAGTGTCCAAAATAAGCTCCCTTGCCCCTCATTTGCTTAACGTTGGGGTGGCCTGAACACCTTCCTGTGAACCATGACTTATCAAATAGGCCTGCCGTTAATACTGCTCTGCTTCTCCAATTTGAGGACTACTGACTGTGGGGTTTAGATTCTTCATGTGAATTGGAATCATTGGAATCACCTATGGGCTAGCCTCTGAAGGGCTTTGAAGAACTCATTTGACCCAAAGGCACCCTATTCTCACTTGATAGAGGTCAGGAACCTTACAGAGGTAGGGAGAGACTTCATCCACAAAAACTGCTCTTTTGGCCATTTTGGTTTTGGATGAACACGTGGGATGTATAAGGTGCTGAGTATCTAACCACAGCCTCACACAGGGCCAAGAGGCTGTTTCAGAAACATCCATTTCCAAAGCAATTAAGCAAAGAGCCACAGGTGATGCCCATTAATTTCCATTTGAAAACAGTTTTCTTCAGGCTTCACAAATTAGTGTCCTGAGGTAAAGACCTTCCTGAAATTCAGGGCAACAGAACAATAGGTAAGCAAAAGGCCCAAAGAAGGGTTTCTCCACTGAGACTCTCCTGGTCCCACTGATATCTGAGTTTTCTTAGATTCTCGCCATTCCCTTCAGTTATCTAGTACATCACCATTTCACAGAGCTTGGAGGTGGTACATATCTTGGACACAAAACCATGAGGCTATTCTGGAGAGTTTCCAGAATTCAGGAAGAAAACAGAAACTACTGAGAGCAGATGTTGCCCTTCAATAAGACAAGCTGCAGTCCATTTGTAAATTGGGCAGGATGAATGCTTGGAAGCTTTCTACTAGACAGGACACATCCATTGATGCATTCTCTTTTCTAATGTCTACAATCACGGACAGAGTGGGATACACAGACATAGAAGCACTCGCCTTGTCAAACGACTTACTGGAAACAGTCCACACCAATCCAAACAAAGAGCCTTTCCTACCTATTCTCAGAACATGAGACAAAACCACAAACCCACACACACACACTCAAAGGCACCTCCTTTGCTCAAGTAAGTCTGTGACTATCCAGAGTGTCCTCAGAATGGTGGGCCATTGTATGTTCCCCCAAAATGGCCTGTCCTGTATCAGATCTGGTCTCCTTGGCCAACACTTTGAAGTTGTTAGGAGCCATGGGTGAGCCACTACCTGCTTTCCCAGGAAAAGCTCCTCTTCAGAGCTTTCCTGTCATTTGGCCATCGTCACATCAGTAGGTACTAAGAAAGACTGACTCTGTTCTTGGTAAATCAAAACAAGTGAGACCACTGGGACTGGGACTGTGACTGGCTCTTGGTGCCTGTCTTCCAGGATCAAACGTCCAGAGAGTTCCATCACCAAGGCAGTGAGGTGAGGTCATTTCCTTCAGGAACTGAATGTGGTCACTGACTTGGCAACCACTTTGTCCTAACAGTTACTTCTAAGGGTCCCATGAGATGGAGGCTGTCCCTACTTCCTGTCACACTTTCACAGTTAGAATGGTATACCAACCATAGGTACCTGAGAACAGCTCTCCACACAGGCCTGGTTTGGTCCATCTTCTCTACATTAAGAAGGTAGAGGCTGATTCAGACACATCCCTTCATCGTGACCAGATAGTTTGCCATGGAAGATGTCTTTTGCTCTCTCAGGTCCTTCATAGCTTCCTTCATCATCTCAGGCGATCATTTCTGCATATACCTTTGATGTTCTCAGCAGGTGGAAGATCCCCTACATTCCTGTATTGTAAGACCAACTCTGTCCCTCCTCTTCTGTAAAGTTAGATTGAGGGAAAAGTGTATGTTTAGGGTTAATAACATGTTTGATTTGCGTTAGGAATCTTTCTGCCAGATGAATAATGGTATTGGGAGCCTGTGATATTTACAAAAATATATAGGTAAAATATAAGTATTAAAACAGAAATCTAGGTAAGATTGGAAGCCAGAAGGGAACTGGGCCCTTGAGTGGGATACTTAGGTTTGAATTATGTTCTGCACATGTGTCTCAGATAAATTGATATACAATGGCATAGGACCTTATACCTTGGATAATTGATTGTTGAAGAGAACATCGAGTCAAAAAACTATAGTCAGTAGCATTAGGAAGATAGTCTGTAGGTTTAGAAAGAAGAGTGAGTATAGGATTTGGACCAAAAGTTCTTTAGCAATAGGGTTTCGGGTAGAGAGTGAATGTAAATGTCAGCATATGTGAAGTGTCAGTCACAATGATGAACTGGGGGAAATATGTATGAAAGCAGGTATCAATAAAGATATTACCAAATCAGGCAAAGTATGAAGTGAGTGATAGGATTAGACATTTTCAACATGGTTGAGGTTGAATATATAATCTTAGGAAGAAACAAATATGTAGTCACCAATTTGATTTACATTTGAGAGCATTAGGCAACCTGGACATGGTTCTTTTTAGTAATCCACGCTCCCTTGGCATTTAGGCTTTGATACAATCATGAGTGTGACCTTCGTTTTTTGTGTCCAGAATATTCCTGTGATAAAATCTATATATAGATAAGGTGACATGAGTATTTCTTCCACCATTTCTGGGAGCAATATTTTGAAGACGTATAAATTCGTATTGAAGGGACAAAGAAGAGTACACTGTATCTATTAATATAGACATAATGCATTAATTGACAATACTGTGAATAAAAAGCATAACTGGTTCCAACTTTAAATAATGGATTGAATTGAATCGTGAACATATAGAGGAAATCTTATATTGATATACAATTATTCATTCCAACCAGTTATACATCTAATGTTAATATTAATGTTATGGTTCATCATGAAGAGTGTGTGAGTTTAGCTTCGAAATTGATTATGGAAATTGAAAATAATGTATTTGGAAAGAAGTCTCATGAAAAGACCAGTCAAGTAACATGGAGGAATACATGTGTTCTGAAGCAAGAAGTGTTTGAAAGTGAAACAAATTCCTATATATTTTAAACTTGTGGAAGAAATACATATCCTATGATGTGCAAAAACTGAAGAAATAGTAATGTACCAGTGTTGGATTAAAATGAAGGTCAATATAGACATCATGTCCCATAGGAATCTACTGACATTGATGTTAAACTGGGTCAGTTACTGTAGAAATATTAGGATTTGTAAACACCATTGATTGAAATTAGTTTTCAGTACTGGGAAATAAATATGTATTTCAGGTGGATGAATATTTCTGAGAATTATCTTCTGAAAAGTTGATTATAAATTTATATACATGAACATGAATGAATTTACAGAGTGTGTATAAGTCACATACATTTCATATTTTGAGAAATCTGGAGTGTATATATATATATATTTTTTAAATAAACACAAATATACATTAAAAAGTATCAATATATATGCTAATCATAATTCATCATGTAATATACATCATTCACAGATGCAAAATATTTATTATACTGAACATGGATTTATGTATAATATTGTTCTACTGCGAAGCTTACACATAGTTTGAATTTTCAGTTCCCACAGCGTTTAGGAGGACTAATCTCTTCTCACAATTTGTATCTGCCAATTCAGCCAACTCATGAAAATGTACGTGTGATACCAGGTAGGATTCTGTATGTGCATATAAAAATACATGTGCTGAGTAGGCTACAGAGAAAGGGAGACAGTAATTCACATATTTGTGAACTTTATAAACACATGGAGGACTATTTCAATTAAAAATTGAGTAGATTTAAAACACCTACCCTTAATCATGCAAAAGGGAAGTCCAACTGTACAGCATGCCTCCTCTGAACTGCTTGTATTTTTATTCTATTTGGGTATTATTCTTCATCATATTAGGATTAGTAGTCAGAGTATAGTAGGGTATGAGTTACTGTCAGGGATTCAGTATTTCGAATGGAAAATTGGAAATGGATCAATGTGTATGCAAATTAGTGTTACACAAAAATTTTCCCACTCTCATTTAGAACAATAACTTGACATTACCTTCACCCCAAGTAAGACACAATTAGAGAAAAAGAGTTAGAAAATCTTTGAATTCATACCTGAAATGAAAACTGCTCCGGATTTCACAACCTTGGAGATGGTAGAGGAGTTTCCAAAAGTAAGGGACAATGTAAAAACTCCACAAACATGAAGATTTGCCAGCCTAAAGACGTCTGGAGAAACTGCCTCTAAGATGGACAGTTGAAATATATGTACTTTTCAGGAACTTTAGCTTTTTTTCTAGTAAGACCATCAAACGTCTTTATGCATCTCTGTGACCTGGAGGACATGGTTTATAATTTTCCAATGAACATGAAGCAGTAGTGCTGAATTCTCTCTTTGTAGGTGAACTATGGCCACTGGGGGCTATGTGTCTCCCCATGTGGACTGTGAAGCCATTTCATCATCCTCCACTTTTTATAATGTCTCCTGCTGCACTGAGAGTTTTGTATTTGCTTCATGAAATACAAGGAGTTAAACTTGACCACAGTCCTGGAGGGAGTTCTGTCACATATGGTGGGTCAGGGACTGCAGGAGAATGCACCAACAGGACTTGTATACCACATAGGTTGCCTCCGTGACCATAGCAACCTGATTCTGAACATTGCCCTTAAACCTCACCATATAACATGATGCGTTTACATACAATGTTCTGCTGGCTGCACCATGTCAGTCACAAGCCATTTGGAAGACAATGGCAGATCCACATGACCCCACCACAGACGTTTTATCACACACTTAATCACCTCTGCTCTAGGCCCACTATTCTGCAGGCTCCAAATTACTGGCATCTCTGTTCTACACCATATTCATGAAAGCCTGTTAATCAAGGCACTGTCTGGTACACTCATGATCAGCAACAGGACATCCAAAGGTTCTTCAGTGCCACCTGGTCATTGGAATTTTAAAAATTTCATGGTATTTATCTAGCCAATTTTCAAGGATGAAGTTGGAGGCACTGTTTATTTCAATTCATTCAGGAATCATTCAATGTTGAGGAAGATCATTTCAATGAAAGCTCTGGAGAACTCTCACAGGCAAGGCTTCCCAAAGAGTGGCCAAAAGGTCACATGAAGCCACGCCCATTGAGGTCTAAAATTGAGGTCCATGTGTTTTTTGACTATCAAATATGGCTGCCAAGTCTTTCAGAATTAAATCATGTGATATCCTGTCTGAGATTCCCAGTGCTCTGTGGAAAGCCACCGTGGGCATAGATCTCAGTTTCCAAGGGCGACTCTCATGCGTGGCCTCTTAAAATCCCCACACAATTTATGGCAATTCTTCTTTGATATGTGTTCCAGAACTCAGGCTCTAAGGGGAATGACACCAGAGTTCAAGCCCAGGTGGATCCAGTCATCTCTTCCAACTGCCACAAGAATGACCACAATTAAAACCAAAAGACACCCACATGGCCCTCATCTTCTTAAATATAGACATTCATCATAACCTCTGGCTGGAGGTTACCATGCAGGATGCATCCCAAGAGAGTGTCCAAAATAATGTCGCTTGCCCCTCATTTGCCTAAAGTGAGGGTGACATGGACACCCTTCCTGTAAACCAGGAGTGATCAAATAGGCCTGCCATTAATACTGCTCTCCTTCTCCAATTTGAGGCCTACTGACTCTCAGGTATAGATTCTTTATGTGATATGGAATCTTGAGAAAACACAAGCACCTCTGCAGGGATTTGAAGAACTCATTTGACCTAAAGGACTCCTATTCACACTTGATGGAGGTAAAGAACCTAACAGAGGAAGGCAAGAGACTCATCCACAATGAGTGATTTTTTGCCATTTTGGTTTTGATTGCACAAATGGAATCTATCTTTAGATCTACCATGGGCTGAGAATCTAAGCCACAACCTCACAGAGGCCCAAAAGGCTGATTCGGACACGTCCCTTTTCAAAGCAATTAAGGAAAGAGCCACATGTTATGCCCATTTATTTCCATTTGAAAACAGTTTTTTTCAGGCTTCACAAAGGGGTGGCCTGAGGCAAAGACCTTCTTGACATTCAGGGCAACATAACCATAAGTATGCAAATGAACCAAAGCAGGGTTTCTCCACTGAGAGTTTACTGGTCACACAGATATTTGAGTTTTCTAAGATGTTCCCATTCCCTACAGCTATCAAGCACATGGCCATGTCACAGAGCTTGGAGGTGGTACATATCTTGGACTCAAAACCATGGGCCTATTCTTGAGGTTTGCCGGAATTCAGGAAGAAAACAGGAACTTAGAAAGTTAGTAGGTGTTTCCCATGCATAAGGCGAGCCACAGTCCATTCCTAAATTGGGCAGGAAGAATGCTGGGAAGCATTCTACTAGACAGGACACATCCTTGATGCATTCTCTTTTCTAATGTCTACAACCACGGACAGAGTGGGAAACACAGACATAGAAGCACTTGCCTTGTCTAACGACTTACTAGAAACAGTACACTCCAATCCAAACAAACTGCCTTTCCTACCTATTCTCAGAACATGAGACAAAACCACAAACTCACACCCACACCAACAAAGGCACCTCCTTAACTCAAGTAGGTCTGTGAATATCCAGAGTGTCCTCTGACTGGTGGACCATACTATGTTCCCCTTAAATGGCCTGACCTGTGTCAGATCTGGTCTCCTTGGCTAACTCTGTGAAGGTGTCAGGAGCCAGAGGTGAGCCACTACCTGCTTTCTCAGAAACGGCTCCTCTTTAAAGCTTTCCTGGCATTTGGCCATCCTCACATCAGTAGTTACCAAGAAAGACTGACTCTGTCTTTGGTAAATCCAAACAAGTGTGACCACTGGGACTGGGACTGGGACTGGCTATGGGTGACTGGCTTCATGAATCCCAAGTTCAGAGATTTTAATCACCAAGGAAGTGAGGTGAGGTCACTTCCTTCAGGAACTGAATGAGGTTACTGCCTTGGCAACCACTTTGTCCTACCAGTGGCTTCCAAGTGTCACATGAGAAGGAGGCTGCCCCTACTTCCTGTTACACTTTCACAAGATAGAATGGTATATCAATCATAGGCGCCCTGGGACAGCTACCCACACAGGCTGGGTTTGGTCCATTTTCTCTACATTAAGAAGAGAGAGGCTGATTCAGTCAGAACCCTTCATCCTGACCAGGTTGTTTGCCATTGAAGATGACTTTTGCTCTCTCAGGTCTTTTATAGCTGCCTTCATGTTCTTCAGAGATCATTTATGCATGTACCTTTGAGGTTTTCATCAGGTGAAAGATCTCATACAACTCTATCCCTGCTCTTCTGTAAAGTTAGATTGATGGAACAGTGAATGGTTAAGGTTAACAACATGTTTGATTTGGGTTAGAAATCATTCTGCTGGATGAATGATGGTATTTGGAACCTAAAATATTTAAAAGAATATAGAGATGAAATATAATTATGAAAACAGAAATCTAGTTTAGATTCGAAGCCCAGAATGGCATTGGGACCTTGACTGGGATAATTAGCATTGAATTATGTTATGCACAGATGTCTAAGATGAATCTATAATCAATGGCATAGGATCTTCTACCTTGGATGATTGAATGTACAAGAGAACATCGAGTCAAACAGGGATAGTCGGTAGGATTAGGAAGATAGTCGGTAGGTATAGGAAGAAGAGTGAGTATAGTATTTGAAACAAAAGTTCTTTAGCAATAGGGTTTTGGTTAGAGAGTGAATATTTGTCAGCACATGTGAAGAGTCAATCACAATGATGAACTTGGGAAATATGTAGGAAAGCAGATATCAATAGAGACATTACAAAATCAGGCAAACTATAAAGTGATAGGATTAGACTTTTTCAAAGGGTTCAGGTTGAATATATAATCTTAGGAAGAAACACATATGTAGTCACGAATAGGATTGACATTTGAGAGAATTAGGCAATGTGGACATGGATGTTTTTAGTAATCCATGCTCACTTTCCATTTAGGCTTTGGTACAATAATAAGTGTGACCTTTGCATTTGGTGTCCAGAATATTACTGTAATAAAATGTATATGTAGATCAGGTGGCATGCGTATTTCTTCCACCATTTCCGGGAGCAATATTGTGAAGACGAATAAATTAGTATTGGGGGTACAAAGAGGTGTATGCTGTGTCTATGAATATAGAGATTATGCATACATAGATCATACTGGAAAAAATATAACTGGTTCCAATTAAATAATGGATTGAATTGATATCTGAAAATATATAGGAAATCTTATATTGATATACAATCATTCATTCCAAAGAGTTATACATCTAATGGTAATCTTAGAGTTATGGTTTATAATGAAGGGTGTGTGAGTTTTGTTTCAAAAGTGATTACGGAAATAGAAAATAATGTGTTTGGAAAGAAGTCTCATGAGAAGACCAGTCAAGAAACATGGAGGAATACATGTGTTCTGAAGCAGAAAGTGATTGAAAGTGAAACAAATGCCTATAAACTTCCTAACTTGTGGAATAAATATATATCCTATTATGTGCATAAACTGAAGAAATAGTAATGTAACAGTGTTGAATAAAAATGAACTTCAAAATACACATAATGTTCCATAGGAATCTACTTGCATTGATGTAAACCTAGGTCAGTTACTGTAGAATGGAAAATTGCAAAATAAATCCAATCTGGAATTGGAAATTCTCAGGAGTTCACAACCTTGGATATGGTGGAGGAGTTTCTCAAAGTAAGGGACATTGTAAACACAACACAAACATGGAGCTCTGCTGGCCTAAAGACTTCTTGAGAAACTGGCTAAGAGGTTGGGCACTTAAATTTATATTGTTGTCTGGAGCTATAGCTTATTTTGTAGTGAGACCATCAAAGCTGGGTGTGCATCTATGTGACCTGGAGGACATGGTATCTTATTTTATAATGAACATATGGCAGCAGTACTGAATTCCCTCTTTGTAGGTAAACTGTGGCCACTGGGGGCTAAGTGTCTCCCCATGTGGACTGTGAAGCCATTTGTTCATTCTCCATTTTCGTGGTGTTTCTTGCTGCTGCACTGGGAGTTTGGTATTTGCTTAACTAAATACAAGGAGTTCAACGGGGAGAAGTGCTGGTGGCTAACCCTACTTCATGTGACACTTTCACAAGTTAGAATGGTATATCAACCATAGGCACCCGGGAACAGCTCTCCACACAGTCCTTGTTTGGTCCTTCATATCTGCCTACATCTTCTCCAGGGGTCATATCTGCATGGACCTTTGAGGTTCTCAGCAGGTGGAAGATCCCCTATATTCCTGTATTGTAAGGTCTTACAATACAACTCTGTCCCGCTCTTCTGTAAAGTTAGATTGAGGGAACAGTGTATGGTTAGCATTAATAACTTGTTCAATTTGGGTTAGGAATTATTCTGAGGGATGAATAATGATATTGGAAATCTGCTATATTTATAAGAACATAGAGGTGAAATATATGTATGAAAACAGAAATCTAGGTAAGATTTGAATCCCAGAAGGGAATTGGGCCCTTGATTGGGATACTTAGCATTGAATTACCTTCAGCAGAGATTTCTTGGATAAATCAATATACAATGGCATAAGACTTTGTACCTTGGATGATTGAATTTAGAAGGGAACATCAACTCCAAAAGGGATAGTCGGTAAGATTAGAAAGACAGTCGGTAGTTTTCGGAAGAAGTGTGAGTATAGAATTTGGAAAAAAAAAATTCTTTAGCAACAGGGTTTCGATTAGAGAGTGAATGCCAATGTCAGCACATGTGAAGAGTCATTCACAATGATGAACTAGGGAAAAAATGTAGGAAAGCAAATATCAAGGAAGACAATAGGAAATTAGGCAAAGTACAAAGTGATTGTTAGGATTAGACATTTTCAACAGGATTGAGTTTGAATATATAATCTTAGGAAGAAACAAATATGTAGTCACCAAAGAATGACATTTGAGAGCATTAGGCAACCTGGACATGGATGTTTTTAGTAATCCATGTTCACTTTCCATTTAGGCTTTGTAAAATCATAAGTGTGACCTTTGCAGTTTTGTCAAGAATATTACTGTGATAAAATGTATATGTAGATCAGGTGACATGAGTATTTCTTCCACCATTTCCGGGAGCAATATTGAGAAGACGTATAAATTAGTATTGGGGGTACAAAGAGGTGTACGCTGTGTCTGTGAATATAGAGATAATGCATGAATAGACCATACTGTGAATAAATAATATAACTGGTTCCACCTTAAATAATTCATTTAATTGATATCTCAAAATATACAGGAAATCTAATATTGATATAAAATCATTCATTCCAACCAGTTATACATCTAATGGTAATATTAGGTTATGGTTTATCATGAAGGGTGTGTCTGATTTTCTTCAAAAGGATTATGGAAATCGAAAATAATGTGTTTGGAAAGAAGTCTCAAAAAATCCAGTCAAGAAACCTGGAGGAATACATGTGTTCTAAAGCAGGAAGGGATTTAAAGTGAACCAAATGCCTCTAAATTTGTAAACTTGTGGATGAAATATATATGCTATGATGGGCTAAACGTGAAGAAATAGTAATGTAGCAGTGTTGAATAGAAATGAAGTTTAAAATAGACATCATGTCCCATAGGAATCTACTTGCATTGATGTTAAACTGGGTCAGTTAATGTAGAAATGTTAGGATTTGTATGAACCATTAACTGAAGTCAGATTTCAGTAATGGGAAACAAATATGTATTCAAGGTGGATGAATATTTCTGAGAATAATCTTCTGAAAAGTTGATTATAAATCCACATACATGAACATGAATGAATTTAGGGAGTGTATATAATACACATATATTTCATATTTTAAAAAACTTGGAGAGTCACACACACACACACACACACACAGACACATGCACAGACATTAAAAGTAGCAATATATATGCCAATTACATTTCATCATTAAATATATATAATCCACCTATCGAAAAATATTCATTTTGCTTAACATGGATTCATGTATAATGTTGTTCTACTAGGAAGCTGACATAGGTTGAATTTTCAGTTTCAACAGCGTTTAGGAGGAATGATCTCTACTCACAATTTTTATCTTCCAAGTCAGTAGCCTCAAAAGAAATTATGTGTGATACCAGGTAGGATTCTATATGTGCGTATAAAAACACATGTGCTGAATATGCTACAGAGAAAAGGAAACAGGAAGTCACATATTCGTTACCTTTAAAAACACATGTAGAACTATTTCAATTAAAAATTGACAATTTTTATAATACCTACCCTTTATCATGCAAAAGGCAAGACCTAGTATACACCATGCCTCCTCTGAACTGCTTGTATTTCTATTCTCTTTGGGTTATTTATCTTCACCATATTAGGATTAATCGTCAAAGTCTAGTAGGGTATGGGATAGTGTCAGAGATTCAGTATTTTGGATGTAAAATAGGAAAATGAATCCAATGTGTACGCAAACATATGCTACACAAAAATCTTCCAACTCTCATCAAGAACAATGCCTTGTCATTACCTTCGACCGTAGTAAAACACACTTAGAGGAGAAGAGTTAGAAAATCTGTGAATTCATATGTGGAATAAAATATACTCAGTAGTTCAAAAAATTGGAGGTGGTAAAGGAGTTTCCAAAAGTAAGGGAAAGTTTAAACAGTCCACACACATGGAGCTCTGCTGGCCTAAAGACTTCTTGAGAAAGTCCCTCTGAGGTTGGGCACTTGAAATATATTTTGTTGTATGGAGCTTTAGCTTCCTTTGTAGTGAGACCATCAAAGATGGGTCTGCATCTATGTGACCTGGAGGACATGGTTTCTTATTTTCCAATGAACATGAGACCGTAGTGCTGAATTCTCTCTTCCTAAGTAAACTGTGGACACTGGAACCTAAGTGTCTCCCCGTGTGAACTGTGAAGCCATTTGGTCATCCTCCACTTTTCGTGGTGTTTCTTGCTGCTGCACTGGGAGTTTGGTATTTGCATCACGAAATACAAGGAGTTCAACTGGGACACAGTGCTGGAGGGAGTTCTGTCACGTGTGTATGGTCAGGTTCTGCAGGAGAATGCACCATCCAATATTCTATCTCTCATAGTTTGCCCCCGTGTCCATAGCAACCTGATTCTGAACATTTACCTGAAACCAAACCATATAACAATTTGCCTTTACATATAAGGGTCTGCTGGCTGCACCTTGTGAGTCACAAGCCATTCTATATAAATGCCACATTTTTAATCCATTCATCTAATGAAGGGAATCTAGGTTGGTTCCACAGTCTTGCAATTGTGAATTGTGCTGCTATGAACATCGGTATATCAGTATCTCTGTAGCATGCTCTTTTTAGTTCTTTAGGGAATAGACCGAGAAGGGGAATAGGTCAAATGGTGGTTCCATTCCCAGCTTTCCAAGAAATCTCCATACTGCTTTCCAAATTGGCTGCACCAATTTGCAGTCCCACCAGCAATGTACAGGTGTGCCCTTTTCCCCACATCCTCGACAGCACATGATGGCGTTTGACTTCATAATGGCTGCCAATCTTACTGCAGTGAGATGGTATCTTAGGGTGGGTTTGTTTTGCTTTTCTCTGACTGCTAGAGATGGTGAGCATTTTTTCATGTACTTATTGATTGATTGTATGTCCTCCTCTGAGAAGTGTCTGTTCAGGTCATTGGCCCATTTGTTGATTGGGTTATTCATTTTCTTATTGTTTAATTTTTTTGAGTTCTTTGTATACTCTGGATATTAGGGCTCTATCTGAAGTGTGAGGAGTAAAGATTTGTTCCAAAGATGTAGGCTCCCTATTTACCTCTCTTATTGTTTCTTTTGCTGAGAAAAATGTATTTAGTTTGAGTAAGTCCCATTTGTTGATTCTAGGGATTAACTCTGGTGCTATGGGTGTCCTATTGAGAAATTTGGAGCCCGACACCACAGTATGTAGATGGTGGCAAAAGTTTTCTTCCACCAGATGCAGTGTCTCTGATTTGATATCAACCTCCTAGAACTATTTTGAGTTAAATCTTGTGCATGGTGAGAGGAGGGGATTCAGTTTCATTTTGTTACATATGGAATTCCAGTTTTCCCAGCACCATTTGTTGAAGATGCTATCCTTCCTCCATTGCATGCTTTTAGTCCCTTTATCAAATATAAGATAGCTGTAGTTTTGTGGATTGGTTTCTGTGTCCTCTATTCTGTATCACTGGTCCACCCGCCTGTTTTGTCACCAGTACCATGCTATTTTTGTTACTATTGATCTGTAGTATAGTTTGAGGTCTGGTATCGGTATACTGCCTGATTCACACTTCCTGCTTAGAGCTGTTTTTGCTATTCTGGGTCTTTTATTTTTCCATATGAATTTCATAATTGTTTTATCTATTTCTACAAGAAATGACCTTGACATTTTGATTGGCATTGCATTAAACCTATAGAGAACTTTTGGTAATATCGTCATTTTGATGATGTTAGTTATGCTTATCCATGAACAGGGTATATTTTTCCATCTTCTAAGATTTTCTTCTATTTCTCTCTTTAGGGTTCTGTAGTTTTCATTGTATATGTCTTTCACCTCTTTTGTTAGGTTGATTCCCAAGTATTTTATTTATTTTTGATGATATTGTGAATGGAGTGATTGTCCTCATTTCCATTTCAGAGGATTTGTCACTGATATACAAAAATGCCTTTGATTTATGCGTGGTGATTTAATATCCTGCCACTTTGCTGAATTCATTTATTACCTCTAATAGTTTCTTTGTAGACCCTTTTGGGTCTGCTAGGTATAGAATCATGTCTTTTGCAAATAGCGATAATTGGAGTTCTTCTTTTCCTATTTTAATGCCTTTAATTTCTTTAGTCTTTCTAATTGCTCTGGCCAGTGTTTCGATAACTATGTTGAACAGAAGGGGTGAGAGAGGGCATCATTGTCTTGCTCCAGATTTTAGGGGGAATGCCTTCAATTGTTCTCCATTCAGAATGATGCTAGCCTGAGGCTTAGCAAAGATTGCTTTTACAATATTGAGGTATGATTCTGTTATCCCTAGTTTTTCTAGAGTTTTGAACGTAAAGTGATGTTGTACCTTGTCAAATGCTTTTTCCGCATCTCTCGAGATGATCGTATGGTTCTTATTTTTAAGTCTATTGATGTGATGAATAACATTTATTGATTTCCGTATATTGTACCAGCCTTGCATCCCAGGAATGAATCCTACTTGATTATGGTGCACATTTTTTTTTATATACATGTTTTTGTGTCTGATTCGCCAGAATTGTTTTGAGGATTTTTGCATTTTTCCTGAAATACCTTGAAAAGTATTGGTTTTTGTTCTTCTTTAAAGGTTTTGTATAATTCTGCTCTATACCCATCCGGTCCTGGGCTTTTCTTAGTTGGTAGTATTTTGATGGTTTCTTCTATTTCCTCAATTGATATTGGAATGTTTAAGTTGTCTATATCCTCCTGACTCAATCTGGGCACATCATATGACTTAAGAAATTTATCAATGCCTTCACTATATTCTATTTTATTGGAGTATATTAATTCAAAATAATTTCTGATTTTCTTCTGTATTTCTGAAGTGTCTCTTGTTATATTTCCTTTTTCATTTCATATGCTAGTAATTTGAGTTCTCTTTCTTCTTCTCTTTGTTAGCATGGCTAAGGGTCAGTCGATTATATTTATTTTTTCAAAAAACCAATGTATTGTTTTGTCAATTTTTTCAATTGTTTCTTTTGTTTCGATTTCATTAATTTCTTCTCTGATTTTAATTATTTGTTGCCTTCTACTTCTTTTGCTGTTGTTTGCTCTTGTTTTTCTAAGATTTTGAGATGAAGTATGAGATCATTTATTTGTTGGGTTTTTCTTTTTCTAAGGAATGAACTCAAGCAATGAATTTTCCTCTTGGAACTGCTTTCAATGTGTCCCATAGATTCCGATATATTGTGTCTGTGTTTTCATTTATCTCTAAGAATTTTTTAATTTCTTCCTTGATGTCTTCTATAACCCATTGATCATTCAGAAACCTATTGTTCATTCTCCAAGTGATGAATGATTTTTCCTTTTTTTTTTATCGTTGATTTTTAATTTCATTCCATTATGATCAGATAAAATTCATGGTATTATCTCTACTCCTTTTTATTGTCTAAGAATTGCCCTGTGACATAATATATGATGTATTTTTGAGAAGGATCCATGTTCTGCTGAGAAAAAAGTGTAACTTCTTGATGATGGGTTGTATATTGTATATATGTCAATTAAGTATAGGTTATTAATTGTGTTATTGAGTTCTATAGTTTCCTTATTCAACTTTTGTTTGGAAGATCTGTCCAGTGGTGAGAGAGGTGTGTTCATGTCTCCCATGATTACTGTATTGTGGTCTATTAGACTCTTGAAATTGAGAAGAGTTTGTTTGATGAACAAAGCTGCACCATTGTTTGTGGCATATATATTTATGATTGTTATGTCTTGTTGGCGTATGGTTCCCTTGAGTAGTATGTAGTGTCCTTCTTTATCCCTTTTGATTAACTTTGGCTTGAAATCTATTTTATTTGATATGAGTATGGACACTCCTGCTTGTTTCCGAAGTTCATAAGAGTGATATGATTTTTCCAAGTATCACCCTCAGTCTATGTATGTCTTTTCCTATAAAATGCGTCTCCTGTAGGCAGCATTTTGTTGGTTCTTGTTTTGTGATCCATTCTACTAGCCTGTGTCTCTTAATTGGTGAGTTTAAGCCATTAAGATTTTTGGTTATTATTGAGATATGGGTTGTTCTTCCAGCCATATTTGTTTATTTATGTTACTAAACATAGTTTGTTTTCCTCTTTGATTATTTTCCCCCCTTTAATGTCCTACCTCCCACTGTTGGTTTTCATTGGTATTTTCCATTTCCACTTCCTGTAATGTTTTGCCGAGGATGTTTTGAAGAGATGGTTTTCTAGCTGCAAATTCTTTTCACTTTTGTTTATCGTGGAAGGTTTTAATTTCATCTTCCATCTGAAGCTTAATTTCGCTGGATACATGATAATTGGTTGGAACCCATTTTCTTTCAGTGTTTGAAATACGTTATTAAAGGATCTTCTAGCTTTCAGAGTCTGTGTTGAAAGATCAGCTGTTATCCTGGTTGGTTTACCACTAACTATAATCTGCTTCCTTTCTCTTGTAGCTTTTAAAATTCTCACCTTATTCTGTATGTAGGGTATCTTCATTACAATGTGTCTAGGTGTGCATCTCTTATGATTTTGCACGTTCGGCGTCCTGTAGACTTTCAGGATTTGGAATTTTGTCTCATTCTTCAAGTCTAGGAATTTTTCTCCTATTATTTCATTGAATAGATTGCTCACTCCTTTGGTTTGGACCTCTATACTTTCCTGTATCCCAATGAGTCTTATGTTTATTCTCTTTATGTTATCCCATATTTCTTGCAGTTTTGCTCATGGTTTCTTAACAGTCTTGCTGAGCTGTATATGTTCTTTTTGAGTTGAAATACTTTGTCTTCATTGTCTGATGTTCTATCTTCTAAGTATTCTGCTCTGATGGTAGTATTCTCAATTGAGTTTTTAAGATGGTTCATTACTTCCTGCGTTTCTAAGATTTCAGTTCGTTTGTTTTTTATAACCTCTATCTCCCTGTATAGTTGATCTTTGCTACTTGGATTTTTTTATGTAATTCATTGTCGAAGTGATCTTTCATTGTCTGATTTTTGCTGTCTAATGTCTTCCTTGAGATTCCAGATCACCTGAAGCATGTATATCCTGAATTCTTTATCTGACATTCCATATGCTGCATCTATTACCTCTTCTAAAGTTGAGTTGACCTGCATTGCTTGTGGTCCTTTCTTTCCTTGTCTTTTCATACAGCTTGCGTTTCTTTCTGCTTGGTGAAACTGTTGTGTTTTTGTAATTTTCCCCCTGTATATTTATATTGCTCTTGTATAGTGGAAAAGTGTCCGTTGCAGGTGCGGTTGGCGGCTGTGCTGCTCCTCCAATTGGGGTGATCTGTCTACCATGCTGACCGGCCGCTAGGCCTGTTCTGCCAGTCGGTCATATGTCTGCCTACCTTGCAGGCATGGGTGTCGGCTCTGCTCTGCCCCTACTCCAATTGGGGTGACGTGACTACCACGCCGGTGGGTCGCTGGGCCTGTTCCAGGCACAGGCGGCAGCTCTGCTCTGCACCTCTGGCTTGATGACAAAATGAGAGAGACTCAGATGTTTGTGACTCACTTTCTTTACCAGGAGACCAACTATTTCTCTCGCCGCTGGTATCGATGAAGTTATCTCCTCCACCGCTTTGTGATCACATCAGATGTCTGCCATGTTGGTATCCCATGTAAATGGCAGCATTTCATTCCCTTTGTCAGGTGACCAAAGCAACGGTTGAGTCCTGACCGGCCCTCACAAGCCCCGTCTCAATCCTGTTGCCACTGTCTATGAAGGCTCAGTTAGCATTTACCTCTACAGTATTCAGCAGGACCCAGACCAAGAAACAGTTTCCGCAGGTTCTTTAGCCCTGGGCCAGAGCAGTTCCGGGACCCGGAATTCAGCCGCTCCGGGCTCGGTGTATGTTCTGATAGGAGAACGATCCAAGAAGCAATTTTCATGGGTTCTTTAGCACTGACCCTGAGTAATTTGTCTGCAAGATGAAGGCGAATGGCAGCCTGAAATTACCTATTCTGTATCTGAATGAGCTGTGATCAGTCGAAAACAGGGATGGTGACATCAGCTCTCCAAGATGGTGACCGCTATCTTCCTCTGTGGTCTCACTGGTGTGGAAAACCGAATTGGACCGCTTCCTTCCCCCATTTCAAACCCAGAATTCAGCACTGAGCACAGTGATTGCCCAGATGGCAGGAGCCCGCATAATCCACAGACTGTATCTTTGTGTTGCTCTCTCGTCGTTTCCCAGCGCGCATTGCAGACACTAGCCGTGGTGCGATTTGCTAAATAAGCAGTGTGACCCTCCGTGAGGACAAATTGCTGGTGTTGAGTCCCTGTAGCTGGTCCTTGTGCAATGGAAATCCTTCCTGTAGGTTTTGGAGCACACCAATTTTCCTGGAAATTTCTAATAAGATAGATTTTAGCCGTTCTAACTCGTCCTTCTCCTGCAAAGTGACACGGTACAGGTGGGTAATGAACTCCCATCGCTGCCATAATATGATCCCCTGAAGTTAGTTTTCAGTACTAGGAAACAAACATGTATTTCAGGTGGAAAAATATTTCTGAGAATAATCTTCTCAAACGTTGATTATAAATCCAAATACATGAATATGAATGAATTTAGTTAGTGTATAATAAGACACATATATTTTATATTTTGAATAATCAGCAGAGTGAATACACACACACACACACACACACACACACACACACACACACACACACACCTAAATACAGACATTACAAAGTAGCATTATGTATGGCAATCGAAATTCACCATGAAATATATATCATCCACAGATCCAAAAATATTGATTTTACTAAATATGGATTTATGTTGTTCAACTAGGAAGCTCACCCATAGGTTGAATTTTCAGTTCCAACAGCATTTAGAAGAAGTGTTTTCTTCTAACAATTTGTATTTGCAAAGTCAGTTACCTCACAAATATGTACGTGTGATACCATGTAGTATTCTATATGTGCATATAAAAATGCATGTGCTGAATCGGCTACAGAGAAAGGGAGACAGGAATTCACATATTTGTTAACTTTAAAAACACATAGAGAACTATTTTAACTACAAATTGACAAGATTTATAACACCAACCCTTTATCATGCAAAAGGAAAGTACAACTATACACCATGCCTCCTCTGAACTGGTTGTATTTCTATTCTGTGTGGGTTATTTTACTCCATCATATTAGGATTAGTAGTCAGAGTCTAGTAGGTTTTGGGTTAGTGTCAGGGATTCAGTATTTCGAATTGAAAATAGGAAAATAAATTCAATATTTATGCAAATATGTGATACAAAAAAATGTTCCCACTCTCATCCAGAACAATGCCTTGACATCATCTTCGCTTAAAGTAAGACACAATTAGAGGACATGATTTACAAAAATCTGTGAATACATATCTGGAATGGAATATGCTCAGGAGTTTATATACTTGGAGGTGGTATAGGAGTTTCCAAAAGTAAGGGACAGGGTAAACACTCCACAAACATGGAGCTCTGCTGGCCTAAAGACTTTTGAGAAACTGCCTCTGAGTTTGGGCACTTGAAATATATGTTGCTGTCAGGAGATTTAGCTTCCGTTCTAGTTAGACCATCATAACTGGGTCTGCATCTATGTGACCTGGAGGACATTGTTTCTTATTTCCCAATGAACATGAGGCAGCAGTGCTGAATTTTTTCTTTGTAGGTAAACTGTAGCCACTGCGCGCTAAGTGTCTCCTCGTCTTTACTGTAAAGCCATTTTTTCATCCTCCACTTTTTGTGGTGTTTCTTGCTGCTGCACTGAGAGTTTGGTATCTGTTTCTTGAAATACAAGGAGTTCCACTGGGACAAAGTGCTGGAGGGAATTCTGTCACATGTGGTGGGTCAGGGTCTGCAGGAGAATGCACCAAGCAAGCTTCTTTCCCACAGAGCTTGCCCCATTGACCATAGCAACCTGATTCTGAATATTGTCCTGAAACCTCTCCATATAACAAGATGCTTTTACATACAAGGGTCTGCTGGATGCAAAATGTCAGTCACAAGCCATTTGGAAGCCAATGGCAGATAAACATGGCCTCACCACAGATGTTATTTCAGACACCTCCCCACCACTGCTCTAGGCCAACTACTCAGCAGGCTCCAAATTACTGGCATCTCTGTTCTACAGCATTTTCGTGAAACCAAGTCAATCAAGGCACTGTCTGGTATACTCATAATCAGCAACAGGAATCCAAAGTTTCTCCAGTGCCACTTGGTCAAGGGAATTTCAAAAATTTGGTGGTATTTATCTAGCTATTTTTTAAGGATGAAGTTGGAGGCACTGTGGGTTTCCAATCATTCAGGAACCATTAAATGGCGAGGAAACTCATTTGAACGAAAGAAATGGAGAACTATCACAGGCAAAGCTTCCCAAAGTGTGGCCAAAAGGTCACATGAAGCCAGGCTCATTGAGGTCTACAATGTGAGCTCCATGTGTGTTTTGACTCTCAACTATGGCTGCCAAGTCTTTAACAATAAAATCGTGTGATATCCTGGCTGAGATTACTTATGCTCTGTGGAAAGCCACCCTGGGCCTAGATCTCAGTTTCCAAGGGCGAATCTCATGTGTGGCCTCCTAAAATCTCAACACAATTCATGGCAATACTTCTCTGAGGACAGTTCCACAACTCAGTCTCTAAGGGGAATCACACCAGAGTTCAAGCCCAGGTGGAACCAGACATCTCTTCCAACCGCCACACAAATGACCACAATTAAAAACAAAAGACTCCCACATGGCACTCATCTTCTTCCATATAGACACTAATAATAACCTCTGGCTTGAGGTTTTCATGAGGGGCACAGACCAACACAGTGTTCAAAATAAGCACCCTCGCACCTCATTTGTCACAAGTCAGGGTTGCCTGGACACCCTTCCTTTGAACACGGAATGATCATAGAGCCCTGCCTTTAATACTGCTCCACAATTCCAATTTGAGGCTTACTGACTGTGGGATTTAGATTCTTTATGTGAACTGGAGTCATGAGTAATCACAAGCACCAGTGGGCTAGACTCTGCAAGGCTTTGAAGTACTCATTTGATGCAAAGGATCCCTATTCTCACTTGATGGAGATCAGGAACCTTACAGAGGAAGGCGAGAGACGTAGTCCACAATAAATGCTTTTTGGACATTTTGGATTTGGGTGCACACATGGGATCTTTCTTTAGGTCCATTAGGTGCTGTGTATCTAAGCCACAGCCTCACACAGGGCCAAGTGGCCAATTCAGACACATCCCTTTCCAAACAATTAAGCAAAGAGCCCCAGGTGATGCCCATTCATTTCCATTTGAAAACTGTTTTCTTCAGGCTTCACAAAGGCGTGGCCTAATCAAAGACCTTCCTGTTATTCAGTGCAACAGAAGAATAGGTATGCAAAAGGCCCAAAGCAGGGTTTCTCCACAGAGACTTTACTGGTCACATTGATATCTGAGTTTTCTGAGATGCTCCAATTCCCTTCAGCTATCCTGTACATGGCCATGTCCCAGAGCTTGGAGGTGGTACATATCTTGGACACATAACCATGAGCCTATTATGGTTAGTGGCCAGAATTCAGGCAGAAAACAGGAACTTAGGAAGACAGTAGGTGTTGCCCATCCAGAAGGCAAGCCAAGTCCATCTATAAATTGGGAAGGATGAATGCTGGGAAGCTTTCTACTAGACAGAACACATCCATTGATGCATGCTCTTTCTAATGTCTTCATCCACGAACACAGTGGGATACCCAGACATAGAAACACACTCCTTGTCAGACGACTTTCTAGAAACCATCCACTCCAAAATGAACATACTGCCTTTCCTACCTATTCTCAGAAAATGAGACAAGACCACAAACTCACACCCAACCCACAAAGGCACCTCCTTCCCCCAAGTAGGTCTGTGACTATCCGGAGTGTCCTCTTACTGGTGGGCCATACTATGTTCCCAGAAATGGCCTGTCCTGTCTCAGATCTGGTCTCCTTGGCCAACTCTGTGAGGTTATTAGGAGCCAGCGGTGAGCCATTACATGGAGATGACTTTTTCTCTCTCAGGTCCTTCATAGCTGCATACATCTTCTCCAGGGATCATTTCTGTATGGACCTTTGAGGATCTTAGCATGTGGAAGATCTGCTACATTCCTATATTGAAAGACCAACTCTGTCTCTAATCTTCTGTAAAGTTAGATTGAGGGAACAGTGTATGATTAGGATTAATAACATGTTCGATATGAGTTAGGAATCATTCTGCAGGAATGATTGGGAAGCTGCAATATTTACAAGAAAATATAGGTGAAATATTAGTATGAAAACAGAAATGTAGGTAAGATTTGAAGCCCAGAAGGGCATTGGGCCCTTGATTGGGATACTTAGATTTGAATTATTTTCTGCAGAGATGTCTCAGATAAATTCAGTACAATGGCATAGGACCTTGTATGTTGGATGATGGAATGTTGAAGAGAACTTCTAGTCAAAAAGGGATAGTTGAAATTATTAGAAAGATATTCAGTTTCAGAAAGAAGAGTGAGTATAGGTTTTGGACAAAAGTTCTCCAGCAATAGAGTTTCGGATAGAGAGTGAATTTAAATGTGAGCACATGTGAAGAGTCAGTCACAATGATGAACTGGGGAAAATATGTCGGTAAGCAGATATCAATAGAGACATTAAGAAATCAGGAAAAGTATAAAGTGAGTGATAGGATTAGATATTTTCAACAGGGTTGAGTTTGAATATATAAACTAAGGAAGAAAAAAATATGTTGTCACAAATAGGATTGACATTTGAGAACATTAGGCAACATGTACATGGATGTTTTTAGTAATCCATGCTCACTTTCAATTTAGGCTTTGGTACAATCATATGTTTGACCTTTGCATTTTGGGTCCCGAATATTACTGTGATAAAATGTATATGTAGATTGGGTGACATAAGTATTTCTTATACCATTTCTGAGAGCAATATTTTGAAGATGTATAAATTATTATTGGCGGTACAAAGATTTGTACTCTGTGTCTATGAATATAGAATTAATGCATGAATTGACAATACTGTGAATAAATAATATAACTGTTTCCACTTTAAATAATGGATTGAATTGATATGTGAAAATATACACAAAAACTTATATTGATATACAATCATTCATTCCAACCAGTTACACATCTAATTGTATAATTGCGTTATGTTTTATTATAAAGATTGTGTGAGATTTGCTTCAAAAGTGATTATGGAAATCGAAAATAATGTGTTTGGAAAGAAGTCTCATTAAAAGACCAGTCAAGAAACCTGGAGGAATACATGTGTTCTGAAGCAGTAAGTGATTGAAAGAGAAACAAATGCCTATAATTTTGTGAATTTGTGGATGAAATATATATCCTATGATGTGCATGAACTGAAGAAATATTAACGAACCAATGTTGAATAAAAATGAACATCAAAATACACACCATGTCCCATGGGAATCTAATTGCATTGATGTTAAACTGGGTCAATTAGTGTAGAAATATTAGTATTTGTATGCACATTCACTGAAGTTGGTTTTAAGTACTAGAAAACAAATATGTAGTTCAGGTAAATGAATACTTCTGAGAATAATCTTGTGAAATTTTTATTATAAATCCACATACATGAACATGAATGAATTTCGGTAGTGTATATAAGACACATATATTTCATATTTTGAAAAATCTTGAGAGTGTATATATATATATATATATATATATATATATATATATATATATATAAACACACACCCAAAACACACACAGAGATATTAAAAAGTACCAATATATAAGCCAATCAATATTCATCATGAAATATATAACATCCACAGATGCAAAATAATTTATTTTACTGAGCATGGATTTATGTAAAATGTTGTTCTCCTAGGAAGCTCACACATATGTTGAATTTTCAGTTCCAACTGCTTTTAGGAGGAGTGATCTTTTCTCACAATTTGTATCTCCAAGTCAGCCAAGTCACAAAAATGTACGTGTGATACCAGGTAGGATTCTATATGTGCATATAAAAATACATGTGCTGAATAGGCTACAGAGAAAGGGCATATAAAAATACATGTGCTGAATAGGCTACAGAGAAAGGGAGACAGGAATTCACGTATTTGTTAACTACAAAAACCCATGGTGAACTATTTTAATTAAAAATTGACTAGATTTATAACACCTACACTTTTTCATGCAAAAGGCAAATCCAACTATACACCATGCCTCCTCTGAACTGTTTGTATTTCACTTCTGTTTGCATTATTTCTCTCCACCATATTAGGGTTAGTAGTCAGAGTCTAGTAGGGTATGGGTTAGTGTCAGGGATTCAGTATTTTGAATGTAAAATAGGAAAATGAATCAAATGTGTATGCAAATATGTGCTACACAAAATCTTCCTACTCTCATTCACAACAATACCTTGACACTATCTTTGCCCCAAGTAAGACAAAATAAAAGAAGAAGATTTAGAAAATCTGTGAATACATATCAGGAATGGAACATGGTTACGAGTTCACAATATTGGAGGTGGTAGAGGAGTTTCCAAAAGTAAGGGACAGGGTAAATACTGCACAAATATGGAGATCTGCCAGCCTAAAGACTTCTGGAGAACCTGCCTCTGAGGTTGGCCACTTGAAGTATATGTTGTAGTCAGGACCTATGGCTTCCTTTCTAGTGAGACCACCAAAGCAGGGTCTCCATCTATGTGACCTGCAGAACATGGTTTCTTATTTTCCAAAGAACGTGAGGCAGCAAGGCTAAATTCTCTCTTTGTAAGTAAACTCTTGCCACTGAAGGCTAAGTGTGGCCCCGTGTGGACTGTGAAGCCATTTGGTCATCCTCCACTTTTCATGGTGTCCTTGCTGCTGCACTGGGAGTTTGGTATTGGCTTCAGGAATTACAAGGAATTCAACTGGGTCACAGTGCTGGAGGGAGATCTGTCACGTGTTGTGCGTCAGGGTCTGCAGGAGAATGCACCAACCAGGCTTCTATCCCACATAGCTTGCCCCCTTGACCATAGCATCCTGATTCTGAACATTGCCCTGAAACCTCTCCATTCAACAAGATGCCTTTACATACAAGGGTCTGCTGGCTGCACCATGTCAGTTACAAGCCTTTTGGCAGATCCACATGACCCCACCACAGAAGTTTTATCACAGACCTGCAAAACACTGCTCTAGGCCCACTACTCAGCAGACTTTAACTTATTTGCATCATTGTTCTACACCATTTTCATGAAACCCAGTCAATCAAGGCACTGTCTGGTACACTCATGATCAGCAACAGGAAATCCAAAGTGTATCCAGTGTAACCTGGTGATGGGAATTTCAAATTTTTATGATGTTTATCTAGCCATTTTTCAAGGATGAGGTTGGAGGCACTGTGGGATTTAATTCATTCTGGAAACATTAAAAGGTTAGAAAGCCCATTTCAATGAAAGATCTGGAGAACTCTCACAGGCAAGACTTCCCAAAGAGTGGCCAAAAGATCAAATGAAGCCAGGCCCATTGAGGTCTACAATGTGAGGTCCATGTGTGTTTTTACTCTCAACTATGGCTGTCAAGTCTTTCAGAATAAAATCATGTGATATTCTGGCTCAGATTCCCAGTGCTCTGTGGGAAGCCCCCCGGGCCTAGATCTCAGATTCCAAAGGCCACTACCATGCGTGGCCTCCAAAAATCCCAACACAATTCATGGCAATACATCTCTGCAGTCATTTCCAGAACTCAGTCTCTAAGAAGACTCACACCAGAGTTCAAGCCAAGGTGGACCCAGTCATCTCTTCCATCAGCCAAACAAATGAAAACAATTAAAACCAAAACACTCCCACATGGCTCTCAACTACTTCCACATAGACACTCATCATAACCTCTGGCTGGAAATTTCCATGAGGGGTGCAGCTGAAGACAGTATCCAAAATATGCTCCCTACCCTCATTTGTCTAATGTCAGGGTGGCTTGACAACCTATCTGTGAACAAGGAGTGATCAATTAGGCCTGCCATTAATACTGCTCTGCTTCTCCAATTTGAGCCTTATGTCTGTGGGGTTTAGATTCTTTATGTGAATTGGAGTTATGAGAAAATCCAAGCACCTATGGGCTTGCCTCTGCAGGGCTTTGAAAAACTTTTTGAACCAAAGATACCTATTCTCACTTGATGGAAGTCAGGAACCTTACAGAGGAAGGCGAGAGACTTCATCCACAAGACTACTCTTTTTCCATTTTGGTTTTCGATGCACACATGAGATCTTTCCTTAGATTCATCAGGTGGTGAGAATCTAAGTCACAGCCTCACACAGGGCCAAGAGGCTGATTCAGACACATCCCTTTCCACGGCAATTAAGCAAAGAGCCACAGGTGATGCTCATTATTTTCCATTAGAAAACTGTTTTCTTCAGGTTTCACAAAGGGGTGGACTGAGGCAAAGACCTTCCAGACATTCAGGGCAACGGAAAAATAGGTAAACAAAAGGCCCAAATCAGTGTTTCTCCACTGACACTTTACTGGTCACACTGATATCTGAGTTTTTTGAGTTCCTCTCCATTCCCTTCAGCTATCCAGTACAAGGCCATGTTATAGAGTTTGGAGGTGGTACATATCTTTTACACAAAACCATGAGCCTATTCTTGAGAGTGGCCAGAATTCAGGAAGAAAACAGGAACTTAGGAAGATAGCAGGTGTTGCCCATTCATAAGGAAAGCCGTATTCCATTCATAAATTTGGCAGGATGAATGCTGAGAAGCTTTCTACTAGACAGAACAATTCCATTGATGCATTCTCTTTTCTAATGTCTATAACCACAGACACAGTGGAATACACAAACCCACAACCACACCCACCAAGGCAACTCTTTCCTCCAAGTTGGTCTGTGACTATCCAGAGTGTCCTCTGACTGGTGGGCCATACTATGTTCCCCAAAATTGCTTGTCCTGTCTCAAATCTGCTTTCCTTTGCTAACTCTGTGAAGTAGTCAGGAGTCAGTGGTGAGCCAATACCTGCTTTATCAGGAAAGAATTATCTTCAGAGCTTCCCTGGCATTTGGCCATCCTCACATCAGTAGGTAAGTGCCGCAGCCCGGCTGGCTGGGCAAAATAACCGGGGGGGTGACGAACAACTTGGGTAGACTGATGCAGCAGGAGTGGAAGCCGATTATTGTTGAATAAGAGTGGTATTTATACATTTTACACAGCCTATCTAATTAGCATGAAATAGATACAGCAGTCAAACAATAAGGAATCTCCACACTTAATGGCTTGCTTTTGGTACTTCACAAACCACTCAGTCTGGCATTTTGCCAGGCGCCATCCAGACTTTTTTACAGACTCTAACATTTCTCTGGCAAAATAACAGGTGCCAATCTGACTTGTTTACAGACCTTAACAGTTAAGAAGAAAGACTGACTCTGTCTTTGGTAAATTCAAACAAGTGAGACCACTGGGACTGGGATTGGTAATGGCTCTGGGTGCCTCGCTTACTGGATCCCAAGTTCAGAGACTTTCATCATCAAGGAAGTGGGGTGTGGTCACTTCTTTCAGGAACTGAATGAGGTAACTGCCTTGACAACCACTTTGTCCTAACAGTTGCTTCCAAGGGTCCCATGAGATGGAGGCTGCCCCTACTTCCTGTGACACTTTCATATGTTAGAATGGTATATCAACCATACGCACCAGGGAAGAGCTTTCCACACAGGCCTGGTTTGGTCTACTCTACATTAAGAAGAGTGAGGCTGATTCAGACACATTCCTTCATCCTACCAGGTTCTTTGCCATGGAGATGTCTTTTGCTCTCTCAGGTCCTTCATTGCTGCCTACATCTTCTCCAGAGATCATTTCTGCATGTACCTTTGATGTTCTAAGCAGGTGGAAGATCCCATACATTCCTGTATTGTAAGACCAACACTGTCGCTGCTCCTCAGTAAAGTTAGATTGAGGGAACAGTGTATGATTAGTGTTATTAACATGTTCGATATGGGTTAGGAACCATTCTGCTGGATGAATAATGTTATTGGGAACCTGTGATATTTATAAGAATATAGAGGTGAAATATATGTACGAAAACAGAAATCTAAGTAAGATTTGAAGCCCAGAACTTCATTTGTCCCTTGATTGGGATACTTAGTGTTGAATTACATTCTGCACAGATGTTTCAGATAAATCGATATACAATGGCATAGGACCTTTCACCTTGGATGATTGAATGTAGAAGAGAACATCCAGTCAAAAAGTGATAGTCGGTAGGATTAGGAAGATAGTCGGTAGGTTTAGGAAGAAGAATGAGTGTAGGATTTGGAACAAAAGTTCTTTAGAAGTAGGGTATCGCTAAGAGAGTGAATGTAAATATCAGCACATGTGATGAGGAAGTCACAATGATTAACTGGGGAAAATATGTAGGAAAGCAGATATCAATAGAGACATTACAAAATCAGGCAAAGTATAAAGTGAGTGACAGGATTAGACATTTTCAACATGTTTGAGTTTGAATATATAATCTTTGGAAGAAACAAATATGTAGTCACCAATAGGATTTTCATTTGAGAGCATTAGGCAACCTGGACATGGATGTTTTTAGTAATCCATGTTCACTTTCCATTTAGGTTTTGTACAATCATAAGTGTGACCTTTGCTTTTTGTGTCCAGAATATTACTGTGATAAAATGTATATGGAGATCAGGTGACATGGGTATTTCTTCCACCATTTCTGGGAGCTATATTTTGAGGACGTATAAATTAGTATTGGGGGTACAAAGAGGTGTACCTGTGTCTATTAATATAGAGATAATTCGTGAATAGACTGTACTGTGAATAAATAATATAACTGGTTCCACTTTAAATAATGGATTGAATTGATATCTGAAACTAAGTAAGAAATCTTATATCGATATACAACCATTCATTCCAACCAGTTATACATCTAATGGTAATATTAGTGTTATGGTTTATTGTGACGGGTTTGTGCGTTTTGCTTCAAATGTGATAATGGAAATCGAAAATAATGTTTTTGGGAAGAAGTCTCATGAAAAGAGCAGTTATGAAACATGGAGGAATACATGTGTTCTCAAGCAGGAAGTGATTGAAAGTGAAACAAATGCCTATAAATTTGAGAAATTTTGATGAAACATAAATGCTATGATGTGCATAAACTGAAGATAGTAATGTACCAGTGTTGAATAAAAATGAACGTCAAAATACACATCATGTCTCATAGAGTCTACTTGCATTGATGTTCAACTGGGTCAGTTACTGTAGAAATATTAGGATTTGGGGGGGAATTAATAATACAATTTATTTTAGCACTAGCATGCCACAGAAGGTAGAGGAAAGATCAATGGATTTTTAGTTACAGCACTAATAATCTAACATTTAGTGACTATTTTGGATAGTCTAGAAATTACATAAGGCTATGTAACATATTTTTTTTATTTAACATTCATCAAAGCTTGGAATTTTCGTAATATTTCTTCTTTTTTCTTTTTTTATTTTTTCAGTTGTTGATTGACCTTCATTTTGTTTATTTGTATGTGGTGCTGAGAATAGAACCATGTGCCTCACACATGCTAGAAAAGCATGTTACCTCTGAGCCACAAACCCAGCCCCTCCACTTCTATCTTAACATCATACACTCATGTCCCTCTTCTTTACTCACTTTCTTCCTCATTTTCCCCCTTCTCTCCCTCCCTTTTTGGTTTCCCCTCCATATCTATTTTTCTCTCATGTCATTACAAACAGTAGTATGCTATGAAATTTAAATTTAAGACTGTTTTTTATAGTCATTCTTTTTCTTGAGAAAATTTAAAAATTATAATCACCTGATAGATATATTACAATACATTTATTATACATATGTATCTATATTCATGCATATACATTACATATATTATATATATACATATATATTTAAAAGTACTTTGATTTTCCTGTTAGAAATAATATAGACCAAGTCTTTCTTAATTCTCAATTCTTCCATAATTAACATCTTACAGTGAAAATCAAATAAACATATTTAAGTAAACAGGTATCATTCTTATTTATCAATACTGATAATTTAAAATTTTATATCACATTAAGTGGTAATGTCGCATATTAACTCTTATGAATTAGAGAAATTTTATTTGAACAACCTATTATTTAAGGACCATATGCACTGACATTTTAAATGGCTTTCTTGTGATTTCAATTTCTATCAATTGTGTATTAATTGCCAAATACTTATTTTAGTACTTTTCATGTTCATAATTGATATAAAGTCAATTGTTTAATTCTTCTTGTAAGTAGTTACTTATTACAGTAGGGACATTATTAATAATACTACATCTTTATAAGAAAAATGGTACAAATTTATTTTCATGCAAAATTAAGAATATTTGCATGCTCTAGATGTTTGATTGTTGATACATATAACAAAGAGCTTTTGATGAGTCTCTTCCCCAGTAAAACATAAAATGCAAAGATATAGTTAGGTTTGTATGTCCAAATAAAGATAAGAAAAAATACACATTATCAGCTAGAAACTATTAAATAAAAGATGAAAAGAACAATCCAACACATTGTACGAACTTGTCAGATGAGGTAGTATTCTGGAAGAATAGCCTAAGACTAGACCTTGTCCATGACAAAATATTCACGAAAAAAATGAAATATGAAAAGTGTAGAAAATGCTATGAATTTTTCATGAAGTTAGGTGAATTATCCTTTAATCTCAATTTATGTGCATTTTCTGGTAAAATAAATTTGTGATATTCACAAAACAAAGTTTCTGTATAGCAAAATGAATACATCTGAACCCATTTTTAGCTGATTTCTTCCCACTAAATTTCAAACCTTTATTTATTTATTTATTTTTATTGGTTGTTCAAAACATTACAAAGCTCAAGATATATCATCTTTCATACATTTGACTCAATTGGGTTATGAACTCCCATTTTTTCCCCAAATACGAATTGTAGAATCACATCGGTTACACATTCACATTTTTACATAATGGCATATTAGTGACTGTTGTATTCTGCTACCTTTCCTATCCCCTACTATCCACCCTCTCCTCCCCTCCCATCTTCCCTCTCTACCTCATCTGCTATTGTTCAATTCTCTCCATTGTTTCCCCCTCACTTCCCCTCACAACATCTTATATGCAATTTTGTGTAACATTGAGAGTTTCCTACAATTTTCATAAGCTTTCCATTCTCTCTCCCTTTCTCTCCCCCCATTCGTCTTTGTTTAATGTTAATCTTTTCCTCATGCTCTTCCTCCCTGTTCTGTTCTTATTTGCTCTCTTTATAACAGAGAAGACATTTGGCATTTGTTTTTTAAGGATTGGTTAGCTTCGCTTAGCATAATATGCTCTAATGCCATCCATTTTCCTGCAAATTCTATGATTTTGTCATTTTTGTGCTGTGTAATACTCCATTGTGTATAGATGCAACATTTTTTTTATCTATTAATCTATTGAAGGGCATCTAAGTTGGTTCCACAGTCTAGCTATTGTGAATTGTGCTGCTATGATCATTGATGTGGCAGTATCCCTATAGTACGCTCTTTTAAGATCCTCAGAGAACATTCCAAGAAGGGTGATAGCTGTTTCAAATGGTGGATCCATTTCCAGCTTTTCCAGGAATATCCATACTTCTTTCAAAATTGGCCTCACCAATTTGCAGTCCCACCAGCAGTGTACAAGTGTATCCTTTTCCCCAAATCCTCGCCAACACTTATTGTTGTTTAACTTCATAATGGCTGCTGATCTTACTGGAGTCAGATGGTATCTTAGGGTGGTTTTGATTTGCATTTCTCAGACTGCTAGAGATGGTGAGCATTTTTTCATGTACTTGTTGATTGATTGTATGTCCTCCTCTGTGAAGTGTCTGTTTAGGTCCTTGGCCCATTTGTTGATTGGGTTATTTGTTATCTTATTGTTTAATATTTTGTGTTCTTTGTATATTTTGGATATTAGGGCTCTATCTGAAGTGTGAGGGGTAAAAATTTGTTCCCAGGATGTAGGCTGTCTATTTACCTCTCTTATTGTTTCTCTTCTTGAGAAAAAACTTTTTAGTTTAAGTAAGTCCCATTTGTTTGTTCTTGTTATTAACTCTTGGGCTATTGATGTCTTATTAAAGAATTTGGAGCCCGACCCCACAGTATATAGATCATAGCCAACTTTTTCTTCTATGAGATGCAGTGTCTCTGATTTGATATCTAGCTCCTTGATCTATTTTGAGTTAACTTTTGTGCATGGTGAGAGAACGGGATTCAGTTTCATTTTGTTGCACATGGATTTCTAATTTTCCCTGCACCATTTGTTGAAGATGCTATCCTTCATCCATTGCATGTTTATAGCCACTTTATCAAATATAAGAAAGTTGTAATTTTGTGGATTGGTTTCTCTGTCCTCTATTCTATACCATTGGTCCACCTGCCTGTTTTGGTACCAGTACCACACTGTTTTTGTTACTCTTGCTTTGTAGTAAAGTTTGAACTCTAGTATCGCTATACCTCCCGATTCACACTTCCTGCTTAGAATTCCTTTTGCTATTCTGTGTCTTTTGTTTTTCCATATGAATTTCATGATTTCTACAAGAAATGCCGTTGGGATTTTGATTGGCATTGCTTTAAACCTGTAGAGAACTTTGGGTAATTTCGCCATTTTGATGAATTTAGTTCTGCCTATCCATGAACAGGGTACATTTTTCCATCTTCTAAGATCTTTTTCTATCTCTCTCTTTAGGGTTCTGTGGTTTTCACCTCTTTTGTTAGGTTGATTTCCAAGTATCTTATTTTCTTTGAGGATATTTTGAATGGAGTGGTTTTCCTCATTTCCATTTCAGAAGTTTTGTTGCTGATATACAGGAATGCCTTTGATTTTTGAGTGTTGGTTTTATATCCTTCATTTATTAACTCTAGCAGTTTCTTTGTAGACCCTTTTGGGTCTGTTAAATATATTACCATGTCATCCACAAATAGCGATAATTAAAGTTCTTCTTTTCCTATTTTTATGCCTTTAATTTCTTTTGTCTGTCTAATTGCTCTGGCTAGTATTTCAAGAACTAAATTGAATAGAAGTGGTGATAGAGGGCATCCCTGTCTTGTTCCAGATTTCAGAGGGAATGCCTTCAGTTTTCTCCATTTAGGATGATCCTAGCCTGAGGTTTAGCATATATAGCTTTTACAATGTTGAGGTAAGTTCCTGTTATCCCTAGTTTTTCTAGTGTTTTGAACATAAAGGGATGCTGAACTTTGTTGAATGTTTTACTACATCTATCGAGATGATCATATGGTTCTTGTCCTTAAGTCTATTGATGTGGTGAATAGCATTTATTGATTTCCGTATATTGAACCAGCCTTGCATTCCAGGGATGAATCCTACTTGATCGTGGTGCACAACTATTTTGATATGTTTTTGTATTCAATTCACACGGATTTTATTGAGAATTTTTGCATCCAACTTCATTAGAGATATTGGTCTGTAGTTTTCTTTTTTGAAGTGTCTTTGTCTGGTTTTGGGATCAGGGTAATTTTGGACTCCGAGAATGAATTTGGAAGAGCTCCTTATTATTGCATTTCTTGATATAGCTTGAATAGTATTGGTATTAATTCTTCTTCGAAGGTTTTGTTGAACTCCGCTGTATACCCATCAGGTACAGGGCTTTTTTTGATTGGTAGTCTTTTGATGGCTTCTTCCATTTCTTTCTTTGCTTTTGGTCTGTTAAAATTGTGTGTGTCTTCCTGACTGAATATGGGCAGATCGTATGACATAAGAAATTTATCGATATTATAACTATCTTCTTTTTTATTGGAATATAGGATTTCAAAATACTTTCTAATTATCTTCTGTATTTGTGTACTGTCTGTTGTGATATTGCCTTTTTCATTCCGTATGTTAGTAATTTGAGTTCCCTCTCTTCTTCTCATCCTTAGCATGGCTAAGGGCCTGTAAATCTTATTTATTTTTTCAAAGAATCAACTTTTAGTTTTATCAATTTTTTCAATGTTTTTTTTTTTGTTTCAGTTTCGTTGATTTCTGCTCTAATTTTAATTATTTCTTGTCTTCTACTACATTTGCTGTTGTTTTGCTCTTCCTTTTCTAGGTTTTTGATGTATACTGTGAGTTTATTTATTTGTTGTTTTATTCTTTTTTTGAGGAAAGAACTCCAAGAAATGAATTTCCCTCTTAAACCTGCCTTCTTTGTGTCCCATAGATTCCAGTATGTTGTGTCTGTATTGTCATTTGATTCTAAGAATTTTTTTATCTCCTCCTTTATGTCTTCTGTAACCCATTGATCATTCAGTAGAATATTGTTCATTTTACATGTGATGTAGGATTTTTCCTTCCTTCTATTCTCATTGATTTCCAGTTTCATTCCATTATGATCAGATATGGTGCATCGTATTATCTCCACGCCTTTATATTTACTAAGAGTTGCCCAATGGCATAATATATGGTCTAACTTGGAGTAGGATCCATGTGCTGCTGAGAATAAAGTGTATCCACTTGATGGTTGATATATTCTATATATGTCGGTTAAGTCAAGGTTATTGATTGTGCTGTTGAATTCTATAGTTTCTTTATTCAGTTTTTTATAGAGGATCTGTCTAATGGCGAGAGCGGTGTGTTGAAGTCACCCATAATTATTGTGTTGTAGTCTATTTGACTCTTGAACTTGAGGCGAGTTTGTGTTATGAGCGTTGCAGCTCAATTGTTTGGTGCATACCAATTGATAATTGTTATGTCTTGTTGGTGGATGGTTCCTTTTAACAATATATAGTGTCCTACTTTATCCCTTTTGATTAACGTAGGTTTGAAGTTGATTTTATATGATATGAGTATGGCCACTCCTGCTTGCTTCCGAGGGCCACGTGAGTGGTATGATTTTTCCCAACCTTTCACTTTCAGCCTGTGTATGTCTTTACCTATCAAAAGAGTCTCCTGAAGGCAGCATATTGTTGGATTTATTTTTTTGATCCAGGTTACTAGCCTATGTCTCTTGATTGGTGAGTTTAGATTTTTAACATTTAAGGTTACAATTGAAATATGATTTATACTTCCAGTCATGTTTATTTATTTATTTATTTTAATTTGGGTAGTTTTTACTTTTTGGATATTTTCTTACCCCTTTACTGAGATACCTCCCGCTGTTAGTTTTGGGCACTATTTTTCAATTCCTCTTCTTGTAGTATTTTGCTCAAAATGCTTTGCAGTGCTGGTGTTCTGTCTGCGAATTCTTTTTGCTTTTGTTTATCAAGAAAGACTTAATTTCATTGTCAAATCTGGAGCTTAATTTTGTTGGATACAGTATTCTTGGTTGGAATCCATTATTTTTCAGTGTTTGAAATACATTGTTCAAAGATCTTCTCGCTTTCAAAGTCTGTGATGAAAAATCAATTGTTAACCTAATTGGTTTACCCCTGAATGTTATCTGCCTACTTTCTCTCGTAGCTTTTAATATTCTCTCCTTGTTCTGTATGTTGGCTATCTTCATAATTATATGTCTTGGAGTTTGTCTATTATGGTTTTGAATGTTTGAGGTCCTGTAGGCTTCCAGGATATGGCAATCCATTCCATCTTTCATCTCTGGGATGTTTTCTAGAATTATTTCATTTAATATGTTGTCCATTCATTTGGTTTGAATCTCTATGCCTTCTTCTATCCCGATGACTCCCAATTTTGGTTTTTTTATGACATCCCATATCTCTTGAATAGTTGCTCTTGGGATTTAAGCATGTTTTCTGTGTTGACTATATTCTTTTCAAGTTGACAAACTTTTTCTTCATTATCTGATGTTCTGACTTCTACTTGATCTAGTCTATTTGAAATATTCTTGTTTGAGTTTTTAATTTGGTTTATAGTTTCCTGCATTTCTAGAATTACTGTATGATTTTTTAAAAGATCTCTATCTCCTGGTAAACCTTGTTCTTTGCCATTTGAATTTGGTTGTTTAATTCATTTTCAAAATATACTTTTATTTCTTGGACTTGCTGCCTCATGTCTTCTCTATTATTCCTTTCCATCTGAGTTAGGTACGACTTAAGTTTTTTCCCTATCCCTGTTTCTGATGCTTCTAGGTTCTCCTGTAGTATTAAGTTGTCCTTCATTGTTTCTACACCTTTTTTCCCCTTGTTTTTTCATGATGTTCACGTTATTTTCTGGCTCTATTTGATTGCTGTGTTTCTGCTCTCTTCTATAGATTTGTTATGGGTTTATATATCTCTGTTTTCTCTCCTTTGTGTTGCTAGACTATGCCTGCTTAAGTGGATTTCGCTGTTAAGGAATTCTGACAGCCGAGCTCCAGTGATGTCACCTCTCTGCTGTGGTGGGCCCCAGGCTCCTTGCCGGAGTGTCCGAATTGGGGGGGTGGACTGGATTGTCTCTTGTTGGTTTCAGCTCCCGGTCGCTGGCATGCCGGCAGTCTCCAGCCACCCAGTAGCACGGGCAGCGGATGGGCTGTCGCCGGCGGGTGGGTGATCTCTAGCCACACAGTTGCGCGTTCGGTCGTCGGCAGGCACGCGTTCTCCAGCCGTCAAGACATGCCGTCAGCAGGTGGGCTGGCGCCGGCAGGAAGGTGGTCTCCAGTTGCCCAGTCACACTGGCAGCGGTCTGGCGTTCTCCAGCCACCCAGTCAGGAGGGCCTGGCCTCTAGTCCCCTGGTTTATCCTGCTAGTCCTGATTTCTCCTGCTAGACCAGATTTCTCCTGAGTGATGCTTCTCGGCAGCTCAAACTGTTCTCCGGGTCTGCCGTTTGTTGGGTGGGGAGGGTGTCTATTGTGAACCCTGGAACTCTATTGTTTTAATATTTTTCGCTTGCCCCTCGCCCCGCACTGGCTAGACAAGTTTCATTTTTGCCACTGATGGGAAGGGGAGATGAAGGTCAGGTGCCTCTAGTTTTCCCCCAGTCTTTATACAGACTTGCTCTGATTATCCCTCCCCCAAAAGCCTAGGAGAGATTTTATGCGAATTTTCCTCTGTATGTGAGATGAGCTGAGAAACACACACCTGTTTTATTGTTGCAATCTGTCTGGGAGTGGTGGTGGTTACTTCAGCTCTCCAAGATGGTGGCTGCTGGTTTCCTTTGTGGAGTTTCCACTTTGGGGGATAGAAATGTACTGCTAACTTTCCCGTCTGAAATCCCAAATTCAGCTGGGGGCTCAGTGGATGCTCAGCCAGCAGGATTCCACAGAATCTGCAGCAACGTTTCTCCCTGCTTGCTGGTCACTTCTCGGTGGTGCCTCACCATTTGTAGACACGGGGCAGGTCACGCGGATCAATCAGAATGGATCTCCGGTTGCACAAGTGGCTTGTGTTTGAGACTCAATTACCGGACCTCGGTGGTGGAAATCATTCTTCTAGATTTCGGTAAACACCCATTTTCCTGTAAGATCCTAACAAGATAGTTTTTCATCGTTCTAACTCGTTATTCACCTGCGCAGTGGCAGGGTACACTGGGTGTGATACACTGTCTTCACAGTCATCTTGCAATGCCGAAATATTAGGATATGGATGCACCATTTACTGAAAACTGTTTCAGGACTAGGAAAAAATATGTATTTCAGGTGGATGGATATTTCTGAGAATAATTTTTTAAAAAGTGGATTATAAATCCACATACATGAATATGAATGAATTTAGGGAGTGCATAATAAGACACAAATATCTCATATTTTGAAAAATCCGGAGAGTATATATATATATATATATATATATATATATATATATATATATACACATATACACACACACACAGACATTAAAAACTAGCAATATATATGTCAATTGAAATTCATCATGAAATACATATCATCCACAGACCCAAAAATATTCATATACTTAACATGGATTTATGTATAATGTTGTTCAACTAGGAGGCTTACCCATAGGTTGAATTTTCACTTCCAACAGCATTTAGGAGGAGTGATCTCTTCTCAAAATTTGTATTTGCCAAGTCAGTCACCTCACAAAAATGTACGTGTGATACCAGGTACGATTCTATATGTGCATATAAAATTACATGTGCTGAATAGGCTACAGAGAAAGGGAGACAGGAATTTACATATTTGTTAACTTTCAAAACACACGGAGAACTATTTCAACAAAAAATTGACTAGATTTATAACTTCTAACCTATATAATGCAAAAGGCAATTCCAACTATACACCATGCCTCCTCTGAACTGCTTGTATTTCTATTCTGTTTGAGTTTTTATTCTCTATCATATTACGATTAGTAGTCAGAGTCTAGTAGGGTAGGGGTTAGAGTCAGGGGTTCAGTATTTCGAATGGAAAATTGGAAAATGAATCCAATGTGTATGCAAATATGTGCTACACAAAATCTTCCCACTCCTCCAGAACAATGGCTTGACATTATCTTCGCCCCAAGTAAGACATAATTAGAGGAGAAGAGTTAGAAAATCAGTGATTACTTATCTGGAATGGAATATGCTAAGGAGTTCACTACCTTGGAGGTGGTAGAGGAGTTTCCAAAAGTAAGGGACAGGGTGAACACTCCAAAAACATGGAGCTCTGCTGGCCTAAAGACTTCTTGAGAAATTGCCTCTGAGTTTGGGCACTTGAAACATATGTTGTTATCAGGAGCTTTAGCTTCCTTTGTAGTGAGATCATCAAAGCTGGGTCTGCACCTATGTGACCTGTAAAACATAGTTTCTTATTTTCCAATGAACATGAGGCAGCAGTCCTGAATTTGATCTTTGTAGGTAAACTGTGGCCACTGGGTTCTAAGTGTCTCCCTGTGTGGACTGTGAAGCCATTTGTTCATCCTCCAATTTTCATGGTGTTTCTTGCTGCTACAATGGGAGTTTGGTATTTGCTTCATGAAGTACACGGAGTTCAACTGGGACACAGTGCAGGAGGGAGTTCTGTCACGTGTGGTATTTCAATTTCTGCAGGAGAATGCACCAACCATGCTTCTATATCACATAGCTTGCCCCATTTACCATAGCAAATCTATTCTGAACATTGCCCTGAAACCTCTCCAAATAACAAGATGCCTTTACTTAGAAGGGACTGCTGGCTGCATCATGTCAGTCACAAGCCATTTGGAAGCCAATGGCAGATCCACATGGCCCCACCACAGATGTTTTATCACACACCTGCCTACCACTGCTCTAGGCCCACTAATCATCAGGGTCCAACTTATTGGCATCTCTGTTTTACACAATTTTCATTAAAACCAGTCAATCAAGGCAGTGTCTGTTATACTCATGATCAGCAACAGGAAATCCAAAGGTTCTCCTGTGCCAGCTGGTCATGGAAATTTCAAAAATTTCATGGTATTTTTCTAGCCATATTTCAACAATGAAGGTGGAGGCACTGTGAGTTTCATTTCATTCCAGAACCATTAATGTTGACGAAGCTCATTTCAATGAAAGCTCTGGAGAAATCTCACAGGCAATGCTTCCCAAAGAATGGCCAAAAGGTCAAATGAAGCCAGGCCCATTGAGTTCTACAATGTGAGGTCCATGTGACTTTTGACTCTCAACTACGGCTGCCAAGTCTTTCAGAAGAAAATTATGTGATATCTTGGCTGTGATTCCCAGTGCTCTGTTGAAAGCCAACCTGGGCCTTGATCTCAGTTTCCAAGGGCGACTCTCATGCATGGCCTCCTAAAATCCCAAAACAATTATTGGCAATACTTTTCTGAGGTCAGTTCCAGAACTCAGTCTCTAAGGGGAAAAACACCAGAGTTCATGTCAAGGTGGACCCAGTCATCTCTTCCAATCACCACACTAACAACCAGAATTAAAACCAAAACAATCCCACATGGCCCTCATGTTCTTTTATATAGACACTCATCATAACCTATCGCTGGAAGTTTCCACGAGGGGCGAAGCCCAAGACAGTCTCCTAAATAATCTCTCTTGCCCCTAATTTGCCTAAATTCAGAGTGGCCTGGACACCATTCCTGTGAACCAGGAGTGTTCAAATAGGCCTGCTGTTAATACTTCTCTGCTTCTCCAATTTGAGGCGTATTGACTGTGCAGTTTGGATTCTTTATGTGAATTGTAGTCACGGGAAAACTCAAGCAATTTAGGGCTTTGAAGAAATGATTTGGCCCAAAGGATCCCTATTCTAACTTGATGGAGGTCAGGAACCTCACAGAGAATGGGGAGAGACTTCATCCACAATAACTGCACTTTTGGCCATTTTTGTTTTGGATGCACACATGTGATGTTTCTTTAGATTCTTCAGGGGTTGAGAATCTAAGCCACGGCCTCACACAGGGCCAAGAGGCTGATTCAGACACTTCCATTTTCAAAGGAATTAAGCAAAGATCCACAGGTGATGTCCATTCATTTCCATTTGAACCTGTTTTCTTCAGGCTTCACAAACGGATGTCTTGAGGCAAAGACCTACCTGACATTCAGGGCAACAGAACAATAGGTAAGCAAAAGGCCCAAAGCAGGGTTTCTCCACTGAGACTATCATGGTCACACTTATATCTGAGTTTTCTGAGATGCTCGACATTCCCTTTAGCTATCCAGTACATGGCCAGGTCACAGGGCTTGGAACTGCTACATATCTTGGACACAAAACCATGAGCCTATTCTGGAGAGTAGCCAGAATTCATGAAGAATGCAGGAATTTTGGAGGATACCACATGTTGCCCATCGATCAGGCAAGCTGAAATCCATTCATAAATTCAGCAGGATGAATGCTGGGAAGCTTTCTCCTAGACAGGAGACAACAATTGATGCATTCAGTTTTCTAATACCTAAAACCATGCACATAGTGGGATACACAGACATAGAAACACTTGCTTGCCAAACGACTTACTATAAACAGTTCACTCCAAACCAAACAAACCGCCTTTCCTACCTATTCTCAGAACATGAGACAAAAACCACAAACCCACACCGACAACCACAGAGGCACCACCTTCTACAAAGTATGTCTGTGACTATCCAGAGTGTCTTCTGACTGGTGGGCCAACTTATGTTCCCCGGAAAACACCAACTCTGTGAACTTGTCAGGAGCCAGCGGTGAGCCACTATCTGCTTTCTCAGGAAAGGCCCCTCTTCTGAGTTTTCCTGGCAGTTGGCCATCCTCATATCTGTAGGTACCATGAAAGACTGACTCTGTCCTTGGTAAATCCAAACAAGTGAGCCCACTGGGACTGGGACTGGGACAGGCTCTTGGTACCTTGCTTCCTGGATCCCAAGTACCGAGAGTTCCATGACCAAGGAAGTGAGGTGAGGTCACTTCCTTCAGGAACTGAATGAGGTCACTGCTTTGGCAACCACTTTGTCCTAACAGTTGCTTCCAAGGGTCCCATGAGATCGAGGCTTCTCCTACTTCCTGTGACACTTTCACAAGTTAGAATGGTATATGAACCATAGGCACCCAGGAACAGGTCTCCAAACAGGACTGTTTGTGTCCATCTTCTCTACATTATGAACAGAGAGGCTGATTCAGACACAACCCTTCATCCTGACCAGGTTGTTTGCAATGGAAGATGACGTTTGCTCTCTCAGGTCCTTCATGGCTGCCTACATCTTCTCCAGGGATCACTTCTTCATGGACCTTTGAGTTTTACAACAGGTGGAAGATTCTCTACATTCCTGTATTGTAAGACCAACTTGGTCCCTGCTCTTCTGTAAAGTTAGATTGAGGGAACAGTGTATGGTTAGGGTTAATAACAGGTTTGATTTGGGTTAGGAATTATTCTAATTGATGAATAATGGTATTGGGAACCTGTGATATTTATAAGAATATATAGGTGAAATATAAGTATGAAAACAAAAATCTAGGTAAGATTTGAAGCCCAGAAGGGCATTGCGCTATTGATTGGGATACTTAGCTTTGATATACGTTCTGAACAGGTGTTTCAGATAAATCGATAATCAATGGCATAGGACCTTGTACCTTGGATGATTGAATGTAGAAGTGAACATCCACTAGAGCAGGGATAGTCGGTAGGATTAGGAAGATATTCGATAAGTTTCAGAAGAAGACTGAGTACTGAATTTGGACCAAAAGTTCTTTAGCAATAGTGTATCGGGTAGAGAGTGAATGTAAATGTCAGCACACGTGAAGGGTCAGTCACAATGGTGAACTGGGGAAAATATTTAGGTAAGCAGACATCAATAGAGACATTAGGAAATCAGGCAAAGTATAAATTGAGTGATAGGATTAGACATTTGCAACAGGGTTGAGGTTCAAAATATAGTCTTAAGAAGAAACAAATATGTAGTCACCAATAGGATTGATATTGAGAGCATTAGGCACACTGGACATGAATGTTTTCAGTAATCTATGCTCACTTTTCATTTAGGCTTTGATACAATCATAAGTGTGACCTCTTCTTTTTGTGTCCAGAATATTACTGTGATAAAATGTATATGTAGATTAGGTGACATGAGTATTTCTTCCACCATTTCTGGGAGCAACATTTTGAAGATGAAAAAATTAGTATTGGGGTTACAAATAGATTTACTCTGTGTCTATGAACATAGAGATAATTTATGAATAGACGATACTGTGATTAAATATTATAACTTGTTCCAACTTTAAATATTCGATTGAATTGATATCTGAAAATAAACAGAAAATCGTATATTTATATGCAATCATTCATTCCAACCAGAAATACATCTAATGGTAATATTAGGGTTATGGTTTATCATGAAGAGTGTGTCAGTTTTTCTTCAAAATGATTATGGAAATCGAAAAAAAAAGCGTTTGGAAAGAAGTCTCATGAAAAAACAATCAAGTAACCTGGAGGAATACATGTGTTCTGAATCAGGAAATGATTGAAAGTGAATCAAAATCCTATAAATTATTGAAGTTGTTGATGAAATATATATCCTATGATGTGTATAAACTGAACAAATAGTAATGTACCAGTGTTGAATAAAATGAACTTCAACATAGACATCATATCCAAGAGGAATCTAGTTGCATTGATGTTAAACTGGGTCAGTTACTGTAGAAATATTAGGATTGTATGCACCACTCACTGAAGTTAGTTTTCATTACTAGAAAACAAATATGTAATTCAGGTGGATGAATATTTCTGAGAATAATATTGTGAAAAGTTGATTATAAATCCACATACATGAACATGAATGAATTTAGGTAGTATATGTAAGACACATATATTTCATATTTTTAAATATTTGGAGAGTGTATATATATATATATATATATATATATATATATATATATATATATATATACACACACACACCCACACACACACACACAACACACACACCCAGACAATAAAATGTAGCAATATATATGCCAATCGAAATTCATCATGAAGATGAAGTATATATCATCCACAGATGCAAAAATATTTAATTTACTGAACATGGATTTATGTATAATGTTGTTCTACTAGGAGGCTCACCCATAGGTTGAATTTTCTGTTCCAACAGCGTTTAGGAGGAGTGATCTCTTCTCACAATTTGTATCTTCCAAGTCAGCCACCTCACAAGAATGTACATCTGATACCAGGTAGGATTCTATATGTGCATATAAAAATACATGTGCTGAATCGGCTACAGAGAAAGGGAGACAGGAATTCACATATTTGTTAACTTTAAAAACACATGGAGAACTATTTCAATTAAAAATTAACTAGATTTATAACACCTACCCTATATCATGCAAAAGGCAAGTGCAACTATACACCATGCCTCCTCTGAACTGCTTGTATTTCTATTCTGTTTGGGTTATTTTTCTCCATCATATTAGGATTTGTCATCAGAGTCTAGGAGGGTATGGGTTAGTGTCAGATGGCCCCGCTGGCAGGACACATCAACTTGGGTGTCGATCCTAGTTGGGGAGGAATGAAGGGACAAGAGACACGAGAGATGACAGCAAGACAGGAGTTCTGATCATGCTGCAAACTTTTATTATTCTCAGAGGGTATTTATATGCTGCGGATGGGAAAGCTCTCTTATCGGCAGTTGCTGGATGTCTTCACAGGGTGAGATAACCTCAGGATGTTTCAGGTAGACAGATGGTAGCCGGATGTCAAAAGGAGATAGATGGCTGTGGGATGTCTCCCAGGCAGGTTGTGTCCCAGGGGGCTGTTTCTTGTGTCAGTCTATTTTTTGAAAGAGAACTTCCTTCTAGCCCCTGACATCTCCCCATTTGTTATATAAAATATTCGACCATACCTTACAGGCCATGGATTTAGGGGGTGATAGTGGCTCTGTTTCTCTAGGATGCCTTAGAATATCTCCTGATTTGAGCGAGCATCTTTCCTAGGAGATTTCGTGTTGGCTTTGGCATGTTTTTGGAGGAGACGTCATTGAGGGGATAGCATGCCAACCGCCATGCACCAGAGCATGTCATTCAGAGGTCTTGTGTTTGGGGATCCGTGGATCCATCCTCCTGCAGTCCTTCCTGGACCCTCCGTTATTATGGCCTAACGTGCTCATTCCAAGGGTGTGTCCTCCCCCAAGCGGAGGGGCCCATGGAGAACGAACCCTTATTGCAAGGGTAGAAGATGGTTGCTCAGAGCTGTTACTTATAGTTTTCTGTAAGAAAGAGAGATCTGTGAGGATGTAAACTTAATAAGCCTGTGAGAAGGGTTGAACATTCTTTTAAATGTTGGCAGTGCTGTCTTCCATCTCCAGACCATGATAGTGGACCTGTATGGGCTTAGAAACCAAAATATTAATCTGTTCTTTAATAAATTGTACCAGCCTCTTTATAATGCAGGGGCCTATGGACACCATTAAAAGTAAACCCAACAAAGGGACTAATAGGGGAAGAAAGTAGGGTAGAAATCCATTATGCCCAATCCAGAGGAGATTTTCAAATAGTTCCCTTTGTCTCTTTTCTGGATCTTCTTGAAGCTGCTTAATTTTAATGCGTACTATGCCTGATTTATTGGCATAAAAGCAGCATCGTTCCCCTAAGGCTAAGCAAATACCTCCCTGGTTAGCTGTCAGCAAATCTAAGCCTCGTCTGTTTTGAAGGAACACTTCTGCCAGGGAATTTATTTGGTCCTGCAAATCTTTAAAGGTTCCTGATAAAGTTTGTACATAATTTATAAGTTGTTGAGACAGGCGATGGTAAGAGTGAATAGCCGTGCCTAAGCCACTGTACCTGTGCCCACAGCAGCTGTTATTCCAAGGCTGGCAATGAGTGGTAAAGCCTGTATTGCCCACCTATGTCTTTTGACTAAAGTGTCTAGGCTAGAAATTGGTAGAGGTTCATCTCCTGGGACAATAGTTATATCAGGGAGTAATAAAGCAAGAACACAACCAATGGTCCAATTCGCTGGAAGCGTGGGAAGGCCGAGTTTCCTCCACACATAAAAACTGTGCCATTGGAGGGACAAAGAGATGGGGTGGGTGAGGAATAATTTTATACTGTTGAGCAATTTCCAAAGGAAGTAAGTCGAACATCAATATCATAGGTATTATTCTGCATCGCGCCTAAAAGAAATAATGTAAAAGTGCCTATAGGCTGTACTTTAAAGGGAAATCCGGGTTGGCATGTATTATCATTGTCCATGATAGAATTAATAGGAACTGCCATAGGCATGATTGCCCCTGCTGTCATGCAGAGCCAGCAATCACCAGCAAGGGTGGGGTTCGAATTATTAAGCTAGGAGAATGTAGTTTGCAAAATATCTAATGTATTGGTATCTAAACCTGGGAACTGGGATTTAGGCTACATTAAGGGATGATATGTGAGCTCAGGGATTTGGGGTTTCAAAAGTTTGATTATCTGAGGATGCTTGACAGAATAAGTGGGTCCTCCACCATCAGAGACCCCTGTAGGGGCCTTAATGGGCCAGTAGGAAGGTTTTCCGACAGTGCCTTGGCACCCAGCTGACTGTAGCTTGGTGTATTTGCCATCTCCTCCATGGACAAAGAGAATGGGGGTATAATGAATAGTGGTCCCCCTGCTGCATGAGTTTTAGTTAGGGAGGCTTCAAAAACTTGTTCTCCCTGTTTATTAACACAAAGTGAAGCCGAAGCATTACAAGAGACATGCATCCCCTGGGTATGCGTACAAGTTGCAGAACAATTTTGGAGAGCTTTACTTGTACTAGGGGGAATAATCTTTGGCTTGTTAACACATACCCATTTAGGCTGATGAACTCCTCCGAGATTATGGTCAACCTTGGCACGGAGGTAAGTCACCTTAGTCATGCAGTCAGCAGTCTGGGTCCAACTAGTGGGAGCCTCAGTCCAAAATCCTCCTTTGCATTCACGGGGGGGGGGGCAAAAAGGTACTCCATGATGTTGGAAATTGGAGGTCCAAGGCCTCCGTGTTCAAACCTGTTCAGCAGAAGTGCCTTAAGCAGGATCCTCGCACAGATTGTTGGCTGTATCTGAAATGGAGGAAAATTTGTCCTCAGGGGGAGGGCCTCCGTCCCTGGGTTGAGGTAAGTAATTTACCTGTTTAACCAGGCATTCTGGTAACAATCTTGGGGATGCTTGCTCTTGGTCCAAAACACAAGCTGAGCCTCATCCCCTGATGAGGATAGGATCTGGGCGTTTTCATTTATTTGTAATGGGATTGCACCACATAACAGGCGAGCGAACAGAATTGGACGAAGGATGCCAGTGTCTGTCTGTGGCCAAATGGCCTTCACTGTCTAAGGTAAGAAAAATAAGGGCAAATAATGCATGGTTAAGGCGATCCCTGGGAGTGGTAAATACAAGGGCGGAAGCCTTAAGACGGGATAGCCAAGTCTTTAAGCTAAGCTGGGCAAGTTCCACATGCCTTGGCCCTGAGAGTTGTATGGAATTTCAGTAGTATGACAAAATTGCAAGGTAGCACAAAACTGTTTAAACTTGGCACTGGTATATGCAGGACATTTATCTGTTTTAATATGTATTGGTTTACCCATTACGAAAAAGGCTGAAACAAGATGAGAAAGGACATCTTTGGTAGCCTCTCCAGAATGTGGTGATGCAAAACTAAAGCCACTGAAGGTATCTATAGAAACGTATATATATTTGGTTTTTCAAAATTCAGGAAAATGAATAACATCCATTTGCTAAACCTGATTGGGCTGTAATCCTCGGGGGTTAACTCCCAAGTGTTGAATGGGGAGGGAGACAGTGCAACCAGGGCATGCTTTTACTATTTCTCATGCATGTTGCCTGGCAATTTTCCAAAGTAATCGATGGCTCTGGGAATTTAGATGGTGAAGATTTTGTAACTCCATGGCCTTTTGAATGGAGCCAACAAAAATTGGAAAGATGGAACGTGTTGCTGCATCAGCTTGGGCATTACCTTGTGTTAGAGGGCTCAGAAGGTCAGAGTGTGTCATGACGTGTCCTAAGGAAAATGCATGTTTTCTGGCCTGAATTAGCTGCTGAAGCTGGTGAAACAGAAAGGGGGAATTGGAAGAAGCCATAATGGTGGGTGAAATCTCCAGCAGGGGCACAGAATGAGCAATGTAGGCACTGTCTGTATAAATATTAACAAGATTATCAAAAAAACTTTATGAAAACTTGTGTTATGGTGAACAATTCCACAAACTGAGCTGACTGATAGACAGTATCAAAGGTGGTAGGCTTGTTATTGACAACAAAGACTGCACGGCCATTACTGGAACCATCTGTAAAGACAGTAAGTTCTTGAGGAATGGGAGCCTTTTGAGTAATTTTGGGAAAAATAAATGAATGTAACTGGACAAAATTTAAAACGGGGTCATTGGGGATGTGGTTATGAATTGTTCCCAAAAAGCCTGATAGGGAAATACCCCATTGATCCATGTCTCTAGTAAAAATTGTAGTAAGGGTTTGGTCCTTAGTATATGGAATTAAAATATTATCAGGGTCTTTGCCAAAATGTTGTTGAGAAAGCAAACGACCTTTAAAAATAAGAGAAGCTACCTGAGCAAGATAAACAGTAATAACCTTGGAGGATGTGGTGGATACAAGGACCAAAAGCAAGGGGCAGCCTTTATTTTTAAAATGTGGATCTCTCTGCCAAAATATTCCTGTGGGTGTATGAGGAGTGTGGAAAATAACCAGAACCAGAGGAAGGTTATCAGAAATTTGTGTAACAAACTTTTGGGCAATGGTATCTGTGGCTTGGTTTAATGCATGTCATGCCTCGGGAGTAAGCTTTTGAGGGGAGGAGGGGTGGGAATCACCTATCAAAATATCATTAAGGGGCAAAAGTACACAAGTGGGTAATTTTAAATATGTTCCTAGCAATTGAATATCCCCCAGTAATATTTGAAAATCATTAAGTGTGTGAAGATGGTCCACACATAGTTGTATTTTAGGAATTTGGATCTGATTATCTTGAAGTTTAAGGCCCAAATTGGTATAAGGGTCCTGTGTTTGAAACTTATCTGGAGCTATCTGTAGTCCCAAGGTAGTGAGGTTTTGTAAAAGTCCAAGTAACAATTATTAAGGTCATGGGTATTAGGTGCAGCAATTAACAAATCATCCATATAATGTAAAATATAATTTTGTGCTCATCGCTCTCTCACAGGGTCTACTGCTTGAGCAACGTGTTTTTGGCAAAGACTAGAGCTGTTGGCCATACCTTGGGGAAGAACCTTCCATTGAAATCTCTGCATAGGGCCCTGAAAATTAATGTGAGGGAGACTAAAGGCAAAATAGGGTCTATCCTCAGGATGTAAAGGAATGGTAAAAAAGCAATCTTTTAAGTCAATAACCATTTTACAATAGTTTTTTTGGAATCGCCACTGGTGTGGGAATGCCTGGCTGTAGTGCTCCCATGGGGCGCATAACTTTATTAACGGCACACAAATATTGTAAAAGGCACCACTTGCCTGATTTTTTCTTGATAATAAAAATAGGAGTAATCCATGATGAGGTTGAGGGCTTTACATGGCCGGCTGCGAGCTGTTCCTGCACTAACGTGGAGGCAGCCTCCAATTTTTCTTGGGTAAGGGGCCACTGATCCACCAACACAGGAGTCTGAGTCTCCCAAATAATTTTATCTGCATGGGGTACAGGAGGGTCAGGGACTGACACTAAAAATCTGAATACACAAGTCCACATGTATTTGTTTTTGTATGGGTTGTATAGGCTCCACCAGTCCTTGTTTCAGTATCCCCAGGCCTGTACCAGGAACAAAATTCATAGGAAGCATTTGATGAGTCACCATGGAATTGGGACTGGCGAGAATAACTTCCAATAACTCAAAATATCTCCTCCCTATACATTAACAGGGAGGTCAGAATCAACGAAAGGAGTGACAGTTGACTTATTACCATCTTTATCAGTGCAGCTAATAGACCTAGAGCTGACCAGAGGATTTTTTTATTTTCCTATCCCTTTAAGGTCAGTCAAGGATGGAGTGAGGGGCTAACCTGATGGCTTGTATTTTTGAGAAATAATTGTGGCATCAGCTCCAATATCTAGAACTCCTTGGAATTCCTTTCCTTCAGTAAGTAAGGTAAGGGTGGGTCTATTGTGAGAAATGGGCTGAACCCAATACACATCAGAGAAGCCCAAGAAGGCAGTCCCCCGAGGTAGGTTTGGGTTTTGGAAATGCCTCCTGAATCCAAGGGAAGGAGAATTAATTGTGCAAGTCTTGTTCCTGCTGGGATGGCGGCAACTCCATTAATAGCAGTGGCCAGTATTTTTATTTCTCCAGTGAAATCATTATCATTAATGCCAACGAAGACCTGAACACCTTGTATGGTAGTGGAGGCTCTTCCAAGATTAAGGGCACATGTATGAGATGGAGGGGGACCCATAATTTCATTGGGTATTATCTGGGGCCCTTGCATTGGGTCTAATATTGTATTTGTGGCAGCACAGAGGTCCAATTTTGTGCTGCCTGGGGTGGCTAGTTGGAGGGAGGCAATTGTGGAGAAGGATTTTGTGGTAGGTTGGGAGTTTAGGAGGGAACAAACTTTATTGCTCCTGTGTTTGTCGTGGGGGATGTTGTGGCCGGGGGCTGGCCCCGCAGGGAGTTTCCCGAGAAGTAGGAAGAAATAGGCTGTCTGAGGGCATTTGTCTTAGATCTACACTCACTGGCCCAGTGATGACCTTTACCACTTCTATGGAAAAGGGTAGCTGGGGGCGGTTAAGCCCCAGTTTGAGGAGACACTATTCCTAGGCTTTGTTTGCCTGTGGGACACTCACATGCAAAATGGCCAGGTTGTTTACAAGTAAAGCAAGTTCGTGAGCCAGGATTGTGAAAGGCCTTGGTAAAGGCGGTCCCTAAAGCCAGACCCATGGCATGGGCTGCACCCACGTCTGCACAGAGTCTAATAACTTCAGAAAGTTTCCCTTTATCCTTATGTGGTTGAAGAACATTCTGACATGCTGGGTTGGCATTTTCAAAGGCAAGATGTTTTACATAGGTGCTTTCACCTTCGCTTGGTAAATCCTATAGGCTGTGGCAGGGTCCTGAGAGGTCGCGGGTGTTCTGAATGGTAGAGAGCTGCTTCCTTCTCCAAGATAGCGTCCTCCCCAGGGGTCAATGTGTCTCTGGGATTTAAAACTGGATAAAGGTGGTTTTTAATCATTGGAGCCTTATTAATTAGGGTCGTATTTTGAGGGGGACCAGGAAGGTTCTCAGGGTCCTGGGAAGACTGAGAAGGTTCTATGTCTATACTAATGATGGGCATGCAGAGGGGGGACGAGAGGTCTTTTGCATAATCTCTTCCCCAATCCTGACAAGTTGTAAGGTACCATTGTCAAAGCGAAAACTTTTAAGAATTTCATTAATTAAGTTCCAGTAAGAAAAGGTGGGAACTGGCATTTTTTCTGGGCCAAATGATTCATAATAATCTTTTAAACAGTCTCCTACTCTAAGCCATTTTTGCCATCAATGGTCCCTTCAAGAGGAAACCATGGACACAATTCTCCTATGTATGAAAAGAAAAATTTTAAGTCCTTTTTCTTAACATGTGCCCCTCATGTCTTGAAGGACTCCTTGAGGCCTGAAATAAACAAATCATGTGACGATACTGCTTGTCACATGGTGCGTCACTCACCGTGCATCATCCCCACCTTCCTCCTGGATATGTCTCCGGGTGGTGTCTGCTGAGGCGATCGTGAGCTCCTCTTGACCAAGTCTTCCAGGAGGAAGGGGTTCCCCCTCAGTCAAAGGCTTGAGCCCCAGTCGGTGGGCGCCAGATATCCCGGCCGGCAGGACACATCAACGTGGTCAGCGAACCTAGATGGGGAGGAATGAAGGGACAAGAGGCATGAGAGATGAGAGCAACACAGGAGTTCTGATCAAGCTGCAAAATTTTATTGTTCACACATGGGTATTAATATGCTGGATATGGGAAAGCTCTCTTATCAGCAGTTCCTGGATGTCTTCACAAGGTGAGATAACTTCAGGATGTTTCTGGAAGAAAGATGGCCACAGGATGTCTCAGGGACATATATGGCTACAGGATGTCTTCCAGACAGGATGTCTCCTGGGGGCTGTTTCTTGTAAGTGTCAGGCTGTTCTTTGAAGAAGAATTCCTTCTACCCCTGACAGTCAGGGATTCAGTATTTCGAATGGAAAATTGGAAAATGAATCCAATGTGTAGGCAAATATGTGCTACCCAAAAATCTTCCCACTCTCATTCAGAACAATGCCTTGACATTTCCTTCACTCCAAGTAAGACATAATTAGAGGAGAAGAGTTAGAAATCTGTGAATACATATCGGTAATGGAAAATGCTCAGGAGTTCACAACCTTCGAGGTTGTAGAGGAGTTTCCAAAAGTAAAGGACAGGGTAAAAACTCCAAAAACATGGAGCTCTGCTGGCCTAAAGACTTCTTGAGAAACTGCCTCTGAGATTGGGCACCTGAAATATATGTTGATGACAGGAGCTTTAGCTTCCTTTGTAGTGAGACCATCAAAGCTGGGTCTGCATCTATATGACCTGGAGGACATGGTTTCTTTTTTTCCTATGAACCTGAAGCAGTAGGGCTGAATTCTCTCTTTATAGGTAAACTGTTGCCACTGGGGGCTAAGTGTCTTGCAGTGTGGACTGTGAAGCCATTTGGTCATCCTCCACTTTTCGTGGTGTTTCTTGCAGCTGCACTGGGAGTTTGGTATTTGCTTCACAAAATACGAGAAGTTCAACTGGGACACAGTGATGGAGGGAGTTCTGTCATGTGTGGTGGGTAAGGGTCTGCAGGAGAATGCACCAACCTGGCTTATATCCCACATAGCTTGCCCCCTTGACCACAGCAATCTGATTCTAAACATTGCCCTTCAACCTGTCCATATAACAAGATGCCTTTACATACAAGGGTATGGGGGCTGCACCATATCAGTCACAAGGCATTTGAAAGCCAATGGCATATCCACATCAGCCCACCACAGATGTTTTAACACACACCTGCACACCACTGCTCTAGGCCGACTACTCATCAGGCTCCAAGTTACTGGCATCTCTGTTCTACACCATTTTCATGAAACCCAGTCAATCAAGGCACTGTCTGGTACATTCATGATCAGCAATAGGACACCTAAAGGTTCTCCAGTGCCACCAGGTGATGGGAATTTCCAAACTTTAATGATATTTATCTAGGCATTTTTCATGGATGAAGTTGAAGGCACTGTGGGTTTCAATTTATTCAGGAACCATTAAATGGAGAAGAAGCTCATTTCAATGAAAGCTCTGGAGAATTCTAACAGGCAAGGCTTCCCAAAGACAGGCTAAAAGGTCACATTAAGCCAGGCATTTGAGGTCTACAATGTGAGGTCCATGTGTGTTTTGACTTGCAACGATGGCTGCCAAGTCTTTAAGAATAAAATCATGTGATGTCCTTCCTGAGATTTCCAGTGCTCTTCGGAAAGCCTCCCTGGGCCTAGATCTCAGTTTCCAAGGGCGACTCTCATGCGTGGCCTCCTAAAATCCCAACACAATACATGGCAATTCTTCTTTGAGGTCAGTTCCAGAACTCAGTCTCTAAGGGGAATCACATAAGGGTTCAAGCCCAGGTGGACATAGCCATGTCTTCCAACGGCCACAAAAATGACCACAATTAAAACCAAAACACTCCCACATGACACACCTGATGCAAAGACCTTCCTGACTTTCAGGGCAACAGAAGAATCGGTAAGCAAAATGTCCAAAGCAGGGTTTTTCCAATGAGGCATTCCTGGTTTCACTGATATCTGAGCTTTCTGAGATGCTCGCTATTCCCTTCAGCTATCCAGTACATGGCCATGTCACAGAGATTTGAGGTGGTACATATATTTGACACAAAACTATGAGCCTATTCTGGAGAGTGCACACAATTCAGGAAGAAAACAGGAACTTAAGAAGTTAGCAGGTGTTCCTCATCGATAAGTCAAGCCGCAGTCCATTCATGAATTGGGCAGGATGAAAGCTGAGAAGCTTTCTACTAGACAGGACTCACCAATTGATGCATTTTCTTTTCTAATGTCTACAACCAGGGACACAGTGGTATAAACAGACATAGAAACACTCGCCTTGTCAAATGACTTACTAGAAACAGTTCCCTCCAAACCAAACAAACCGCCATTCCTACCTATTCTCAAAATATGAGACAAAACCACAAACCCACACCCACACCCACAAAGACACCTCCTTCCCCCAAGTAGGTCTGTGACTATCCGGAGTGTCCTCTGACTGGTGGGCCATACTATGTTCCAATGAAATGGCCTGTCCTGTCTCAGATCTGGTCTCCTTGGCCAACTCTGTTAAGTTGTCAGGAGCCAGCAGTGAGCCACTACCTACTTTATCAGGAAAAGCCCCTCTTCAGAGCTTTCCTGGTTTTGGCCGTCCTCACATCAGTAGGTAGCAAGAATGACTGACTCTGTCCTTGGTAAGTCCAAACAAGTGAGACCACTGGGACTGGGACTGCCTCTTGGTGCCTGGCTTCTTGGATACCAAGTTCAGAGAGTTCCATCAACAAAGAAGTGAGGTGAGATCACTTCCTTAAGGAACTGAATCAGATCACTGCCTTGGTAACCACTTTGTCCTAACAGTTGCTTCCAAGACTACCATGAGATGGAGGCTGCCCCTACTTTCTGTGACACTTTCACAAGGTAGAATGGTATATCAACCATAGGCACCTAGGAACAGCTCTCCACACCAACCTGGTTTGGTCCATCTTCTCTACATTAAGAAGAGAGAGGCTGATTCATGAACAACCCTTCATCCTGACCAGGTTGTTTTCCATGGAAGCTGACTTTTGCTCTCTCAGGTCCTTCATAGTTGTCTACATCTTCTCCAGGGATCATTTCTGCATGGACCTTGAGGTTCTCAGGAGGTGGAAGATCCCCTACATTCCTGTATTGTAAGACCAACTCTGTCCCTGCTCTTCTGTAAAGTTAGATTGAGGGAACAGTGTATGGTTAGGGTTAATAATATGTTCAATTTGAATTAGGAATCATTCTGCTGGATGAATAATGGTACTGGGAACCTGCGACATTTATAAGTATATATAGGTGAAATATATGTATGAAAACAGAAATCTAAGTAAGATTTGAAGCGCAGAATGGGGATGGGCCCTTGATTGTGATACTTAGCGTTGAATTATGTTCTGCACAGATGTCTGAGATAGATCGATATACAATGGCATTAGACCCTGTACCTTGGATTATTGAATGTATAAGAGAACATCCAGTCAAAAAGGGATAATGGGTAGGATTAGGAAGATAGTCAGTAGGTTTAAGAAGAAGAGTGAGTATAGGATTTGGAACAAAAGTTCCTTAGCAATAGGGTTTGGATTAGAGTGTGAATGTAAGTGTCAGCACAATTGAAGAGTCAGTCACAATGATGAACTGCGGAAAGTATGTAGGGAAGCTGATATAAATAGAGACATTATGAAATCAGGAAAAGTATAAAGTGAGAGATAGGATTAGATATTTTCAACAGGGTTGAGTTTGAATATATAATCTTAGCAAGAAACAAATATGTTGTCACAAATAGGATTGAATTTTGAGAGCATTAGCCAAACTTGATATGGATGGTTTTAGTAATCCATGTTCACTTTACATTTAGGCTTTGGTGCAAACATAAGTGTGACCATTTCTTTTTGTGTCCAGAATATTACTGTGATAAAATGTATATGTAGCTCAGATGACATGAGTATTTCTTCCACCATTACTGGGAGCAAAATTTTGAAGACGTATAAATTAGTATTGGGTTTACAAAGAGGTGTACTCTGTGTCTATGAATATAGAGACAATGCATGAATAGACAATAGTGTGAATAAATAATATAACTGGTTCCACTTTAAATAATGGATTGATTTGATATCTGAAAATATATAAGAAATCTTATATTGATATACAATCATTCATTCCAACCAGTTATACATCTAATAGTAATATTAGGGTTATAGTTTATCATGAAGGGTGTGTGAGTTTTGCTTCAAATATGATTATGGAAATCGAAAATAATATGTTTGGAATGAAGTCTCATGAAAAAACCAGTCAAGAAACATGGAGTATTACATGTGTTCTAAAGCAGAAAATGATTGAAAGTGAAACAAATGCCTATAATTTTGCTAACGTATGGATGAAATATATATCCTATAATGTGCATAAACTGAAGAAATTGTAACATACCAGTGGTGAATAAGAATGAACATCAAAATACACATCATGTCCCATAGGAATCTACTTGCATTGATGACAAACTGGATCAATTATTGTAGAAATATTAGGATTTGTATCCACCATTCACTGAAGTTATTTTTCATTTCTAGGAAAAAAATATGTATTTCAGGTGGATGAATATTTCCGTGAATAATCTTGTGAAATGTTAACTCTAAATCCACATACATGAATATGAATGAATTTAGGGAGTGTATAATAAGACACATATATTTTATATTTTAAAAAAATTTAGTGTGTGTGTGTGTATATATATATATATACACACACACACACACACACACACACACACACACAGACATTAAAAATTAGCAATACATATGCCAATCGAAATTCACCATGAAATATATATCATCCACAGATCCAAAAATATTCATTTTACTGAACATGGATTTATGTATAATGTTGTTCAACTAGTAAGCTCACCCATAGTTTGAAATTTCAGTTTCAACAGCGTTTAGGCGGAGTGATCTATTCTCACAATTTCTATCTGCCAAGTCAGCCACCTCACAAGAGTGTACCTGTGGTACCAGGTAGAATTCTATATGTGCATATAAAAATACATGTGCTGAATAGGCTACAGAGAAAGGGAGACAGGAATTCACATATTTGTTTACTTTAAGTACCCATGGAACTATTTCAATTAAAAATTAACTTGAATTATAACACCTACACTTTATCATGCAAAAGCCAAGTCTAACTATACACCATGCCTCCTCTGAAATGCTTGCATTTCTATTCTGTTTGGGTTATTTTACTCCATCATATTAGGATTAGTTGTAAGAGTCTATTAGGTTATGGGTTAGTGTCAGTTATTCAGTATTTCATATGGAAAATAGGAAAATAAATCCAATGTGTATGCAAATATGTGCTACAAAAATTCCCACTATCATCCAGAACAATGCCTTGACAATATCTTCGCCCCTAGTAAGACACAATTAGAGAAGAAGAGTTATAAAATCTGTGAATACATACCTGGAATGGAAAATGTTCAGGAGTTCACAACCTTGGAGGTGGTAGAGGAGTTTCCAAAAGTAAGGGACAGTGTAAACACTCCACAAACATGGAGCTATGCTGGCATTAAGACTTCTTGAGAAACTGCCTCTGAGGTTGGACACTTGAAGTATATGTTGTTGTCAGGAGCTTTAGCTCCCTGTGTACGGAGACCATCAAAGCTGGGTCTGCATCTATGTGACCTGGAGGATATGGTTTCTTATTTTCTAATGAACATGAGGAAGCAGTGATGAATTCTCTCTTTGTAGATAATCTGTGGCCACTGGGGGCTAAGTGTCTCCCTGTGTGGACTTTGAAGCCATTTGGTCATTCTCCAATTTTCGTGGTGTTTCTTGCTGCTGCACTGGGTGTTTTGTATTTGCTTCATAACATACAAGGATTTCAAATGGGTCACAGTGCTGGTGGGAGTCCTGTAAGGTGTGGTGGGTCAGGGTCTTCAGGAGAATGCACCAACCAGGCTTCTATCCCACATTTCTTTCTCCCTTGACCATAGCAACCTGATTCTTAACATTGCCCTGAAACCTGTCCATATAACCAGATGCCTTTTCATATAATTTTCTGCTGGCTGCACCAAGTGAGTCACAAGCCATTTGGAAGCCAATGACACACCCACATGGCCACACCACAAATATATTTTCAGACAACTGCACACCACTGCTCTAGGCCCACTACTCAGCAGGCTCCAACTTACTGGCATCTGTGTTCCACACCATTTTCAAGAACTCCAGTCAATCAAGGCACTGTCTGGTACACTCATGAGCAGCAATAGGACATCCAATGGTTCTCCAGTGCCACCTGGTCATTGGGAATTTCAAAAATTTCATGGTATTTATCTATCCATTGTTCAAGAATGAAGTTGGAGGCACTTTGGGGTTTCCATTCATCCAAGAACCATTAAATGGTGAGGAAGCTCATTTCAATGAAAGCTCTGGAGAACTCTCACAGGCAAGGCTTTCCAAAGAGTTGTCAAAATGTCATATGCAGACAGGCCCATTGAGGTCTAAAATGTGAGGTCCATGTGTGTTTTGACTCTTAACTATGGCTGCCAAGTCTTTCAGAATAAAATCATGTGATATCCTGGTTGAGATTCTCAGTGCTCTGTGGAAAGCCACCCAGGGCCCAATCTCAGGTTTCAAGGGTGACTCTCATGCGTGGCCTCCTACAATCCCAACACAATTAATGGCAATACTTCTCTGAGGTCAGTTCCAGAACTCAGTCTCGAAGGAGAATCACACCCGAGTTCAAGCCCATGTGGACCCAGTCATCTCTTCCAACCGCCACACAAATGACCACAATTGAAACCAAAACATTCCCACATGACCCTCATCTTCTTCCATATAGACACTCATCATAAACTCTTGCTGGAGGTTTCCATGAGGAGCGCAGCCCAAGGCAATGTCCAAAATATGCACCCTTGCCCGTCATTTGCCTAAAATGAGGGTGGCCTTGACACCCTTCCTGTGAACCAGGAGTGATCAAATAGGCCTGCCTTTAATACTGCTCTGCTTCTCCAATTTGAGGCCAACTGACTGTCAGGTATAGATTCTTTATGTGATTTGGCATCATGGGAGAACCCAAGCACTTCTGCAGGAGTTCAAAGAACTCATTTGACCCAGAGGATCCTATTCTCACTTGATGGAGTTTAGGAACCTAACAGAGGAAGGCAAGAAACTTCATGCACAATGACTGATATTTTTACCATTTTCGTTTTCAATACACACATGGGAACTTTCTTTATTTCCATCAGGTGCTGAGAATCTAATCAATAGCCTGACCCAGAGGCAAGCAGCTGATTCAGACACATCCCTTTCGAAAGCAATTAAGCAAAGCACCACAGGTGATGCCCATTCATTTGCATTTAAAAACTGTTTACTTCAGGCTTCAAAAAGGAGTGGCCTGAGGTAAGGACCTTCCTGACATTCAGGGCAACAGAAAAATAGGTAAGCAGAAGGCCCAAAACAGTGTTTCTCCACTGAGACTTTCCTGGTCACACTGATATCTGAGTTTCCTGAGATGCTCGCCATTCAATTCAGCTATCCAGTACATGGCCATGTCACAGAGCTTGGAGGTGTTAAATATCTTGGACACAAAACCATGAGCCTATTCTGGGTAGTGGCCAAAATTTAGGAAGAAAACAGGAACTTAGGAAGATAGTAGGGGTTGCCCATCCATAAAGCAACCTGCAGTCCAGTCATAAATTGGGTAGGATGAATGATGGAAAACTTTCTTCTAGACAGGACATATCCATTGATGCATTCTCTTTTCTTATGTCTACAACCACGGACACAGTGAGATACACAGATATAGAAACACTCACCTTGTCAAACGACTTTTTAGAAGCAGTCCACTCCAAACCAAACAAATCGCCTTCCCTACCTATTCTCAGAACATGAGACAAAACCACAAACTCACACCCACACCCACAAAAGCACTTCCTTCCCCCAATATGTCTGTGACAATCCGGAGTGTCCTCTGACTGTGGACCATATTGTTACCCTGAACTGGCCTGCCCTGTCTCAGATCTGGTCTCCGTGGCCAAATCTGTGAAGTTGTCAGGAGCCAGCGATGACCAACTACCTGTTTTCTTAGGAAAGGACCCTCTTCAGAGCTGTCCTGGCATTTGGCCATTCTCACATCAGTAGGTACCAAAAAAGACTCTCTCTGCCCTTGGTAAAACCAAACATGTGATCCCACTAGGACTGTTACTGGGACTGGCTCTGGATGCCTGGCTTCCTGGATCCCAAGTTCAGAGAGTTCCATCACCAAGTAAGTTAGGTGAAGTCACTTTCTTCATGAAATGAATGAGGTCACTGCCTTGGCAACCACTTTGTCCTAACAGTTGCTGTCAAGGGTCTCATGAGATGGAGGCTGTTCCTACTTTCTGTGACACTGTCGCAAGTTAGAATGGTATATCAACCATATGCACCGGGGAACTTCTCTCCATACAGGCCTGCTTTGGTCCATCTTCTCTACATTAAGAAGAGAGAGGCTGATTCAGACACATCCTTTCATCCTGTCCAGGTTCTTTAACATGTCAGAAGACTTTTGCTCTCTTTGGTACTACATAGCTGCCTACAACTTCTCCAAGGATCATTTCTGCATTGACCTTTGAGGTTCTCAGCAGGTGGAAGATCCCCTACATTCCTGTATTGTAAGACCAACTCTATCCCTGCTCCTCTGTAAAGGTAGATTGAGGGAACAGCGTATGGTTAGGGTTAATAACAGGTTCGAATTCAGTTGGGAATCATTCTGCGGGATGAATAATGTTATTGGGAACCTGCGAAATTTAAAAGAATATATAGGTGAAATATAAGTTTGAAAACCCAAATCTATGTAAGTTTTGAAGCCCAGAAGTGTATTGGGCCCTTGGGTAGGATACTTAGCTTTGAATTATGTTCTGCACAGATGTCTCTGATTAATCGCTATACAATGGCATAGGACCTTTACCTTGGATGATTGAATGTCGAAGAGAACATGCAGTCAAAAAGGGATAGTCGATAGGATTAGGAAGATAGTCAGTAGGTTTAGAAAGAAGAGTGAGTATAGGATTTGGACAAAAACTTTTTTAGCAATAGGGTTTCGGGTAGAGAGTGAATGTAAATGTCAGCACATGTGAAGAGTCATTCACAATGATGAACGGGGGAAAATATGTAGGAAAGTAAATATCAATTGAGACAAAAGGAAATCAGGCAAAGTATAATTTGAGTTATAGGATTAGACATTTTCAACAGGGTTGAGGTTGAATATATAATCTTAGCAAGAAACAAATATGTAGTCACCAATTGGATTGACATTTGAGAGCATTAGGCAACCTGGACATGGATGTTATTACTAATCCATGCTCACTTTCCATTTAGGCTTTGGTACAATCATAAGTGTGACCTTTGCATTTTGTGTCCATAATATTACTGTGATAAAATATATATGTAGATCAGGTGACATGAGTATATCTTCCACCATTTCTGGGAGCAATATTTTGAAGACGTATAAATTAGTATTGGGGGTACAAACAGGTGTACCCTGTTTCTATGAATATACAGATAATGCATGAATGGAACATACTCTGAATAAAACCTATACTCATTCCACTATAAATAATGGATTGAATTGATATCTGAAAAAATACAGGAAATCAAATATTGATATACAGACATTCATTACAACCAGTTATACATCAATGATAATATTAGTATTAGGATTTTCATGAAGAGTGTGTGAGTTTTGCTTCAAAATTGATTATGGAAATCGAAAATAATGTGTTTGGAAAGAAGTCTCATGAAAAGAGCAGTAAAGAAACATGGAGGAATACATGTTTTCAGAAGCAGGAAGTGATTGAAAGTGAAACAAATTCCTATATATTTTTGAACTTTTGGATGAAATATATATATTATGATGTGCATAAACTGAAGAAATAATAATGTCCCACTGTTGAATAAATATGAACGTCAAAATACATATCATGTCCCATAGGAATCTACTTGCATTGATGTTAAACTGGGTCAGTTACTGTAGAAATATTAGGATTTGTATACACCATTCACTGAAGTTAGTTGTCAGTACTAGGAAACAAATATGAATTTCAGGTGGATGAATAGTTTGGAAAATAATCTTGTGAAAAGTTGATTATAAATCCACATAAATGAATATGAATGAATTTAGGGAGTGTATAATAAGTCACATATATTACATATTTTGAAATATCTGGAGAGTATATATATATATATATATATATATATATATATATATATAGAGAGAGAGAGAGAGAGAGAGAGAGACAGAGAAAGAGACAGAGAGAGAGAGACATTAAAAACTAACAATATATATGCCAATCAAAATCCATCATGAAATATATATCATCCACAGATCCAAAAATATTCATTATACTGAACATGGATTTATGTATAATGTTGTTCAACTAGAAAGTTCACCCATAGTTTGAAATTTCAGTTCCAATAGCATTTACGAGGAGTGATCTCTTCTCACAATTTGTATCTGCCAAGTCAACCACCTCACAAGAATGTACGTGTGGTACCAGGTAGAATTCTATATGTGCATATAAAAATACATGTGCTTAATAGGCTACAGAGAAAGGGAGAAAGGAATTCACATATTTGTTAACTTTAAAAACACATGGAGAACTATTTCCAAAAAAATTTGCAAGATTTATAACTCCTACCCTATATTATGCAAAAGGCAAGTCCAAGTATACACCTTGCCTCCTCTGAACTGCTTGCACTTCTTTTCTGTTTTTTGTTATTTTTCTCCATCATATTAGGATTAGTAGTCAAGAGTTTAGTTTGGAATTGGTTAGGGTTAGAGATTCAGTGTTTTAAAGGGAAATTGAAAAATGAATCCAATGTCTATGCAAATATGTGGTACCCCAAAATCTTCCCAGTCTCATCCAGAACAATGCCTTGACATTATCTTTTACCAAAGTAAGATACAGTTAGAGGAGAAGAGTTAGAAAATCTGTGAATACATATCTGGAATGGAATTTGCTCAGGAGTTCACAACCTTGGAGGTGGTAGCAGAGTTCAAAATAGTAAGGCAAAAGGTAAACACTCTTCAAACATGGAGCTCTGCTGGCCTAAAAAATTCTTGAGAAACTGCCTCTGAGGTTGGGCACTTGAAATACATGTTGTTTTCAGGAGATTTAGTTCTTTTATAGAGAGACCATCAAAGCTGGTTCTGCATATATGTGACCTGTAAGACATGGTTTCTTATTCTTCATTGAACATGTGGCAGCAGTGCTGAATTCTTTTTTTGTAGCTAAACTGTGGACACTGGGGCTAAGTTTCTCCCTGTGCTAACTGGGAAGACATTTGTTCATCCTCCACTTTTAGTGGTGTTTCTTGCTGCTGCACTGGGAGTTTGGTATTTGCTTCACGAAATAAAGGAGGTCAATTGGGACACATTGTTGGAGGGAGTTCTGTCACATGTGGTGGGTGAGGGTTTGCAGGAGAATGCAATAACCAGGCTTCTATCCCACATAGCTTTCCCCCTTGACCATAGCAACCTGATTCTGAACATTTCCCTGAAACCTGTCCATAAACAAGATGCCTTTACCTATTGGGTCTGTTGGCTGAAACCATATCAGTCACAAGCCATTTGGACGCCAATGGCAGTTCCACGTGGCCTCACCACAGATGTTTTGTCACACATCTGCTCACCACTGCTCTAGGCCCACTAATCAGCAGGCACCAACTAACTGGCATCTCTGTTCTACACCATTTTTATGAAACCCTGTCAATCAAGGCACTGTCTGGTATACTCATGATCAGCATCAGGACATCCAAAGGTTTTCCAGTGCCAACTGGTCATTGAAATTTCAAAAATTTCATGGTATTTATCTAGCCATTATTCAAGGAAGAAGTTGTAGTCACTGTGGGTTTCAATTCATTCAGGAACCATTAAATGTTAAGGAAGGTCATTTCAATGAAAGCTCTGGAGAACAATCACAGGCAAGGCATCCCAAATAGTGGCCAAAAAGTCACATGAAGCCAGGCCCATTGAGGTCTACAATGTGAGGTCCATGTGTGTTTTGACTCTCAACTATGGCTGCCAAGTTTTTCAGAATAAAATCATGTGATATCCTGGCTGAGATTCTCAGTGTTCTGTGGAAAGCCACCCTTGGCCTAGATCTCAGTTTCCAAGGGCGACTCTCATGCGTGGCCTCCTAACATCCCCACACAATTCATGGCAATACTTCTCTGAGGTCAGTTCTACAACTCAGTCTCTAAGGAGTATTACACCAGAGTACAAGCCGAGGGGGACCCAGTCATCCCTTCCAACTGCCACACAAATTACCAAAATTAAAACCAAAACATTCCCACATGGCCCTCATCTTCTTCCACATAGACCCTCATTATAACCTCTGGCTGGAGATTTCCATGAGGGGTGCAGCGCAAGAGAGTGTCCAAAATAAGCTCCCTTGACCCTCATTTGCCTAAAGTCAGGGTGGCCTGGACACCATTCCTGTGAACCAGGAGTGATCAAATAGGCCTGACATTACAACTACTCTGCTTCTCCAATTTGAGGCCTACTGACTGTGGGGTTTAGATTCTTTATGTGAAGTGGAATCATGAGAAAACCCCAGCACCTCTGCATGGCTTTGAAAAACTCATTTGACCCAAAGGATCCCTATACTCACTTGATGATTGTCTGCAACCTAATAGAGGAAGGAGAGAGACATCGTCCACAATGACTGAATTTTGCCATTTTAGTTTTGGATGCACACATGGGATCTTTCTTTATATCCATCAGGTGCTGAGAATATAAGCCACAGCCTCACACAGGGCCAAGAGGCTGATTCAGACACATCCCATTCAAAGCAATTAAGCAAAGAGCCACGGGTGATGCCCAATCATTTCCATATGAAAACTGTTTTTTTCATGCTTATCAAAGGGGTGGCCTGAGGCAAAGACCTTCCTGTCATTCAGTGAAACAGAAAAATAAGTAAGCAAAAGGCACAAAGCATGGTTTCTCCACTGAGACTTACCTGGTCACACTGATATCTGAGTTTTCTAAGAAGCTCGCCATTACCTTCAGCTATTCAGTACATGGCCATGTGACAGAGCTTGGGGTGGTACCTATCTTGGACACAAAACCATGAGACTATTCTGCAGATTGGTCAGAATTCAGGAAGAAATCTGAAACTTAGGAAGATAGTAGGTGTTGCCCATCGATAAGGCAACCTGCAGTGCAGTCATAAATTGGGCAGGATGAATGCTGGGAAGCTTTCTACTAGACAGGACACATTCATTGATGCATTCTCTTTTCTAATGTCTACAACCACGGACACAGTGTTATACACAGACATAGAAACACTTGACTTGTCAAAAGACTATCTCGAAACAGTCCACTGCAAACCAGACATACCAGCTTTCCTACCTATTCTAAGAAAATGAGACAAAACCACAAGCTCACACCCACAAACACAAAGCACCTCCTTCCCCCAAGTAAGTCTCTGAATATCCAGAGTGTCCTCTGACTAGCGGGCCCTACTATGTTCACCCGAAATGGCCTGTACTGTGGCAGATCTGGTCTCCTTGGCCAAATCTGTGTAGTTGTTAGGAGCCAGCGGTGAGTCACTACCTACTTACTAAGGAAAGGCCCGTCTTCAGAGCTCTCCTGATATTTGGCCATCCTCACATCAGTAGGTACCAAGAAAGACAGAATCTGTCATTGGTAAAACAAAACAAGTGAGCCCACTGGTACTGGGACTGGGACTGGCTCTGGATGCCTGGCTTCCTGGATCCCAAGTTCAGAGAGTTCCATCACCAAAGAAGTAAGGTAGGTCACTTCCTTCAGGAACTGAATGAGGTCAATGCCTTGGCAAACACTTTGTCCTAATAGCTGCTTCCAAGGGTCCCATGAGATGGAGGCTGCCCCTACTTCCTGTGACACTGTCACAAGTTAGAATGGTATATCAACCATAGACACACGGGAACAGCTCTCCACACAGACCTTGTTTGGTCCATCTTCTCTACATTAAGAAGAAGGTGGCTGATTCAGACACACCCCTTCATCCTGACAAGGTTGTTTGCCATGGAAGATGACTTTTGCTCTCTCAGGTCCTTCATAGCTGCCTACCTCTTTTCCAGGGATCATGTCTGCATGGACCTTTGAGGTTCTCAGCAGGTGGAAGATCCCCTACATTCCTGTATTGTAAGACCAACTCTGTCCCTGCTCTTCTGTAAAGTTAGATTGAGGGAACAGTGTATGTTTAGGGTCAATAACATGTTGGATTTGGTTTAGGAATCATCCTGCAGAATGAATAATGGTATTTGAAACTGCGATATTTACTAGAATATATATGTGAAATATAAGTGTGAAACTAGAAATCTAGGTAACATTTGAAGCCCAGAAGGGCATTGGACCCTTGATTGTGATACTTAGAATAAAATTACATTCTGCACAGAGGTCTCAGATAGATCAATATACAATGGCATAAGACCTTGTACCTTGCTTGATTGAATGTAGAAGAGAATATCCAGTCAAAAAAGGATAGTCGGTAGGATTAGGAAGATAGTCGGTAGGTTTAGAAAAAGAATGAGTATAGGATTAGGAACAAACGTTTATTAGCAATAGGTTATCGATTAGAGTGTGAATGTAAATGTCAGCACATGTGAAGAGTCAGTCACAATGATGAACTGGGGAAAATATGTAGGAAACAGATAGAAATAGAGCCATAATGAAACCAGGCAATGTATAAAGTGAGGGATAGGATTAGACATTTTCAGTAGGGTTGAGTTTGAATATATAATCTTAAGAAGAAACAAATATGTAGTCACCAATAGGATTGATATTTGAGAGCATTAGGCAAGCTGGACATGGATGTTTTTAGTAATCCATGTTTACTTTCCTTTTAGGCTTTGGTACAAACATAAGTGTGAGCTTTGCTTTTTGTGTTCCGAATATTTCTGTGATTAAATGTATAAGTAGATCAGGTGACATGAGTATTTCTTCCAACATTTCAGGGAGCAATATTTTGAAGACATATAAATTAGTATTGGGGGTATAAAGAAGTGTACACTGCGTCTATGAATATAGAGATAATGCATAAATAGACCATACTGTGAATAAATAATATAACTCGTTCCACTTTAAATAATGGATTGAATTTTTATCTGAAAATATATAAGAAATCCTATGTCGTTATGCAATCATTAATTCCAACCAGTCATACATCTAATGGTAATATCAGAGTTATAATTCATCATAAAGTTTATGTGAGTTTTGCTTCAAAAGTGATTATGGAAATTGAGTGTAATGTGTCTTGAAAGAACTCTCATGAAAAGACCTGTCAAGAAACATGGAAGAATACATGTGTCCTGAAGCAGGAAGTGATTGAAAGTGAAACAAATTCCTGTAAATTTGCGAACTTGTGGGGAAATCTTAAGAGCCCCTCCCAGCTCTCCCTTGAGCGCGATAGCCAGACCGAGGGAATTAGGAGTGGCACGGGACTCGTGGTGCAGACCTCCAGGCCACCGCTCCCACCAGTGCTGAAAACTGAAGTCTCTTGCTCCAGCTTCCGGGGGCATGGCTTCCGGAGTGCAAGCAAATTCGCTGGGGGTTCTCAGGCCTAAGCTCTACAAACTTAGGGTCTGAGGGAGACAAACAGGGAGATTGTGCCCAGGTGTTCATGAAAACAGGGCTCCTAGGAGCAGCAGACCTGGCATGTAGCCAGTATTGTGGTGAGTGTCACAGGTGAGTGGGGCCTGGCTTGAGGAAACACAAAAGAAGGCCCTAGGCACTCAGGATTGGACACCCACCCAGTCTGGGAGGAAGAGCTGCTGCACAGTGATTGGTTCCCACTTATTGAAAGGAGAAGCTTGGCCCAGTGGGCACAGCTCTACCTACTGGAAAAGAAGTTTATTGCAATCTATGACTGCATTTATTGTTATTATTATTATTTTAATTTGTTTTTTTTGTTTTTGTTTTGATTTTTTTTTGTTTTCTTTTATTTTCATTTTTTTGTTGCTGTTCTTTAACTTTTAAAAAATGTTTTAAAATTTTTTATTTTATTTTATTTTTTTTTTCCGGTTCATGATGACCATCTGAGAACACAAATTTATTGCTTTTATTTTCCAAAATCCTCATAAAAGAACTTAAACACTATAAAAATAATCACACGGTATTACCATAAAACAACAAATGAAAGGGAAAAAAACATATTGGATCTCACCATTATGTATACACACAACACACACCTGCACAATCCCCCCAAACTAAAAGTAAATAGCGGAAAGATCAGTAGAGTGGAGGGAAGGGAACAGAAAGAGGGAGGAAAGGAAAAAAAGCGGAAGTACTGGGGACTGAATATGAGCAAATTATATTTCATGCTTTTATAATTATGCCAAAATGAATCTTAATGTTATGTATAATCTTAATGTTATGTATAAAAAGAACCAATTAAAAAAAGAAATATGATAGTATACCAGTGCTGTGTAGAGCCAATAAAAAAATACCTATACATAAACTAAAAAAAAATGTGAATTTTAAGAATAAACTGGAGTGGGCTAGAGTTGTGGCTCAGTGGTAGAGCACTTGTCTAGCATGTGTGAGGCACTGGTTGGATTCTCAGCACTGCATATAAATTAATTAATTAAATAAGGATCCATCAACAACTAAAAAAACTAGTAAAAAAGAATAAATTATAAAAAATAAATGAAAGTGTGTAGAAAATGTCATTTGAAGTAAAAATACAAAATCAGCTCTAAGTTGTTTGCAACACAAACACACAAGTTAAGTGGTGTTTGAAAATACAGGGAGCAAAAGCTATTGTATAAAAATTTTATTGATAATTCCAGAACATCTATTATTAATATCAATGTAAAATATGTATTTTAAGTGAAAGAACCTTTAATAAGACAGCAATTGTGTTAATTAATTAAAGAATCTAAAAATTAGATGAAAATATGATTTGTTTTTATTCAATGAAGCAAGATTAAATGTTTGAAATATGATTTTAAGGAGAAATATAGGCACCACAATAAGTTTTAGGAATTTTGTGGATACAAAGATAATTAACTTAGGACAAGTTACTATGATAAATGAGTTTACTTTAGTAGAAAAATAGAATTTGCTCTCTGGAAACTGGGCACCCCTAATCCCCAAATCCCAAATCCAAAATGCCAAATCTAACGTGTTTTAGTACTGGAATGTGACAAGTGAAAAGTTTCCTACTTGGCTTCATTTGACAGGTTACAGTCAAAATGCAGGTATACTAAAAATGTTGTATGAAATTTCCTCCAGGCTATGGGTCTAAGGCATGTATGAAATATAAATGAATTTCATATTTACACTTGAGTCTTATCCCCAAGATTATGTGTGTATAAATATTCCATAATTCCAAAAAAATCCAAAATCTGAAATGCTTCTTGTTCTAAGCATTTTTGATAAACAATACTTAACCTATATACAATTGTTTCCCCCACAACAAATAAACAAATTTAATAAGGTTAAAAACTTTCCAAAAATAAAATTTAAACATACTACAAAGCAAATAAATAACACATGAAATAATAAATTTTTTGGTGACTTAACAACTGGAAACTGTTTCATTTAACTTGCCCCTGGATCATAGATAAACTTCAAAATTATTTTCTTTTTTTTTTTAAATGGCAAAATAATTTTATTTTTTTTTATTGGTTGTTCAAAACCCTACAAAGCTCTTGACATATCATATTTCATACATTAGCATACATTAGCTTCAAGTGAGTTATGAACTCCCTTTTTTAAACCAAGTAGAGATTGCAGAATCACATGGGTTACACATCCACATTTTTACATAATACCATACTAGTAACTGTTGTATTCTGCTGCCTTTCCTTTCCTCTACAATCCCCCCTCCCCTCCCCTATTTTGTTATTATTATTTTTAAAATTTTAATTTTAATTTTATATTATCATTATCATTTTTTTAAAAAAAATCATTTTCATTCTTTATTTTCTATTTTTTCTATTGTATTTCATTTCTTTTCAATTTTCTTATTTCCCATTCCTTGCATTCTACCTGCCTACTCTCATTCTCTTTAGTGACTTTTTCCCTTCCCTTCTAAAATCTTTCCTCCCAAGCATCAAATAAATTTATAAGAGTAAACAGTAACTCAGCAGTCAAACAGAACAAGAAGTAACATGAGCAGCATAAACAAGCAAGGAAGAAAAGGAGAACAAACAACGAAGAACACCCTAAATATTCAGGAGGACCAGGATTCATCAGAAAAGTGGTCATATAAAGAACTCAAGGAATACCTTAGACAGATGGAATGGAAACTTAAAGAAGATACGAGACAGAAAAATCCAAACAGTAAAAGAAAACATTAAAAATGAATTACATAAACATATAAAAGAAAAAGTTAAGCATCTTTATCAGTGGATAGAGATTATAAAAAAAATCAAACAATAATTCTAGAAATGAAGGAAATGATAAACCAAATTAAGAACTCCATTGAGAGTATCACTAACAGAGTGCAGCAAGTAGAAGCCAGAACGTCAGATAATGAAGACAAAATATATCATCTTGAAACGAGTCCAGCCAACTCAGAAAGGCTGGCAAAAAAATCACAAGAAAAACTTCCAAGAGATTTGGGATAACATAAATAAAACCACACTTACGAGTCATCAGGATAGAGGAAGGTACAGAGACTCAAACCAAGGGAATGAGAAAACTGCTGAATGAAATAATTACAGAAAACTTTCCAGAAATAAAAAAGGAAATGGATATACAAATTGTAGATGCATACAGGACAAGAGCACACAAAATCACAGTAGACGAATGCCAGGACACATTGTTATGAAGATATCCAATATACAGAACAAAGAGAAAATAATAAATCTACAAGAGAATGGAGGCAGAATACATTCAGTGGTAAACCAATAAGGTTAACAACGGATATTTGATCACAGATGCTGAAAGCGAGAAGATCCTGGAAAAACGTATTTCAAACACTGAAAGACAATGGATGCCAACCAAGAATTATGTATCCAGCATAATTAACCATCAGGTACGACAATAAAATAAGAATCTTTCATGATAAACAAAAGCTAAAAGAATTTGAAGCCAGAAAACAAGCTTTACAAAGCGTCTTGAGAAAAACACTACACAAGAAAGAAATGAAAAACAACAACCAAAACCATCAGTGGGAAGTACCTTGGTAATGACAGAGGCAGGGTGAAAGCTTATCATGGAGAAACAAACTAAATTTAAAAAAAGATAAATAATCAAACATGGCTGGCAGTACAAACCATCCATCAATAGTAACTCTGAATGTAAATGGCTTCAACTCTCCAATAAAGCGACATAGGCTGGTAACTTGGATTAAATAAACAAATCCAACAATATGTTGCCTCCTGGAGACACATCTGAAATGCAAAGACACACAGGCTGAAGGTGAAAGGTTGGGAAAAAATACACCATGCACACTTATCCTCATAAGCAAGCAGGGGTGGACATCCTCATATCAAATAAAATCGACTTCAAGACTAAGTTAATCAAAAGGGATAAGGAAGGACATTATATACTGTTAAAAGGAACCATTCACCAACAAGACATAACAATTATCAATATTTATGCACTAAATAATGGTGCTACGATGTTCATGAAACAAATTCTCCTCAAGCTCCAAAATGAAATAGACCTCAACACAATAATTATGGGTGACTTCAACACACATCTATCACCATTGGACAGATCCTCCAAACAAAAGTTGAATAAAGAAAGTATAGAACTCAATATCACAATCAATAACCAACATGTAACTGACATATATAGAATATATCAACCATCATCAAGTGGATATACTTTTTTCTCAGCAGCACATGGATCCTTCTCAAAAAAAGACCATATATGATGCCATAGGGCAACCCTCAGTAAATATAAAGGTGTGGAGATAATAACATGCATTTTATCTGATCATAATGGAATGAAACTGGAAATCAATGATAAAAGAAGGAAGGAAAAATTCTACATCACATGGAAAATAAACAATATGTTACTGAATGATCAATGGGTTACAGAAGACATAAAGGAGGAAATCAAAAAATTCTTAGAGATAAATGTAATTATAGACACAACATATCGGAATCTATGGGACACAATGAAAGCAGTTTTAAGAGGGAAATTCATCGCCTGGAGGTCATTCCTGAAAAAAAAAGGAAAAACCAACAAATAAGTGAGCTCACACTTCATCTCAAAGCCCTAGAAAAGGAAGAGCAAAACAACAGCAAATTTAGCAGAAGGCAAGAAATTATTAAAATCAGAGTGGAAATCAAGGAAATTGAAACAAAAGAAACTATTGAAAAAATTAACAAAACTAAAAGTTGGTTCTTCGAAAAAATAAATAAGATCAACAGACCCTTAGCCATGCTAAAGACGAAAAGAAGAGAAAGAACTCAAATTACTAACATATGGGATGAAAAAGGCAACATCACAACAGATGCTACAGAAATAGAGAAGACAATTAGAAATTATTTTGAAAACCATTATTCCAATAAAATAGAAAATAGTGAAGACATCGATAAATTTCTTAAGACATATGATTTGCCCAAACTGAGTCAGGAGGATACACACAATTTAAACTGACCAATATCAATGGATGAAATAGAAGAAGCAATCAAAAGACTACCAACCAAGAAAAGCCCAGGAACGGATGGCTATACAGCGGAGTTTTACAAAACCTTTAAAGAAGAATTAATACCAATACTTTTCAAGTTATTTCAGGAAATAGAAAAAGAGGGAGCTCTGCCAAATTCATTTTATGAGGCCAACATCACCCTAATTCCAAAACCAGAAAAAGACACCTCAAAGAAAGAGAAGTACTGACCAATATATCTGATTAACCTAGATGCAAGAATCCTCAATAAAAATCTGCCTAATCGAATACAAAGGCACATCAAAAAAATTGTTCACCAGGATCAAGTAGGATTCATCCCTGGTATGCAACGATGGTTCAATATACGAAAATCAATAAATGTTATTCATCACATCAATAGACTTAAAGATAAGAACCATATGATCATCTCGATAGATGCAGAAAAAGCATTTGACAAAGTACAGCATCCCTTTATGTTCAAAACATAAGAAAAATAGGGATAACAGGAACTAACCTCGACATTGTAAAAGCTATCTATGCTAAGTCTCAGGCTAGCATCATTATGAATGGAGAAAAATTGAAGGCATTCCCTCTAAAATCTGGAACAAGACAGGGATGCCCTCTGTCACCACTTCCATTCAATATAGTTCTCAAAACACTGGCCAGAGCAATTAGACAGACGAAAAAAATCAAAGGCATAAAAATAGGAAAATAAGAACGAAAATTATCACTATTTCCTGGTGACATGATTCTATACATAGAAGACCCAAAAGGGTCTACAAAAGAACTACTAGAACTAATAAATGAATTCAGCAAAGTGGCAGGATATACAATCAAAACGCATAAATCAAAGGCATTTCTGTATATCAGCGACAAACCTCCTGAAACAGAAATGAGGAAAAACACTCCATTCACAATACCCTCAAAAAAATTAAATACTTGAAAATCAACCAAACAAAAAAGGTGAAAGACTTATACAATGAAAACTACAGAACCCTAAAAAGAGAAGTAGAAGAAGATCTTAGAAGATGGAAAAATATACCCTGTTCCTGGATAGGCAGAACTAACATCATCAAAATGGCGAAATTACCAAAAGTTTTCTATAGGTTCAATGCAATGCCAATCAAAATCCCAATGGCATTTCTTGTAGAAATAGATAAAGCAATCATGGAATTTATATGGAAAAATATAAGACCGAGAATAGCAAAAACAATTCTAGCAGGAAGTGTGAATCAGGCGGTATAGCGATACCGGACTTAAAACTATACTACAGAGCAATATTAACAAAAACAGCATGGCACTGGTACCAAAACTGGCAGGTTGACCAATGGTACAGAATAGAGGACACAAAGACTAATTCACAAAGATACAACTATGCTATATTTGATAAAGGAGCTAAAAGCATGCAATGGAGGAAATATAGCATCTTCAACAAATGGTGTTGTAAAAAATGGAAATCCATATGCAACAAAATGAAACCGAATCCCCTCCTCTTGCCATGCACAAAAGTTAACTCAAAGTGGATCAAGGAGCTAGATATCAAATAAGAGACTCTGCATCTGATACAAGAAAAAGTTGGCTCCAATCTACATAATGTGGGGCCGGGCTCCAAATTCCTTAACAGGACACCCATAGCAGAAGAGTTAATAACAAGAATCATCAAATGGGACTTACTTAAACTGAAAAGTTTTTTCTCAGCAGGATAAAAAATGAGAGAGGTAAATAGGGAGCCTAAATTATGGGAACAAATTTTTACTCCTTACACTTCAGATAGAGCCCTAATATCCAGAGTATACCAAGAACTCAAAAAATTAGACAATAAGATGATAAATAACCCAATCAAAAAATGGGCCATGGACCTGAACCGACACTACACAGAGGAGGACATACAATCAATCAGTAAGTAAATGAAAAAATGCTCACCATCTCTAGCAGTCAGAGAAATGCAAATTAAAATCACCCTAAGAAACCATCCTACTCTAGTAAGATTGGCAGCCATTATGAAGTCAAACAACAAGTGCTGGCGAGGATGTGGAGAATAGGGTACTCTTGTACATTGCTGGTGGGACTGCAAACTGTTGTGGCAAATTTGAAAAGCAGTATGGAGAATCCTGGGAAATCTGGGAATGGAACCACCATTTGACCCAGCTATTGCCCTTCTCAGACTATTCCCTGAAGACCTTAAAAGAGCATATTACAGGGATACTGCCACATTGATGTTCATAGCAGCACCATTCAAAATTGCTAGACTGTGGAACCAACCCAGATGCCCTTCAGTAGATGAATGGATAAAAAAATGTGGCATTTATACACCATTGAGTATTATGCATCATTAAAAAATGACAAAATCATTGAATTTGCAGGGAAATGGATGGCACTAGAGCAGATTATGCTTAGTGAAGCTAGCCAAACCCTAAAAAACAAATAAAAATGTCTTCTTTGATATAATGAGAGCAACTAATAACAGAGCAGGGAGGAAGAGCAGGAAGAAAAGATCAACATTAAACAGAGACATGAGGTGGGGGTCGGAAAGAGAGAGATAAAGGAAATTGCATGGTAATGGAGGGAGACCCTCATTGTTACACAAAATTACATATAAGAGGTTGTGAGGGGAATGGGAAAATTAACAAAGATATAAATGTATTACAGTGGATGGGGTAGAGAGAGAAGATGGGAGGGGAGTGGGGATACTAGAGGATAGAAAATGTAGCAGAATACAACAGTTACTAATAGGGCATTATAAAAATGCAGATGTGTAACACATATGATTCTGCAATCTGTATTTGGGATAAAAATGGGAGTTCATAACCCACTTGAATCTAATGTATGAAATATAATATGTCAAGATCTTTGTAATGTTTTGAACACCCAATTAAAAAAATAAAAAAATAATATGAAATAAAATAATTGAAAAAAAAAACACGTGGAGAAATATTTCACTCTCTTCCAGAACAATGCCTTGACATTACCCTCGCCCCAAGTAATACATCATTAGAGGAGAAGAGTTAGAAAATCTGGGAATACATAGCTGGAATTTAATATGCTCAAAAGTTCACAACATTGGAGGTGGTAGAGTAGTTTACTAAAGTAAGGGACAGGGTAAACACTCCACAAATATGGAGCTCTGCTGGCCTAAAGACTTCTTCAGAAACTGCCACTGAGGTTGGGCACTTGAAATATATGTTGTTGTCAGGAGCTTTAGATTCCTTTGTAATGAGAGCATCAAAGCTGGGTCTGCATCTATGTGACCTGGAGGACATGGTTTCTTATGTTCCAATGAACATGAGTCAGCAGTGCTGAATTAAATCTTTGTAGGTAAACTGTGGTCTCTGGGTGCTAAGTGTCTCCCCGTGTGGACTGTGAAGCCATTTGGTCATCCTCCACATTTTGTGGTGTTTCTTGCTGCTGCACTGGTAGTTTGGTATTTGCTTCACAAAATACAAGGAGTCCACCTGGGACAAAGTGTTGGAGGGAGTTTCTCACGTGTGGTGGATCAGGGTCTGCAGGAGAATGCACCCACCAAGGTTCTATCCCAAATAGCTTGCCTCTTGACCATAGCAACGTGATTCTGAACATTGCCCTAAAACCTCTACAAATAAAAATACGCCTTTACATATAAGGGTCTGCTCGCTGCACCATGTCAGTCACAAGCAATTTGGAAGCCAATGGAAGATCCACATGGCTCCACCACAGATGATTTATCACACACCTGCCGACTGCAGCTCTATGCCCACTACTCAGCAGGCTCCAAATTACTGGCATCTCTGCTCTACACCATTTTCTGGAAACCCAGTCCATCAGGCACTGTCTGGTATACTCATAGTCAGCAACAGGATATCCAAAGGTTCTCCAGTGCCACCTGGTCATGGAAATTTAAAAAAATTTCACGGTATTTATCTAGCCATTTTTCAAGGATGAAGTTGAAGGCACTGTCGGTTTCACTTCATTCAGGAACCATTAAATGGTGAGAATGCTCATTTCAATGAAAGCTCTGGAGAACTCTCATAAGCATGGCTTCCTAAAGAGTGGCCAATGATCACATGATGCTAGGCACATTGAGGTCTACAATGTGAGGTCCATGTGTGTTTTGACTCTCAAATATGGCTGCCAAGTCTTTCAGAATAAAATTATGTGATACCCTGGCTGAGATTCCAAGTGCTCTGTGCAAAGCCAACCTGGGCCTAGATCTCAGTTTCCAAGGGAAAATCTCATGCGTGGCCTCCTAAAATCCCAACTCAATTCATGGCAATACTTCTCTGAGGTCAGTACCTCAACTCAGTATCTAAGGGGAATCACACCAGAGTTCAAGCCCAGGTGGACCCAGTCGTCACTTCCAACCACCACCCAAATGACCACAATTAAAACCAAAACACTCCCACATGACCCACATTTGCTTCCATATAGACACTCATCATAACTTCTGGCTGGAGGTTTCCATAAGGGGCTCCGCCCAAGCCAGTGTCAAAAATAAGCTCCCTTGCCCCTTAATTTGACTAAACTGAGGGTGGCTGTACACACTTCCTGTGAACAAGATGTGATCAAATAGGTCTGCCATTAATACTGCTCCGCTTCTCCAATTTGAGGACTACTGACTGTGGGTTTTAGATTCTTTATGTGAACTGGAGTCATGATAAAACCCAAGCACCTATGGGATAGAATCTGCAGGGCTTTGAGGAACTCATTTGAGACAAAGGAGCCCTATTCTCACTTGATGGAGGTCACGAACCTTACAGAGGAAGACGAGAGACTTCATCCACAATGACTGCTCTTTTTGCCACTTTGGTTTTGGATGTACACATGGAATCTTTCTTTAGATCCATCAGGTGATGAGAAACTAAGCAACAGCCTCACACAGGGCCAATGGTCTGAATGAGACACATCTTTTTCAAAGCAATTAAGCAAAGAGCCACAGGTGATGCCCATTCATTTCCATTTGAAAACTCTTTTCTTCAGGCTTCACAAAGGGGTGGCCTAAGGCAAAGACCTTCATGACATTTAGGGCAACAGAACAATAGGTAACCAAAACGCCCAAAGCAGGGTTTCTCCACTGAGTCTTTAATGGTCATAGTGATTTCTGAGTTTTCTGTGATGCTCGCCATTCCCTTCAGCTATCCAGTACATGGCCATGCCACAGAGCTTGGAGGTGGTATATATCTTGCACAAAAAACCATGAGCCTATTCTAGAGAGTGGCCAGAATTCAGGAAGAAAAATGGAACTTAGGAAGATAGCAGGTGTAGCCAATTGATAAGGCAAGCCGCAGTCCATTCATAAATTGTGCAGGATGAATTCTGGGAAGCTTTCTACTAAACAGGACATATCCATTGATCCAATATCTTTTCTAATGTCTACAACCATAGATAACAGTGGGATACACAGACATAGAAACACTCGCCTTGCCAAACGACTTACTAGAAACAGTTCACTCCAAACCAAACAAACCGACTTCCCTGCCTATTTTCAGAACATGAGACAAAACCACAAAACCACAACCAAACCTACAAAGGCACCTCCTTCTGCCAAGTAGGTCTTTGACTATCTTGAGTGTCCTCTGACTTATGGGCCATACTATGTTCCCCCGAAATGGCCACTCCTGTCTCAGATTTGGACTCCATGGCCAACTCTATTTAATTGTCAGGAGCCAGCTGTGAGCCACTACCTGTTTTCTCAGGAAAGGCCCCTCTTCAGAGATTTCCTGCCATTTGGCCATCCTCACATGAGTAGGTACCAAGAAAGACTGACTCTGTCCTTGGTAAATCCAAACAAATGAGACCACTCGGACTGGAACTGGCCCTGGCTTTTGCCTGAATTCCTGGATCCCAAGATCAGAGAGTTCCATCACCAAGGAAATGAGGTGAGGTCACTTCTTTCAGAAATTGAAAAATCTGTGGAAAGCAACCCTGGGCCTAGATCTCAGTTCCAAGGGTGACTCTTATGCGTGGCCTCCTAAAATCCCAACAAAATTCAATGCAATACTTCTCTAAGGTCAGTTCCACAACTCAGTCTCTAAGGGGAATCACACCAGAGTTCAAGCCCAGGTGGACCCAGTCATTTCTTCCAACGGCCACACAAATGACCAAAATTAAAACGAAAAGACTCCCACATGGCCCTCATCTTCTTACATATTGTCATTCATCATAATGTCTGGCTGAAGATTTTCATGAGTTGCGAAGCCCAAGAAAGTGTTCAAAATAAGCTCACTTGCCCCTCATTTGCCTAAAGTCAGGGTGGCCTGGACACCCTTCCTGTGAACCAGGAGTGATCAAATAAGCCTGTCATTAATAATGCTCTGTTTCTCCAATTTGAGGCCTACTAATTTTCAGGTATAGATTCTTTGTGATGTGGAGTCATGCGAAACCCCAAGCACCTCTGCAGGGCTTTGAGGAACTCTTTTGACCCAAAGAATCCATTTTCTCACTTGACAGAGGTCAGGAACCTAACAGAGGAAGGCAAGAGACTTCATCCACAATGACTGATCTTTTTGCCATTATGGTTTTTGATGCACACATGGGATCATTCTTTAGATCCATCAGGTGCTGAGAATGTAAGACACAGACACACACAGGCCAAGAGGCTAATTCAGCCACATCCCTTTCCAAAGCAATTAAGCAAAGAGCCACAGGTGATGCCCATTCATTTCCATTTGAAAACTCTTTCTTCAGGCTTCACAAAGGGGTGGCCTGAGACCAAGTCTTTCCTGACATTCAGTGCAACAGAACAATAGGTAAGCAAAAGGCCCAAAGCGGGGTTTTTCCACTGAGACATTTCTGTTCACACTGATATCTGAGTTTTCTGAAAGGCTGGCCATTCTCTTCCGCTATCCAGTACATGGCCATGTCACAGAGGTTGTAGTGGTGCATATCTTGGACACAAAACCATGAGCCTATTCTGGAGAGTGGCCAGAATTCAGGAAGAAAACAGGAACTTAGGAAGATAGAATGTGTTGCCTCTCGATAAGACAAGCTGCAGTCCATTCATAAATTGGGCAGGATGAATTATGGGAAGATTTATAGTAGACTGGACACATCCATTAATGCTTTCTCTTTTCTAATGTCTACAACAATGGACACAGTGGGATACACAGACATAGAAACACTCGCCTGGTCAAACGACTTACTAAAAACAATCCACTCCAAACCAAACAAACCAACTTTCCTACCTATTCTCAGAACATGGCCTGACCTCTCTCAGATCTGGTTTCCTTGGCCAACTCTGTGAAGTTGTCAAGAAAAAGGGGTGAGCCACTACCTGCTTCTTCTGGAAAGGTCCCTCTTCAGAGCTCTCCTGGCATTTGGCCATCCTCACATTGGTAGGTACCAAGAAAGACTGACTCTGTCCTTGGTAAATCCAAACAAGTGAGTCCACTGGGACTGGGGCTGCCTCGGGGTGCCTGGATTCTTGGATACAAAGTTCAGAGAGTTCCATCACCAAGGAAATGAGGTATATCACTTTTTTGGGACTGAATGAGGTCACTGCCTTGGCAACCACTTTGTCCTAACAGTTGCTTCCAAGTGTCCCATGAGATGGAGGCTGCCCCTACTTCCTGTGACACTTTCACAAGGTAGAATGGTATGTCAACCATAGGCACCCAGCAGCAGCTCTCCACACAGGCCTGGTTTGGTCCATCTTCTCTACAATAAAAAGAGAGAGGCTGATTCAGACACATCCCTTCATCCTGACCAGGTTGTTTGCCATGGAAGATGACTTTTGCTCTCTCAGGTCCTTCATAGCTGCCTACATCTTCTCCAGGTATCATTTCTGAATGGACCTTTGAGGTTCTCAGCAGGTGGAATGTCCCCTACTTTCCTGTATTGTAAGAACGACTCTATCCCTGCTCTTCTGTAAAATGAGATTGAGGAAACAGTGTATGTTTAGGCTTAATAACAGGTTCGATTTGGGTTAGCAAACATTCTGTGTGATAAATAATGGTATTGGGAACCTGCGATATGTACAAGAATATCGAGGTGAAATATAAGTATGAAAACAAAAATCTAGGTATGATTTGAAGCCCAGAAGGGCATTGGGCCCTTAATTGGGATACTTAGTTTTGAATTATATTCTGCAAAGATGTCTCAGACAATTTGATATACAATGGCATAGAACCTTGTACCTTGGATGTTTGAATGTAGAAGAGAATATCCAATCCAAAGGGATAGTCAGTAGAATTAGGAAGATAGTCGGTAGGTTTAGGAAGAAGAGTGAGTGTAGGATTGGGACTAAAAATTCTTTAGCTATAGGGTTTCGGATAGAGAGTGAATGTAAATGTCAGCACATATGAAGAGTCAGTCACTATGATGAAATTGGGAAAATATGTAGAAAAGCAGATATCAATAGAGACATTATGAAATCAGGCAAAGTATTAAGTGAGTGATAGGAGTAGACATTTTCACCAGGGTTGAGTTTGAATATATAATCTTAGGAAGAAACAAATATGTAGTAACCAATAGGATTGACATTTGAGAGCATTAGGCAACCTGGACAAGGATGTTTTTAGTAATCCATGATCGCTTTCCATTTAGTTTTTGGTACAATCATAAGAGTGACCTTTACATTTTTTGTCCAGAATATTACTGTGATAAAATCTATATGTAGATCAGGTGACATGAGTATTTCTACCACCATTTCTGGGAGCAATATACTGAAGACGTAAAATTTGTATTGGGGGTACAAAGAGGTGTACCCTGTGTCCATGAATATAGAGATTAAGCATGAATACACCATACTGTGAATAAATAATATAACTGGTTCCAACTTTAAATAATGGATTGAATTGATATCTGAAAATATACAATAAATCTTATGGTGATATATATTCATTCATTCCAACCAGTTATACATCTAATGGTAATATTAGTGTTTTGATTTATCATGAAGAGTGTGTGAAGTTTGCTTCAAAAGTGATTATGGAAATCGAAAATAATGTGTTCGGAAAGAATTCTCATGCAAAGACCAGTCAAGAAATATGGAGGAATACATGTGTTTTGAAGCAGGAAGTGATTGAAAGTGAAACAAATGCCTATAAATTTGCTAAATTGTTTATGAAATATATATCCTATGATGTGCATAAACTGATGAAATTGTAATGTACCAGTTTTGAATAAAAATTAACGTAAAAATACACATCATGTCCCATTGGAATCTACTTGCATTGATGTTAAACTTGGTCAGTTACTGTAGAAATATTAGGATTCGCGTGACTCATTCACCGAAGTTAGTTTTCTTTTTTTTTTTTTAATTTTTTATGGTTGTTCTAAACATTATTTATTTCTTGATATATCATATTTCACACTTTGATTCAAGTGGGTTTTGAACTCCCATTTTTACCCCGTATACAGATTGCAGAATCACATCAGTTACACATCAATTGATTGACACATTGCCATACTAGTGTCTATTGTATTCTGCTGCCTTTCCTATCCTCTACTATCCCTCCTCCCCTCCGCTCTCTTCCCCTCTCCTCTCTCTACCCCCTCTACTGTAATAAATTTCTCCCTTTTGTATTATTTTTCCCTTTCCCCTCACATCCTCTTTTATGTAATTTTGTATAACCCTGAGGGTCTACTTCCATTTCCATGCAATTTCCCTTCTCTCTCCCTTTCTCTCCCACCTCTCATTTCTATTTAATATTAATCTTCTTCTCATTCTCTTCATCCCTACTCTGTTCGTAGTTACTCTCCTTTTATCAAAGAAGGCATTTGGCATTTGTTTTTTAGGGATTGGCTAGCTTCACTTTGCATAATCTGCTCTAATGCCATCTATTTTCCTGCAAATTCTATGGTTTTGTCATTTTTTAAAGCAGAGTAATACTCCATTGTGTATAAGTGCCACATTTTTTTATCCATTCTTCTATTGAACAGCATCTAGGTTGGTTCCACAGTCTTGCTATTGTGAATTGTGCTGCTATGAACATCAATGTAGCAGTGTCCCTGTAGCATGCTCTTTTAGGGTCTTTAGGGAATAGACCGAGAAGAGGAATAGCTGGGTCAAATGGTAGTTCCATTCACAGCTTTCCAAGAAATCTACATACTGCTTTCCAAATTGGCTCTACCAATTAGCAGTGCCTCCAATAATGTACAAGTGTACCTGTTTCTCCACATCCTCACCAGCACTTGTTGTTGTTTGACTTCATAATGGCTGCCAATCTTACTGGAATGAGATGGTATCTTAGGGTGGTTTTGATTTGCATTTCTCTGACTGCTGGGGATGGTGAGCATTTTTTCATGTACTTGTTTTTTGATTGTATGTACTTCTCTGAGAAGTGTCTGTTCTCGTTCTTGGCCCATTTGTTTATTGGGTTATTTGTTATCTTATTGTCTATTTTTTTTGAGTTCTTTGTATACTCTGAATATTAGGGCTCTATCTGAAGTGTGAGGAGTAAAGATTTGTTCCCAGGATTTAGGCTCCCTATTTACCTCTCTTATTGTTCCTTTTGTTGATAAAAAACTTTTTAGTTTGATATATTTGTTGATTCTAGTTATTAACTCTTGTGCTATGGGTGTCCTATTCAGGAATTTGGAGCCCGACCCCACAGTATGTAAATCGTAGCCAACTTTTTCTTCTATCAGACGCCATGTCTCTGATTTGATATCAAGCTCCTTGATCCATTTTGAGTTAACTTTTGTGCATGGCGAGAGAAAGGGATTCAGTTTCATTTTGTTACATATGGATTCCAAGTTTTCCCAGCACCATTTTTTGCAGATGCTATTTTCCTTCATTGCATGCTTTTAGCCCCTCCATCAAATATAAGATAGTTGTAGTTTCCTGGCTTGGTTTCTGTGTCCTCTATTCTGAACCATTGGTCCACCCGCCTGTTTTGGTACCAGTAACATGGTATTTTTGTTACTATTTTTCTGTAGTATAGTTTGAAGTCTGGTATCGCTATGCCACCTGATTCACACTTCCTGCTTAGTGTTGTTTTTGTTATTCTGTGTCTTTTATTTTTCCATATGAATTTCATGATTGCTTTCTCTATTTCTAGAAAAAATTCCGTTTGGATTTTGATTGGCATTGCATTAAACCTATTGAAAACTTTTGGTAATATCACCATTTTGATGATATTAGTTCTGCCTATCCATGAACAGGATATATTTTTACATCTTCTAAGATCTTCTTCTATTTCTCTCTTTAGGGTTCTATAGTTTTCATTGTATAAGACTTTCACATCTTTTGTTAGGTTGATTCCTAATTATTATTATTTTTTTTTTAGGATATTGTGTATGGAGTGGTTGTCCTCATTTCTATTTCAGAGGATTTGTCGCTGATATGCAGGAATGCCTTTGATTTATGCATGTTGATTTTATATCCTGCCACTTTGCTGAATTCATTTATTAGCTCTATTAGTTTCTTTGTAGACCCTTTTGGGACTGCTAGACATAGAATCATGTGATCTGATAATTTAAGTTCTTCTTTTCCAATTTTTACGCCTTTTATTTCTTTCGTCTGTCTAAATGCTATGGCTAGTGTTTCGAGAACAATGTTGAACAGAAGTGGTGAGAGAGGGCATCCCTGTCTTGTTCCAGATTTTAGAGAGAATACCTTCAATTTTTCTCCATTCAGAATGATGCTAGCCTGAGGCTTAGCATAGATTGCTTTTACAATATTGAGGTATGTTCCTCTTATCACTAGTTTTTCTAGAGTGTTGAACATAACAGAATGCTGTACTTTATTGAATGCTTTTTTTTTGCATCTACCGAGATGATCATATGGTTCTTATTTTTAAGTCTATTGATGTGGTGAATAACATTTATTGATTTCTGTATATTGAACCAGCCTTGCATCACACGGATGAATCCTACTTGATCAGGATTCACAATTTTTTTGATATGTTTTTGTATCCAATTCGCCAGAATTTTATTGAGGATTTTTTCATGTAGGTTCATTAGAGATATTGGTCTGTAGTTTTCTTTCTTTGAAGTGTCTTTGTCTGGTGTAAGAATCAGGGTGATCTTGGCCTCGTAGAATGAATTTGGAAGATCTCCCTCTTTTTCAATTTCCTGAAACACCTTGAAAAATATTGGTATTTGTTCCTCTTTAAAGGTTTTGTTAAACTCTGCTGTATACCCATACGGTCCTGGGCTTTTCTAAGTTGGTAGTGGATTGATGGTATCTTCTATTTCCTCAATTGATATTGGTCTGTTTATGTTGTCTATATCCTCCTGACTCAATATGGGCAGATCATATGACTTAAGAAATTTATCGATGCCTTCACTGTCTTCTATTTGTTTGGAGTATAAGGATTCAAAATAATTTCTGATTATCTTCTGTATTTCAGAAATATCTGTTGTGATATTTTCTTTTTTAATCCCTTATGCTAGTAATTTGAGTTCTCTCTTCTTCTCTTTCATAGCATGGCTAAGGGTCTGTCAATTTTATTTATTTTTTCAAAGAACCAACTTCTACTTTTGTCAAGTTTTTTCAATTGTTTCTTTTGTTTCAATTTCATTAATTTCAGCTTTGATTTTAATTATTTCTTGCCTTCTACTTCTTTTGCTGTTTCTTTCGTCTTCTTTTTCTAGGATTTTGAGATGAAGTATGAGATCATTTATTTGTTGGTTGTTTCTTTTTTAAGGAATGAACTCCAAGCAATGAATTTTCCTGTTAGAACTGCTTTCAATGTTCCCATAGATTCCGATATGTTGTGTCTGTGTTTTCATTTATCTCTAAGAATTTTTAAATTTCCTCCTTGATGTTTTCTATAACCCATTGATCACTCAGTAACCTATTGTTCATTCTCCAAGTGATGCATGATTTTTCCTTCCTTCTTTTATCATTGATTTTTAGTTTCATTCCATTATGATCAGATAATATTCATGGTATTATCTGTACTCCTTTATATTGTCTAAGAGTTGCCCTGTGACATAATATATGATCATTTTTTAGAAGGATACATGTGCTGCTGAGAAAAAAAGGTAACTGTTTGATGTTGGGTGTTATATTCTACATATCTCAAATAAGTCTAGGTTATTAATTGTGTTATTGAGTTCTATAGTGTCCTTAATCCTTATTCCTTGTTTGGAAGATCTGTCCAGTGGTGAGAGAGGTGTTTTCATGTCTCCCATGATTACTGTATTGTGGTGTATTAGACTCTTGAACTTGAGAAGAGTTTGTTTGACGAACATAGCTGCACCATTGTTTGGGGCATATATATTAATGATTGCTGTCTCTTGTTGGTGTATGTTTCCCTTGAGCAGTATGTAGTGTCTCTCTTTATCCCTTTTGATTAACTTTGGCTCAAAATCTATTTTATTTGATATGAGTATGGACTCTCCTGCTTGTTTCCGAAGTCCATATGAGTGATATGATTTTTCCCAAACTTTCACCGTCAGTCTATGTATGCATTTTCCTATCAAATGCATCTCCTGTAGGCAGCATACTGTTGGGTCTTGTTTTTTTTTCAATTCTACTAGCCAGTGTGTCTTCATTGGTGAGTTTAAGCCATTAACATTTAGGGTTATTATTGAGATATGGGTTGTTCTTCCAGCCATATTTTTTTATTTATGTTACTAAACATGGTTTGTTTTCCTCTTTGATTATTTTCCCCCCTTTAATGTCCTACCTCCCACTGTTGGTTTTCATTGTTATTTTCCATTTCCTCTTCCTGCAATGTTTTGCCGAGGATGTTTTGAAGAGATGGTTTTCTAGCTGCAAATTCTTTTCACTTTTGTTTATCGAGGAAGGTTTTAATTTCATCTTCCATACTGAAGCTTAATTTCGCTAGATACACAATTCTTGGTTGGAACCCATTTTCTTTCAGTGTTTGAAATATGTTATTCCAGGATCTTCTAGCTTTCAGAGTCTGTGTTGAAAGATCAGCTGTTATCCTGATTGGTTTACCCTTAAACGTAATCTGCTTCCTTTCTCTTGTAGCTTTTAAAATTCTCTCCTTTTTCTGTTTGTTGGGCATCTTCATTATAATGTGTCTAGTTGTAGCTCTCTTATGATTTTGCACATTCGGCGTTCTGTAGGCTTCTAGGACTTGGGATTCTGTTTTATTTATCAAGTCTGGGAAGTTTTCTCGTATTATTTCATTGAATAGGTTGCTCATTCCTTTGGTTTGGACCTCTATACCTTCCTGTATCCCAATGACTGTTAAGTTTGGCCTCTTTATGTTATCCCATATTTCTTGGATATTCTGCTCGTGGTTTCTTAACAGTCTTGCTGAGTGGTCTATGTTCTTTTCAAGTTGAAATACTTTGTCTTCATTGTCTGATGTTCTATGTTCTAAGTGTTCTACTCTCCTGGTAGTATTCTCAATTGAGTTTTTAAGTTGGATTATTCCTTCCTGCAATTCTAGGATTTCTGTTTGTTTGTTTTTACAACCTCTATCTCCCTATATAGTTGATCTTTTGCTTATTGGATTTGTTTATGTAATTCATTGTCGAAGTGATCTTTAATTGTCTGATTTTGTTGTCTAATGTCTTCCTTGAGACTCCAGATCATCTAAAGCATGAGTATCCTGAATTCTTTATCTGACATTCCATCTGATGCAGCTATTACCTCTTCTAAAGTTGTGTTGACCTGCATTGCTTGTGGTCCTTTCTTTCCTTGTCTTTTCATACTGCTCGCATTTCTCTCTGCTTGTTGAAACTGTTTTGTTTTGGCCAGTGGCTCTGCTCTGCCCCTATTCCTATTGGGGTGACCTAACAACCACGCTGGTGGGCCGCTGGGCTTATACTGGGCGCGGGAGAAGGCTCTGCTTTGCCACTACTCCAATAGGGGTGCCGTGTCTACCACACCAGTGGGTCGTTGGGCCTGTTTTGGGCATAGGCGGTGGCTCTGCTCTGCCCCTACTCCAATTGGGGTGACGTGACTACCACGCCTGCTGGTTGATGGGCCTGTTCCGGGCACGGGCGGCAGCTCTGCTCTGTCACTACTCCAATTGGGATGACATGACTACCACGCCTGCAGGTCGCTGGGCCTGTGCCGGGCATGGGCGGCGGCTCTGCTCTGCCCCTCTGGCTTGAAGACAAAGTGAGAGAGACTCGGGTGTTTGTGACTCACTTTTTTTACCAGGAGACCAACTGTTTCTGTCACCGCTGGTATCGATGAAGTTATCTCCTCCACCACTTTGTGATGACATCAGATCTCTAACATGTTGGTATCCCATGCGAATGGCAGCATTTCGTTCCCTTTTCCGGATGACCAAAGCAATGGGTGAGTCCTGACTAGCCCTCACAAGCCCCGTCTCAATCCTGTTGCCACTGCCTATGAAGGCTCGGTAGGTATTTACCTCCACAGTATTCAGCAAGACCTAGACCGAGAAGGAGTTTCTGCGGGTTCTTTAGCCCTGGGCCTGATCAGTTCCAGGAGCCAGAATTCGGCCGCTCTCGGCTTGGTGTATGTTCTGTTAGGAACAGGCCTGAGTAATTTGTCTCCGAGACACAGGCAAATGGCAGCCTGAGATTACCTGTTCTATAGCTGAATGAGCTGCTATGAGTTGAAAACAGGAATGGTGACGTCAGCTCTCCAAGATGGTGGCCCCTGGCTTCCTCTGTGGTCTGACTGGTGTGGAAAACCGAATTGGACCGCGTCCTTCCCCGGTCTCAAACCCAGAATTCAGCAATGAGCACAGTGATTGTACAGCTGGCAGGAGCCCACAGAATCCGCACCACTGAATATTTGTGTGGCTATCTCATTGTTTGCCAGCATGCGCCACAGACTCTAGCCGCAGGGCAATTTGCTGAATAAGCAGCATGACGCTCCATGCGGACAAATCACTCACGTTTGAGCCCCGTAGCTAATCCTCATGCGATGGAAATACTTCCACTAGGTTTTGGAGCACCCAAATTTTGCTGGAAATTCGTCATTCTCTTGCACAGTGATGCTGTATATGGGGTTGATGCACTCCTTTCGCTGCCATCATATGATCCCCTGAAGTTAGTTTTCAGTACTGGAAACGAATATGTATTTCAGGTGGATGAATATTTCTGAGAATAAACTTGTGAAAAGTTGATTATAAATCCACATACATAAATATGAATGAATTTAGGGAGTGTAAAATAAGACAAATGCATTTCATATTTTGAAAAATCTGGAGAGTGAATACATATATATATATATAGAGATAGATAGATAGATAGATAGATACACACACACAGAGAGACATTAAAAAGTAGCATTATGTATGCCAATTGAAATTCACCATGAAATATATATCATCCACAGATCCAAAAATACTCATTTTCCTGAACATCAATTTATGTTGTTCAACTAGAAAGCTGACGCATATGTTGAATTTTCAGTTCCAACAGCGTTTAGTAGGAGTGATCTTTTCTTACAGTTTGTATCTGCCAAGTCAGCCACCTCACAAAATGTATGTGTGATACCAGGTAGAATTCAATATGTGCATAAAAAAATACATGTGCTGAATAGACTACAGAGAAAGGGAGACAGTTATTCACATATTTGTTAACTTTTAAAACACATAAAGAACTGTTTCAATTAAGATTTGCTAGATTTATAGCACCTACCATTTATCATAGGAAAGGCAAGTCCAACTATACACCATGCCTCCTGTGAACCTCTTGTATTTCTATTTTGTTTGGGTTATTTTTCTCCATCATATTAAGATTAGAAGTAAAAGTCTAGAAGGGAATTTGTTAGTGTCAGGGATTCAGTATTTCGAATGGAAAATTGGAAAATGTATGCAATGTGTATGCAAATATGTGCTACACAAAAATCTTCCCACTCTCATTCAGAACAATGCCTTGGCATTACCTTCCCCCCATGTAAGACACAATTAGAGGAGAAGAGTTAGAAAATCTGTGAATACATACCTGTTATAGAAAATGCTCAGGAGTTCACAAATTTGGAGGTGGTAGAGGAGTTTCCAAAAGTAAGGGACAGGGTAAACACTCCACAAACATGAAGCTCTGCTGGCCTAACATCTGGAGAAACTACCTCTGAGGGTGAGCACTTGAAATATATTTTGTTGTCAGGAGCATTAGCTTCCTTTGTAGTGAGACCATCAAAGCTGGGTCTGCATCTATGTGACATGGATGACATGGTTTCTTATTTTCCGATGAACATGAGGCAGCAGTGCTGAATTTTCTCTTTGTAGGTAAACTGTGGCCACTGAGGGCAAGTGTCTCCTCATCTGGACTGTGAAGCCATTTGGTCATCCTCCACTCTTTGTGGTGATTTTTGCTGTTGCACTAGGAGTGTGGTATTTGCTTCATGAAATAAAAAGAGTTCAACTGGGACACAGTGCTGTAGGGAGTTCTTTCAGTTTTGGTGGGTTGCGTTCTGTTGGAGAATGCACCAACCAGGCTTCTATCCCACATAGCTTGCCCCATTGACCATAGCAACCTGATTCTGAACATTGCCCTGAAACCTCTCCATATAACAAGATTATTTTACATATAAGGGTCTACTGGCTGCAAAATGTCAGTCACAAGTTATTTGGACACCAATGGCAGATAAACATGGCCACACCAGAGATATTTTATCACACACCTGCCCACCATGGCTCTAGGAACACTACTCAGCAGGTTCCAACTTACTTGCATCTCTGTTATACACCATTTTCATGAAACCCAGTCAATAAAGGCAATGTCTTGTATTCTCATGATCAGCTAGAGGACATCCAAAGGTTCTCCTGTGACACCTAGTCTTGGGAATTTCAAAAATTTCATGGTATTCATCTAGCCATTATTCAAGGAAGAAGTTGTAGGCACTGTGGGTTTCAATTCATTCATTAACCATTAAATGTTGAGTAAGCTCATTTCAATGAAAGCTCTGGAGAACTCTCAGAGGCAAGGCTTCCCAAAGGGTGGCCAAAAGGTCACATGAAGCCAGGCCCATTGAGGTCTACAATGTGAGGTCCATGTGTGTTTTCACTCTCAACTATGGCTGCCAAGTCTTTCAGAATAAAATCATGTGATATCCTGGCTGAGATTCCCTTTGCTCTGTGGAAAGCCAACTTGGGCGTAGATCTCACTTTCCAAGGGCGACTCTCATGCATGGCCTTCTAAAAGCCCAACACAATCCATGGCAATACTTCTCTGAGGTCAATTCCAGAATTCAGTGTCTATGTTGAATCACACAAGAGTTCAAGCCCAGGTGTACCCAGTCATCTCTTCCTACCGCCATACAAATGTTCACAGTTAAAACCAAAACACCCCAACATGCCCCTCATCTTCTTCCATGTAGACACTCATCATAACCTCCGGCTGGAGGTTTCCATGAGGTACACAGCCCACATCCGTGTCCAAAATAAGCTCCCTTGCCCCTCATTTGCCTAACATCAGGGTTGCCTGGACTGCCTTCTTGTGAAACAGAAGTGAAAAAATAGGCCTGGCGTTAATACTGCTCTACTTCTCCAACTTGAGGCCTACTGAGTGTGGGGTTTAGATTCTTTATGTAAATTCATATTTTTTGTTGTTGTACTTTAACTTTTTAATATGTTTTCATTTTTTAAATATTATTATTTTATTATTATTATTATTTTAAACTTTAATTTACATCTTTTAAATGATCATTATTTTTAAATTTTTTTCTTTCTTTCTTTCTTTTCTATTTTTTCTTTTGTCTTATCATTTCTTTTCAATTTTCTGATTTCCCCTTCCTCGAATTCTACCTGCCTACTCTCATTCTCTTTAGTGACTTCTTCCCTTTCCTTCTAATATCTTTTCTTCCAAGCATCAAATAAATTTATAAGAGTAAGCAGTAACTCAACAGTCAAACAGAGCAAGAAGTAACATGAGCAGCACAAAAAATCAAGGAAGAAAATAAGTACAAACAACGAAGGACAGCCAAAATATTCAGGAGGACCTATAGTCATCAGAAAAATGGTCATATAAAGAACTCAAGGAATACCTTAGACAGGTGGAATTGAAACTTAAAGAGGATACGAGACAGCAAATCCAAACAGTGAAAGAACACATTGAAAATGAATTACATAAACAGATAAAAGAAGAAGTTATGCATCTTTATCAGGAGATAGAGATTATAAAAAAATCAAACAATAATTCTAGAAATGAAGGAAACTATAAACCAAATTAAAAAGTCAATTGAGAGTATCACTAACACTTTGGAGCAAGTAGAAGACAGAATGTCAGATAATGAAGACAAAATATATCATCTTGAAATGAATCTAGCCAACACAGAAAGGCTGGTAAAAAATCATGAGTAAAACATCCAAGAGATATGGGATAACATAAAAAAAAATTAATGAGTCATCTGGATAGGTACACAGATTCAAAGCAAGGGAATTAGTAATCTATTGAATGAAATAATTACAGAAATATTTCCAGAAATACAAAGTAAATGGATATACAAATTGGACATGCTTACAGGACACGGAGCACACAAAATCACAGTAGACCAACACCAAGACACATTGTTATGAAGATATCCAATATACAAAACAAAGAGAAAATATTAAAAGCTCTAAGAGAAAGGAGGCAGATTACATTAAGGGGTAAACCAATAAGGTTGAGAATGGATTTTTCATCACAGTCGCTGAAAGCGAGAAGATCCTGGAACAACGTATTTCAAACACTGAAAGACAATGAATGCCAACCAAGAATTCTGTATCCAGCAAAATTAAGCTGCAGTTATGATGATGAAATAAAAATATTTCATGATAAACAAAAGGTAAAAGAATTTGTAGCCAGAAAACCAGCATTGCAAAGCATCTTGAGCAAAACAATACACGAAGAAGAAATGAAAATCAACAACCAAAACCATCAGTGGGAAGTGCCTCAGTAATGACTGAGGGTGGGGGAAAAGCTAATCATGGAGAAACAAACTAAATTAAAAAAAAAAAAAAGATGAATCATCAATCATGAGCGGCAGTACAAACCATATATCAATAGTGACTCTAAATGTTAATGGCTTAAACTCTCCAATAACGCGACATAGGCTGGTAACTTGGATTAAAAATGAATACAACAATATGTTGCCTCCAGGAGACACATCTGAATGGAAAAGACATACACAGGCTGAAGGTGCAAGTTTTGGAAAAAATATACCATGCAACGCTCCCCATAAGCAAGCAGGGGTGGCCATGCTCATATCGAATAAAATCGACTTCAAGACTAATTTAATCAAAAGGGATAAGAAAGGACATTATATACTGTTAAAAGGAACCATTCACCAACAAGACATAAAAATTATCAATATTTATGCACCAAATAATGGTGCTGCAATGTTCAAAAAACAAATTCACCTCAAGTTTCAGAATGAAATACACCACAACACAATAATTATGGGTGACTTCAACACACCTCTCTCACCATTGGACAGATCCTCCAAACAAAAGTGAATAAAGAAACTATAGAACTCAATATCACAATCAATAACCTAGACTTAACTGACATATATCGAATATATCAATCATCATCAAGTGGATATACTTTTTTCTCAGTAGCACGTGGATCCTTCTCAAAAATAGACCATATATTATGTCATAGGGCAACCCTCAGTAAATATACAGGGGTTGAGATAATACCATGAATTTTTTCTCATCATAATGGAATGAAACTGGAAACCAATGATAAAAAAAGGAAGGAAAAATCCTACATCACATGGAAAATGAACAATATGTTACTGAATGATCAGTGGGTTACAGAAGATATAAAGGAGGAAATCAAAAAATTCTTAGAGATACATGAAAATACAGACGCAATATAACAGAATCTATGGGACACAATGAAAGCAGTTTTAAGAGGGAAATTCATCGCCTGGAGGTCATTCCTGAAAAAAAGTAAAAACGAACAAATAAATGAGCTCACACTTCAACTCAAAGCCCTAGAAAAGGAAGAGCAAAACAACAAAAAATGTAGCAGAAAGCAAGAAATAATTAAAATCAGAGCAGAAATCAACGAAATTGAAACAAAAGAAACTATTGAAAAAATTAACAAAACTAAAAGGTGGTTCTTCGAAAAAATAAATATGTTCGACAGACCCTTAGGCATGCTAATGAAGAGAAGAAGCAAGAGAACTCAAATTACTAACATATGGGATGAAAAAGGCAATATTACAACAGATGCTTCCGAAATACAGAAGACAATTAGAAATTATTTAGAAAACCTATATTCCAATAAAATAGAATATAGTGAAGACATCGATAAATTTCTTAAGTCATATGATATTCCCAGACTGAGTCAGAAGGATACACACAATTTAAACAGACCAATGTCAATGGATGAAACAGAAGAAGCAATCAAAAGACTACAAACCAAGAAAAGCCCAGGAACGGATGACTATACAGTGGAGTTTTACAAAACATTTAAAGAAGATTTAATACCAATACTTTTCAAGTTATTTCAGCATAGAGAAAAAGAGGGAGCTCTTCCAAATTCATTCTATGAGGCCAACATCACGCTGATTCCGAAATCAGAAAAAGACACCTCAAAGAAAGAAAACTACAGACCAATATATCTGATGAACCTACATGCAAAAATCCTCAATAAAACTCTGGTGAATCGAATACAAAGGCACATCAAAAAAATTATGCACCATGATCAAGTAGGATTCATAGCTGGGATGCAAGGATGGTTCAATATACGGAAATCAATAAATGTTATTCACCACATCAATAGACTTAAAGATAAGAACCATATGATCATCTCGATAGAAGCAAAAAAAGCATATGACAAAGTACAGCATCCCTTTATGTTCAAAACATTAGAAAAAATAGGGATAATAGGAAGTTACCTCGACATTGTAAAAGCTATCTATGCTAAGCCTCAGGCTAGCATCATTATGAATGGAGAAAAATTGAAGGCATTTCTTCTAAAATCTGGAACAAGACAGGGATGCCCTCTCTCACCACTTCTATTCCAAATAGTTCTCGAAACACTGGCCAGAGCAATTAGACATACTAAAGAAATAAAAGGCATAAAAATAGGAAAATAAGAACGTAAATTATCACTATTTTCGGGTGACATTATTCTATACATAGAAGACACAAAAAGGTGTACAAAAACTACTAGAACTAAAAAATGAATGACCTGCGACCCACCGGCAGGTCAGGCCAAGAAACCTGCAGAGGGGCACAGCTGCCCCACCCACCTGCAAGGTAGGCAATACCGTGACCACTGACAAAACAGGCCCAGTGGCCCGTCTGACACATCACCCCGGTTGGGGGAGGGGCAGAGCCACCACCAGCACCTGTTAGGTAGACAGACCTGCAAACGACAGACAGAACAGGCCTAGCGGCCAGCGGAGGTGCAGAGCCGCTGCTCACGCCTGCAAGGTAGGCGAACCTGTGACCACCGAAAGAACAGGCCCACCGAAAGTAGAGGCACAGCAGCCTGCCGGCATAGTAGGCACATTGCCCCAATTGGAGGAGGGGCAGAACCACCGCCAAAGCCTGCGAGGGAGACTTTGCAACTATACAAGAGCAATATAAATATATAGGGGGAAAATCAATAACACAACAGTTTCACCAAGCAGAAAGAAACGCGATCAGTATGAAAAGACAAGGAAAGAAAGGACCAGAAGCAATGCAGGTCAACTCAAATTTAGAAGAGGCAATATCTGCAGCAGATGGAATGTCAGATAAAGAATTCAGGATATACATGCTTCAGATTATCTGGAGTCTCAAGGAAGACATTAGACAGCATAATCAGACAATGAAAGACCAGTTTGACCACTTCGAAAATGAATTACATAAACAAATACAAGAAGCAAAAGATCAATTATACAGGGAGATCAAGGTTATAAAAAACAAACAAACAGAAATCCTGGAAATGCAGGAAACAATAAACCAAATTAAAAACTCAATTGAGAATACTACCAGCAGAGTAGAACACTTAGAAGATAGAACATCAGAAAATGAAGACAAAGTATTTCAACTGGAGAAGAACATAGACAGCTCAGCAAAGCTGTTAAGAAACCATGAGCAGAACATTCAAGAAATATGGGATAACATAAAGAGACCAAACTTAAGAGTCATTGGGATACAGGAAGGTATAGAGTTCCAAACAAAAGGAATGAGCAATCTATTCAATGAAATAATACGAGAAAACTTCCCAGACTTGAAGAATGAGACAGAATCCCATATCCTAGAAGCCTACGGGACGCCGAATGTGCAAAATCATAAGAGATCCACACCTAGACACATTATAATGAAGATGCCCAACATACAGAATAAGGAGAGAATTTTAAAAGCTACAAGAGAAAGGAAGCAGATTACATTTAGGGGTAAACCAATCAGGATAACAGCTGATCTTTCAACACAGACTCTGAAAGCTAGAAGATCCTGGAATAACATATTTGAAACACTGAAAGAAAATGGGTTCCAACCAAGAATTGTGTATCGAGCAAAATTAAGCTTCAGTATGGAAGATGAAATTAAAACCTTCCATGATAAACAAAAGTGAAAAGAATTTGAAGCTAGAAAACCATCTCTTCAAAACATCCTCGGCAAAACATTGCAGGAAGAGGAAATGGAAAATAACAATGAAAACCAACAGCGGGAGGGAGTACAGTAAAGAGGGGGAATAATCAAAGAGGAAAACAAACCATGTTTAGTAACATAAATAAACCAATATGACTGGAAGAACAACCCATATCTCAATAATAACCCTAAATGTTAATGGCTTAAACTCACGAATTAAGAGACACAGGCTAGTAGAATGGATCACAAAACAAGACCCAACAATATGCTGCCTTCAGGAGACGCATTTGATAGGAAAAGACATACATAGACTGAAGGTGAAAGGTTGGGAAAAATCATATCACTCTTATGGACTTCGGAAACAAGCACGAGTGTCCATACTCATATCAAATAAAATAGATTTCAAGCCAAAGTTAATCAAAAGGGATGAAGAGGGACACTACATACAGCTCAAGGGAACCATACACCAACAAGACATCACAATCATAAATATATATGCCCCAAACAATGGTGCAGCTATGTTCATCAACCAAACTCTTCTCAAGTTCAAGAGTCTAATAGACCACCATACAATAATTATGGGAGACTTCAACACACCTCTCTCACCACTGGATAGATCTTACAAAGAAAAGATGAATAAGGAATCTATAGAACTCAATAACATAATTAATAACCTAGACTTAATTGACATATATAGAATATACCACCCAAGATCAAGCAGTTACACTTTTTTCTCAGCAGCACTTGGATCCTTCTCAAAAATAGATCATATATTATGTCACAGGGCAACTCTTAGACAATATAAAGGAGTAGAGATAATACCATGCATCTTATCTGAACATAATGAAATGAAATTGAAAATCAACGATAAAAGAAGTAAGGAAAAATCATGCATCAATTGGAGAATGAAAAATAGGTTACTGAATGATAAATGGGTTATAGAAGACATCAAGGAGGATATTAAAAAATTCTTAGAGATAAATGAAAACACAGACACAACATATCGGAATCTATGGGACACATTGAAAGCAGTTCTAAGAGGAAAATTTATTGCTTGGAGTTCATTCCTTAAAAAAAGAAAAAAAACAACAAATAAATGATCTAATACTTCAACTCAATGTCCTAGAAAAAGAAGAGCAAAACAACAGCAAAAAAGTAGAAGACAAGAAATAATTAAAATCAGAGCAAAAATTAATGAAATTGAAACAAAAGAAACAATTGAAAAAATTGACAAAACTAAAAGTTGGTTCTTTGAAAAAATAAATAAAATTGACAGACCATTAGCCACGCTAATGAAGAGAAGAAGAGAGAGAACTCAAATTACTCGCATATGGGATGAAAAAGGCAATATCACAACAGACACTTCAGAAATACAGAAGATTATCAGAAATTATTTTGAATCCTTATACTCCAATAAATTAGAAGATAGTGAAGGCATCGATAAATTTCTTAAGTCATATATTTGCCCAGATTGAGTTAGGAGGATATTGACAACCTAAACAGACAAATATCAACTGAGGAAATAAAGAAGCCATCAAAAGACTACCAACTAAGAAAAGCCCAGTACCGGATGGGTATACAGCAGAGTTTTACAAAACCTTTAAAGAGGAACTAATACCAATACTTTTCAAGCTATTTCAGGAAAATGAAAAACAGGGAGAACTTCCAAATTCATTCTATGAGTCCAACATCACCCTGATTCGTAAACCAGACAAAGACACTCCAAAGAAAGAAAACTACAGACCAATATCTCTAATGAACCTAGATGCAAAAATGCTCAATAAACTTCTCGCGAACCGGATACAAAAACATATCAAAAAAATTGTGCACCATGATCAGGTAGGATTTATCCCTGGGATGCAAGGTTGGTTCAGTATACGAAAATCAATAAATGTTATTCACCACATCAATAGGCTTAAATATAAGAACCATATGATCATCTCGATAGATGCGGAAAAAGCATTCGACAAAGTACAGCATCCCTTTATGTTCAAAACTCTAGAAAAACTAGGAATAACAGGAACATACCTCAATATTGTAAAAGATATCTATGCTAAGCCTCAGCCTAGCATCATTCTGAATGGAGAAAAACTGAAGGCATTCCCTCTAAAATCTGGTACAAGACAGGCATGCCCTCTCTCACCACTTCTGTTCAACATAGTTCTCGAATCACTGGCCAGTGCAATTAGACAGACAAAAGAAATTAAAGGCATAAAAATAGGAAAAGAAGAACTCAAATTATCACTATTTGCAGATGACATGATTCTATACCTAGCAGACCCAAAAGGGTCTACAAAGAAACTATTAGAGCTAATAAATGAATTCAGCAAAGTGGCAGGATATAAAATCAACACGCATAAATCAAAGGCATTCCTGTATATCAGCGACAAATCCTCTAAAATACATATGAGGACAACCACCCCATTCACAATATCCTCAGAAAAAATAAAGTACTTGGGAATCAACCTAACAAAAGAGGTGTAAGACTTATACAATGAATACTACAGAACCCTAAAGAGAGAATTGAAGAAGATCTTAAAAGATGGAAAAATATACCCTGTTCATGGATAGGTAGAATTAACATCATCAAAATGGCGATATTAACAAAAGTTCTCAATAGGTTTAATGCAATGCCAATCAAAATCCCAATGGCATTTCTTGTAGAAATAGAGAAAGCAATCATGAAATTCATATGGAAAAATAAAAGACCCAGAATAGCAAAAACATTGCTAAGCAGGAAGTGTGAATCAGTCAGTATAGCTATACCAGACTTCAAACTATACTACAGAGCAATAGAAACAAAAACAGCATGGTACTGGTACCAAAACAGGCGGGTGGACCAATGGTACAGAATAGAGGACACAGAAACCAATCCACAAAACTACAACTATCTTATATTCGATAAAGGGGCTAAAAGCATGCAATGGAAGAAGGCTAGCATCTTCAACAAATGGTGTTGGGAAAACTGGAAATCCATATGCAACAAAATGAAACTGAATCCCTTTCTCTCACCATGCACAAAAGTTAACTCAAAGTGGATCAAGGAACTTGATATCAAATCAGAGACATGGCGTCTGATAAAAGAAAAAGTTGTCTATGATCTACATACTGTGGGGTCGGGATCCAAATTCCTAAATAGGACACCCATAGCACAACAGTTAATAACTAGAACCAACAAATGGGACTTACTCAAACTAAAAAGTTATTTTCTCAGCAAAAGAAACAATAAGAGAGGTAAATAGGTAGCCTACGTCCTGGGAACAAATCTTTACTCCTCACACTTCAGACAGAGCCCTAATATCCAGAATATACAAAGAACTAAAAAAATTAGACAATGAGATAACAAATAACCCAATCAACAAATGGGCCAAGGACCTGAACAGAAATTTCTCAGAGGAGGACATACAATCAATCAAGAAGTATATGAAAAAATGCTCACCATCTCTAGGTGTCAGAGAAATGCAAATAAAAACCACCCTAAGATACCATCTCACTCCAGTAAGATTGGCAGCCATTAGGAAGTCAAACAACAACAAGTGCTGGCGAGGATGTCGGGAAAAGTGTACTCTTGTACATTACTGGTGGGACTGCAAATTGGTGCGCCCAATTTGGAAAGCAGTATGGAGATTTCTTGGAAAGCTCGGGATGGAACCACCATTTGATCCAGCTATTCCCCTTCTCGGTCTATTCCCTAAAGACCTAAAAAGAGCACACTATAGGGTCACTGCTACATCCATGTTCATAGTAGCACAATTCACAATAGCAAGACTGTGGAACCAACATAGATGTCCTTCAATAAAAGAATGGATAAAAAAATGTGGCATTTATACACAATGGAATATTACTCTGCATTAAGAAATGACAAAATCATAGAATTTGGAGGGAAATGGATGGCATTAGAGCAGGTTATGCTAAGTGAAGCTAGCCAATCCCTTAAAAACAAATGCCAAATATCTTCTTTGATATAAGGAGAGTAACTAAGAACAGAGTAGGGACGAAGAGCATGAGAAGAAGATTAACATTAAACAGGGATGAGAGGTGGGAGGGAAAGGGAGAGAGAAGGAAAATTGGATGTAAATAGAAGGAGACCCTCAGGGGTATACAAAATTACATACAAGAGGAAGTGAGGGGAAAGGAGGAAAAATATAAGGGGGAGAAATGAATTACAGTAGAGGAGGTAGAGAGAGAAGAGGGGAGGGGAGGGGGGAGGGGGGATAGTAGAGGATAGGAAAGGCAACAGAATACAACAGTCACCAGAATGGCAATATGTAAATCAATGGTTGTGCAATTGATGTGATTCTGCATTCTGTATATGGGGTAAAAATGGGAGCTCATATCCCACTTGAATCAAAGTGTGAAATATGATATATCAAGAACTATGAAATGTTTTGAACAACCTACAATAAAATTAATTAAAAAAAACCAGCATGGTACTGGTACCAAAACAGGCGGGTGGACCAATGGTACAGAATGGAGGACACAGAGATTAATCCAAAAAGCTACAACTATTTTATATTTGATAAAGGAGCTAAAAGCATGCAATGGAGGAAATATAGTATCTTCAACAAATGGTGTTGGGAAAAATGGAAATCCATGTGCAACAATATGAAACTGAATTCCTTTCTCTCGCCATGCACAAAAGGTAACTCATAGTGGATCAAGGTGCTAGATATGAAATCAGAGACTCTGTGTCTGATAGAAGAAAAAGTTGGCTCTGATCTACATATTATGGGGTCGGGCTCCATATTCCTTTATATGACATCCATAGCACAAGAGTTAATAACAAGAATCAACAAATGGGACTACTTAAACTGAAAAGTTTTTTATCAGCAAGAGAAAGAATAAGAGAGGTAAATAAGGAGCATACATCATGGGAACAAATTTTTACTCCTCACACTTCAGATAGAGGCCTAATATCCAGAATATACAAAGAACTCAAAAAATTAGACAATAAGATAACAAATAACCCAATAAACAAATGGGTCAAGGACTTGAACAGACACTTCTCAGAGGAGGACATACAATCATTCATCAAGTACATAATAAAATGCTCACCATTTCTAGCAGTCAGAGAAATTCAAATCAAAATCACCCTAAGATACCATCTCACTCCAGTAAATTGGTAGCCATTATGAAGTCAAACAACAACAAGTGCTGGCAAGGATGTGGGGTAAAAGATACTCTTGTACATTGCTGGTGGGACTGTAAACTGGTGTGGCCAATTTGGAAAGCAGTATGGAGATTCCTGGGAAAGCTGTGAATGGAACCACAATTTGACTCAGCTATTGCCCTTCTCTGACTATTCCCTGAAGACCTTAAAAGAGAGTAATACAGGGATACTACCACATGGATTTTCATAGCAGTACAATTCACAATTGATACACTGTGGATCCAACCCAGATGCCCTTCAATAGATGAATGGATAAAAAAAATGTGGCATTTATACACTATGGAGTATTACGCAGCACTAAAAAATGACAAAATCATAAAATTTGCAGAAAAATGGATGGCACTGGAGCAGATTATGCTTAGTGAAGATAGCCAATCCCTAAAAAATAAATACCAAATATCTTCTTTGATATAATGAGAGCAACTAAGAACAGAGCAGGGAGCAATAGCAGGAAGAAAAGATTAACTTTAAACAGAGACATGAGGTGGGAGGGTAAGTGAGAGAAAAGGGAAATTGCATGGTAATGGAGGGAGACCCTCATTGTTACACAAAATTACATATTGTTGTGAGTGGAATGGGAAAATAAACATGGAGTGAAATAAATTACAGTAGATGGGGAAAAAAGAGAAGATCGGAAGGAAGGGGAAGGGAGATAGTAGAGTATAGGAAAGGTAGCAGAATACAACAGTAGCTAATAGGGCATTATGTAAAAATGTGGATGTGTAATCGATGTGATTCTGTAATCTCTATTTGGGCTAAAAATGGGAGTTCATAAGCCACTTGAATCTAATGTATGAAATATTATATGTCAAGAGATTTTTAATGTTTTGAGCAACCAATAAAAGAAAAAAAGTAGCAATATATATGCCAATCGAAATTCATCATGAAATATATATAATCCACAGATTGAAAAAATTCATTTTACTGAACATGGATTAATGTATAATGTTATTCAACTAGGAAGCTCACCCATAGGTTGAATTTTCAGTTCCAACAGCATTTAGGAGGAGTTATCCTTTCTCACAATTTGCATCTGCCAATTCAGTTACCTCACAAGTATGTACGTGTGGTACCAGGTAGAATTCTATATGTGCATATAAAAATACATGTGCTGAATTGGCTACAGAGAAAGGGAGACAGGAATTCACATATTTGTTAATTTTAAAAACACATGTAGAACTATTTCAACAAAAAAATGACTAGATTTATAACTCCTACACTATATAATGCAAAAGGCAATTGTAACAATACACCATGCCTCCTCTGAACTGCTTGTATTTCTATTCTGTTTGGGTTATTTTTCACCATCATATTAGAATTATTAGTCAGAGTATAGTAAGGTATGTGTTAGTTTCAGGGCTTCAGTATTTCAAATAGAAAATTGAAAAATGAATCGAATGTGTATGTAAATATGTGCTACACAAAAATCTTCCCACTCACATTCAGAACAATGCCTTGATATTACCTTGGCCCAAGTAAGACACAATTAGAGTAGAAAAGTGTGAAAATCTGTGAATACATATCTGGAATGGAATATGCTCGGGAGTTCACAACCTTGGTGGGGGTAGAGGAGTTTCCAAAAGTAAAGAACAGTGTAAACACTCCACAAACATGGAGCTCTGCTGGCCTAAGACTTCTTGGAAAACTGCCTCTGAGGTTGGGCACTTGAAATATATGTTGTTGTCATGAGCTTTAACTTCCTTTGTAGTGAGACCATCAAAATGGGTCTGCATCTATGTGACCTGGAAGACATGGTTTCTTATATTCCAATGACCATGAGGCAGCAGTGCTGAATTCTCTCTTTGTATGTAAACTGTGGCCACTGGAGGCTAAGTGTCTCCTCGTGTGGACTGTGAAGACATTTGGTCATCCTCCACTTTTCGTGGTGTTTCTTGCTGCTGCACTGGGAATTTGGTATTTGCTTCACCAAATACAAGGAGTTCTACTAGGATACAGTGCTGAAGGGAGTTCTGTCACGTGTGGTTTGTCAGGGTCTGCAGGAGAATGCACCAACCAGGCTTCTATCCCACACAGCTTGCCCCAATAACCATAGTAAACTGATTCTGAACATTGCCCTGAAACCTCTCCATATAAAAAATGCCTTTACATATAAGTGTCTGATTTCTGCACTATGTCAGTCATAATCCATTTGGAAGCCAATGGCCGATCCACATGGCCCCACCATGGTGTTTTATCACACACCTGCCCACCACTGCTCTAGGCCCACTACTCAGCAGGATACAAATTACTGGCATCTCTGTTCTACACCATTTTCATAAAACCCAGTAAAACAAAGCATTCTCTGGTATACACATGATCAACCACAGGATTTCCAAAGATTCTCCAGTGCCACCTGGTCATGGAAATTTCAAAAATTTCATGGTATTTATCTAGCCATTTTTCAAAGATTAAGTTGGAGGCACTGTGGGTTTCAAATTATTCAGGAACCATTAAGTGTTGAGAAAGCTCATTTCAATGAAAGCTCTGGAGAACACTCACAGGCAAGGCTTCTCAAAGAGTTGCCAAAAGGTCACATGAAGCCAGGCAAATTGAGGCCTACAATGTGAGGTCCATGTGTGTTTTGACTCTCAACTATACCTGCCAATCTTTCAGAATAAAATCATGTGATATCCTGGCTGAGGTTCCCATTGTTTTGTGGAAAGACACCCTGGGCCTAGATCTCAGTTTCCATGGGTGAGTCTCATGCATGGCCTTCTAAAATCCCAACACAATTCATGGCAATACTTCTCTGAGTTCAGTTCCAGAACTCAGTCTCTAAGGGGAATCACGCCAGAGTTCAAGCCCAGGTGGAACCAGTCATTCCTTCCAACCACCACAAAAATGACCACAATTAAAATCAAAACACTCCCACAGGGCCCTCATCTTCTTCCATATAGACACTCATCATAACCTCTGGCTGGAGATTTCTATGAGGGGCACAGCCTAAGAAAGTGTCCAAAATAAGCTCACTTGCCCCTCATTTGCCTAAAATCATGGTGGCCTAGACACTACCCCTGTGAACATGGAGTGATCAAATATTCCTGCTGTTAAAGTGTTCCGCTTCTCCAATTTGAGGCCCACTGGCTGTGAGGTATAGATTCTTTATGTGATTTGGAGTCATGAGAAAACCCAAGCACATATGGGCAAGCCTCTGCAGGGATTTGAAGAACTCATTTAATCCAAAGAATCCCTATTCTCACTTAATGGAGGTCAGGAACCTAAAACAAGAAGGCAAAAAAATTCATCCACAATGACTTCTCTTTTGGCCATTTCGGTTTGGGAACCACATGGGATTTTTCTTTAGATCCATTGGGTGCTGAGAATCTAAGTCACAGCCTCACACAAGGACCAGAGACTGATTCAGACACATCCCATTCCAAAGCAATTAAGCAAAGAGCCACAGGTGAAGCCCATTCATTTCCATATGAAAACAGTTTTCTTCAGGCTTCACAAAGGGTTGGCATGAGGCAAAGACCTTCCTGACATTCAGGGTAATTGAAACACAAGTAAGCAAATGGCCCAAGAAGGGTTTCTTCACTGAGACTTTACTGGTCACACTGATATCTGAGTTTTCTGAGATGCTCTCAATCTCTTCAGCTATCCAGTACATGGCCATGTCACAGAGCCTTGTGGTGTTACATATCTGGGACACAAAACCATGAGCGTATTCTGTAGAGTGGCCAGAATTCACGAAGAAAACAGTAACTTAAGAAGACTGTAGGTGTTGCCCATCCATAAGGCAAAGTGAAGTCCATTAATCTATTGGGCAGTATTAATGTGGGGAAGCTTTCTACTAGAGAAAACAAATCCATTGATGCATTCTCTTTTCTAATGTCTACAACCACGGATACAGTGGGATACACAGACATAGAAACCCTCACAATGTCAAAGGACTTACTAGAAACAGTCCACTCCACACCAGAAAAAAACGCCTTTCCTACATATTCTCAGAACATGAGAAAAAAACCACAAACTCACACCCACAACGGCAAAGCCACCTCCTTCCCCCAAGTAGGTCTGTGACTATCCAGAGTGTCTTCTGACTGGTGGGCCATATTATGTTCCCCCGAAATGGCCTGTCCTCTCTCAGATCTGGTCTCCTTGGCCAACTATGTGAAGTTGTCAGGAGACAGCAGTGAGCCACTACCTGCTTTCTCAGGGAAGGTGCCTATTCAGAGCTCTGCTGGCAATTGGCCATCCTCACATCAGTAGGTACCAAGAAAGACTGACTCTGTCCTTGGAAAAAGCAAACAAGTTAGCCCAATGGGACTAGGACTGGGACTGGCTCTGGCTGCCTGGCTTCCTGGATCCCAAGTTCAGAGAATTCAATCACCAAGGAAGTGAGGAGAGGTCACTTCCTTCAGGAACTGAATGAGGTCACTGCCTTGAAAACCACTTTGTCCTAACAGTTGCTTCCAAGGGTCCCATGATATGGAGGCTGCCCCAACATCCTCTGACACATTCAGAAGTTAGAATGGAATATCAAGCTTAGGCACCCAGGTACAGCTCTCCACACAGGCCTGGTTTCTTCCAACTTCTTTACAATAAGAAAAGAGAGGCTGACTTAGACCCATCAATTCATCCTGACCAGGTTGTTTGCCATGGAAGATTTCTATTGCTCTCTCAGGTCCTACATAGCTGCATAAATCTTCTCCAAGGATCATTTCTCCATGGATCTTTGAGGTTCTCAGAAGGTGGAAGATCACCTACATTCCTATATTGTAAGACCAACTCTGTCCCTGCTCTTCTGTAAGTTATATTGACGGAACAGTGTATGTTTAGGGTTGATAACATGTTTGATTTGGGTTCCTAATCATTTTGCGAGATGAATAATGGTATTGGCAACCTTCGATATTTACAAGAGTATATAGGTGAAATATAAGTATGAAAGCAGAAAATTAGGAAAGATTTGAAGCCCAGAAGGGAATTGGACCCTTAAGTGGTATACTTAGCTTTGAGTTATGTGCTGCACAGTTGTCTCAGATAAATCAATATACAATGGCAGAGGACCTTGTACCTTGGATGATTGAATGTTGAAGAGAACATCCAGTCAAAAAGCGATATTCAGTACGATGAGGAAGGTAGTCGTTAGGTTTAGAATGAAGAGTGAGTATAGGATTTGGACAAAAAGTTCTTTAGCAATAGGGTTTCGGTTAGAGAGTGAGTGTTAATGTCAGCACATATGAAGAGTCAGTCACAATGATGAACTGGGGAAAATATGAGGGAAAGCAGATATCAATAAAGACATTAGGAAATCAAGCAAAGTACAAAGTGAGTGATAGGATTAGACATTTTCAACAGGCTTGAGGTTGAATATATAATCTTAGGAAGAAACAAATATGTAGTCACCAATAGGATTGACATTTGAGAGCATTAGGCAACCTGGACATAGATGTTTTTAGTAATCCATGCTCACTTTCCATTTAGGCTTTGGTACAATTGAAAGTGTGACCCTTGCTTTTTGTGTCCAGAATATTTCTGTGATAAAATGTATATGTATATCACGTGACATGAGTATTTCTAACACCATTTCCAGGAGCAATATTTTGAAGACATATAAATTTGTATTGGGGTACAAATAGGTATACCCTCTGTCTATGAATATAGCAATAACGCATGAATAGACCATACTGGGAATAAATAATATAACTGGATCCACTTTAAATAATGGATTGAATGGATATCTGAAAATATATAAGAAATGTTATAATGATGCACAATCAATCATTCCAACCAGTTATATATCTAATGGTCATCTTAGGGTTATGTTTTATCATGAAGGATGTGTGAGTTTTGCTTAAAAATTGATCATGGAAATTGAAAATAATATATTTGAAAAAAGTCTCATGAAAACACCATTCAAGAAACATAGGGAAATACATGTGTTCTGGAGCAAGAAGTGATTGAAAGTGAAACAAATGCCTATAAATTTGCTAAGTAGTGGATGAAATATATATCCTATGATGTGCATAAACTGAAGAAATAGTAATGTACCAGTGTTGAATAATAATTAATGTCAAAATACACATCATGTCCCATAGGAATCTACTAGCATTGATGTTAAACTAGGTCAGTTAATGTAGAAATACTAGGATTTGTTTGCACCTTTCACTGAAGTTAGTTTTCAGTACTAGGAAACAAATATGTATTTCAGGTGGATGAATATTTCTGAGAATAATCTTGTGAAAAGTTGATTATTAATCCACATACATGAACATGAATGAATTTAGGGAGTGTATATAAGACACATATATTTCATATTTTGAAAAATCTGGAGATTTATTTTGTATATATATATATATATATATATATATATATATATATATATATACACACACACACACACACACACAAACACACACACAAACAAAGACATTCAAAAGTAGAATTATATATGCCAATCGAATTTCACCATGAAATATATATCATCCACAGATCCAAAAATATTCATTTTACTGAACATGGATTTATGTATAATGTTATTCAACTAGGAAGCTCACCATTAGCTTGAATTTTCAGTTCCAACAGCATTTAGGTGGAGTAATCTCTTCTCACAATTTGTATCTGCAATGTCAGGCACCTCACAAAAATGTACGTGTGATATCAGGTAGGATTCTATATGTGTATATAAAAATTAATGTACTGAATAGGTTACAACGAAAGGGAGATAGGAATTCACATATTTGTTAACTTTAATACACATATAAAACTATTTCAATTAAAAAATGACTAGATTTATAACACCTACCTTTTATCTTGCAGAAGGCAAGTCCAATATACACCATGCCTCCTCTGAACTGCTTGTATTTCAATTCCGTTTGGGTTATTTTTCTCCATCATATTAGTATTTGTAGTTAGCGTCTAGAAGGGTATGGGTTATTGTCAGGAATTCAGTATTTCAATTGGAAAATTGGAAAGTGAATCCAATGTGTATGCAATTATGTGCTGCACAATATTCTTCCCACTCTCATCCAGAACAATGGCTTGACATTAACTTCGCCCCAAGTAAGACGCAATTAGAGAAGAAGAGTTAGAAATTCTGTGAATACATATCTGGAATGGAAAATGCTCAGGAGTTCACAACCTTGGAGGTGGTAGAGGATTTTCCAAAAGTAGGGGACAGGGTTGATCACCCAACATGATCCTTCATTAAAATTGTGAGCCATCTTGCCACAAAGCCATGAAAAGATAATTTTTGCTTTACTATAAATTACTGCAAATTCTGAACCTGCTTAGAATGCCTGACCATGTTTTGAACTCACCCATGCCTGGCTCTCTGACCAGATAACAGCCCTCTCTGAAACTTTAATGACACCTCATAAATATTCGCCTTCCCTGGCCAGACAATGACCCTCTCTGAGGCTCTAATGGTGCTCATAATTTCTGATGCTGGGGCCAGAAAAAACAAATGTAAACTACAATTAGTGTGATGCTTGTCAAAGTTCTGTTTTCTGTAACCCCCCTTTTGTGTAACTTTCTGGGCTATAAAGCTGGGCTGTAGGAAAGGTGGGGTTGCTGTCTTGTTCCCGCCATTTTGATAGGGAGAGGCAGCCTGGCTGGTTGAAATATTAAGCTTGCCTTAATTTGATTTTAATTGGAGTCAGTGGTCTTTTCTTGTGTCCTGGACTAACATTTTGGAGTTCCCCAGCAACATGACCCGACCAGAACACAAAGCCAGACTGCTGGAAATTCTGAAGCTGGCCTATCCTCCAGGACTCCGGGCTGGAGAGCCAAGTTCCAAGGCCTTGGAATGAGCCTTCAGTCCGTGGATCACTGCAGTGAACCATCGCACTAAAACTATTATCAAGCACCTGGTGGAGGAGGCCTTCATAGGTAAGAGGCGCCTTTATAACATCTGATATCCGGTTAAGGGACTACTCTTCTGATGACAGAGAGGTGGCCTGGGAAGGCTCACATATACTCCTGTCCGGGACAGTAATAGGAATCCTTCTTTCCTCTGTTCTTTTCTGTAGGGAATACCTCTGATAGTGTAGAGAGGTGCCGACTGGCACGCAGGAGCTCCTACCCCGGAGCTTTAGCAAGACGCTGCATTGCTCCTCTGGTTTTCTGTTTATTCGCCGAGTTTCTGTTTTTTTTTGTGTGTTTTGTTCTGTGTTCTAAATGTTTTTTATTTGTTTGTTTTTGTGCGTTTTGTTGTGTGATTTCTGTGGTAAAAACTTAAGGATATTGGACGTGAAAATGGGTAATAAAGCATGTAAGCCTGTCACCCCTTTGGACTGTGTTTTAAAGAAATGTGATGCACTATACCCCCCTTTGTTAAGCAGGATGAGAGAAGCCCCTAGCTGGCTGTGTGGAGCACACCCACTGCAGAGGGCAATGCCTGCTGGAGACCTAATAACTGAGTATCTCCCAGGTTAACAAGTGAAGCTCCTTTAAAACCCCTTGTCCCTCCAGATCAAGAGAGTCACAACTTTGGACAGAGTCCCCTGTTTTTATCCTTTGTTAGCAAAGCAGTAAACCTCCCTTTTACTTTTTCTCAAACTCTGTCCTTATATTAAATTGGTATTAATTGGCTTCAAGGTCCAGAACCGAAATTTAAGTTACGAATTTTGATACCCCCCCGACCCCGGAATTTTTGAGAGCTGACTACTGAAATGTTAGGAGATTCAGCATGCTTGGGGTGGAACCAAACCAGAGGAGCTAATCCTGTAAGTAAAAGACGGGACTGAGGGACTCCCAGCAGCTGCCGAAGTCCTGTTGCTTCAGTAAATTCCCTCCTTCCTTCCCTGCACTGTAAGTATTATGCCACCTCTGTTTTCTTAAAAAAGAGAAAAAGAAAAAGGAGACACTAAATGCAGTAAAGTCACCATGGAGACCTTTGATATTACATTTCAGGTTGCCCCTCTGTGAAAACATCTGATGCCCTTGTGGGGACATCTATCATGCCACTGGTGTAGGAGATTTTTCTCTTATCTGCTGTTTTAAAGGCTTCTGTCCTGTCAGCCATAATCTGGAGCTCCTTTCTGTCTGTCTTTTGTCTTTGTTTCTGGCCATTTAAGACATGTGCAATAATGTGTTGATATTATAAATTGTTTCTTGGGAATGATCTTAGCTGAATGTGTGTCTAAATGATGATGTTTTATTGTAACAATATGGTATCTAGATGGGTTTTTGTAGCATTGCTCAATCTTGCAGTTAAAAGTCGGGTTTAGGTAATTTTTTAGTTTATGATTTCAGATAATTCATGCCAGAGAACTTAAATACTTAAAATGGAAAACTAAAGAATTCTACTTCCAAGTTGGCAAGTAACTTCCCAATCATTTAGTCTTTTTTTTTCACCAATTTTTAATTGGGTAGCCTGGGAAAATGTCACAGTGTGTCAGTGCATTAATTTGGACAAGGATAGTAAATCATAGTATGGTATCTGTTGACAAAACAAGATGTTAAGGTATAAAATTTTGAATTGTATCTTAATATTGTATCATAATTTTCAACATCCTCACCTGAAAATGATGGTTAAAGTGCCTTAGGCCTGAGGTGTCCGCTAAGAATAGCAGTTTTGTCCAGCTCCTTCCAGAACTCAGCCAGGACTTATGTTGAAATGTAAATGAAAGAAGCCTGCAAGCTCAGTAGGAGACTGATCTGATGTCTAAGTGGGAAAAAAAAGGTAAATCGTATGGTATTTACTAATTACTGTCCAGTCATTTTTTCTAGGACTCTCATTTTTTTCCTTAGATTCTGTATTTTTTTTTGAGCTCATTATTTTGATCCTAGAGAACTAGGTTAATATTTTTCTCATCAGTTCTATCTTTGACCAACAGTGGAGTTCTGAAACATTGCAATGGAGATTTCACCTGTGAAAAGCTACAAGGCCTTACTATTATTATTTGTGCACACTTTTGTTATGTGTTGTATGTCCATATATCCATATGTTCGTATATCATATATATGATATACAAATTAACATATATAAGGAGCGATCATTAAAAAAAACCACTCATAAAAACAAATTTTAAAAAGTGGATTCGAAGATCTTTAATTCACGTGAGTTAAATGGTTCACTTTAAATTTGGATAAACAAATAACAATAAATGTCTTTAAATTTAAGCTTACAAGTTTTTCTAGCTGCTCAAAAATCTAATAAAATATTAATGTCTATAAAATGTCTAATATGCCTTGGTTCTAGGACTTTTCCTTTAACAAAAAATGGTTTACACTGTTCAATACATTTCTCTAATATTTTGATAAATAAGTGAAGTAAATTTGATATGGGATTACTCATTCATGAGTACTTTTGTTAGATATCTGATTGATTTAGTAAGGTCTGTATAAGTTTGTTCTAAAGTCTGTATAAGATTGTAAAAATCAGTCATGTGATAAAGCGACACAAATTTCTGAAAACAAAAGTTTACCCATAACATTGTGTTTATTTTTATTTTTCTAGAGCAAGCAACCATAAAAATTAGACAACTGATTAAATAAGAACTGTTATTTTAGAGCACTGTACTGGAATTTCTTTAAAAGCTAAATTTGGTTAATGTAAAAACATCAATGTCATTGTGATGCTATTAATGTGCTCATATCTTCCAGGTATACAAGTCTGTAAGGTAGAAACTTTAAAAGAGCATTACATCAAGCTGGTGTTCTGAAGTTGTATGGTAAAAAAAATATATATATTGGGGATTTATTTACTTGTTATCAATAAGATATGTAAAGTTTTATGTTACTTTTTACATTGGGGAAAAATTTAAATATATTTTTAAGTTAATGAGCGCCTAATCTATGTAAAGGTTAAAAACTTTCAGCCTTTCTTTAATTCATGTTTTAAATGTGATATCATATGGTGTTAGCTAATGTTCATGTGACCTCAAACAATTTATGTAAACTGTGTAAGATGATATTTAAAAAAAAAAGATCAGCTTTAGAACTAAAAGACTTAAGATTTATATAGAGCCCTGCCTTACCTGAGATAAGGCTCTGTGTCTCATCTTACAACATGTGAGAATATCTACGAAAGCAGTAGGTCAGATGTTATTTAATTTAAAGTTATGTTCAGAAGTTTTTTTTTTTTTCTGTCAAGATTACTAGGATCTCAAAAAGGGGATATAATTTATAACTCAGCCAAAAATTCAGGGTAGCTATTACACGAACTAAGTATTTTTACTCTTGTTAATTTTATTTTGCAATTTCCTTATAAGTTAACTAAAGATTCCCTGTTAGTGTTTTACAAAAGAGTTGCTTTTGAACACAACATTGGTTAATTTAAGATAATAAGGCATCACCTACAAGACAGTAAAATACAGATCCCAAATAATAAAAAGATAAATAATTTTAAATTATAGACATTAAAGCACAGTACTCTTAATATAAGGCTGTTAAAATTTATTTGCTGGATGTTTAAGATTAGGATTTAAAATTTAATTTAAATGAAAAGGGACAATAAAACAAATTTTGGCTCTTGCCCTCTGAGTCAGTTTGTATCCAGGGAACAGGAGACTTCTCTAAAGAACTTTGCAACTCTCAGCCACATAAACTCCTGATCAGGAAGATTAATGAGGCCACTGGAGAACAGAAAGCCAATCAGTGCATTTTCTACGAAGAAGAGAGTCATCAGAGAAGGGAGATATTCCTGATGCTTCTGAGAGAAGTCACATGGTCAAGCAAGACCTGGAATCACCTAGCGCAAATGGCACTAGCAGAACTGAGAAGCTGCTCTCAAGTTTCCCCAGAAATGACTCCCATAAAATCTCAGCTGACTGTTAACAATAGATAGAAACAAAAGTCAGTTTTACTGATTTATCTTAAACTCTTAGCAAAGACAGATAAACCCAAAATACAGCCATTCCTGGGCATTTTAAATAATAATAGTAATGAAAATATTTTCACGTATACACTTTATGGTAGCCTCCCAAAATAAGTAAGACTGGAGGCTACAAAGAAGGATTCTCAGAGAGGAATGCCTGATGAGAATAAAAAGAGACTATCAAGAGGAGCTACCAGAGGCAGAAGTTTTTTGTTTAAGGCCTACAGATATTCCTAACCTACACAGGTAGGCTTGGTGTTTGCTAGTATGATTATCCAGCCCTGACTAACAGAATTAAAAGTTTCTCTATTACACACAGAGGTCATACTAGTAAAAGGAATTTGCAAGATCAGATGACATTAAATTATTAAACTGTATCTTATTGGGTGGGACAACTGTGACACTAAAAGTTAAATATTAAGTTGAAAGTCCTGATAACTGGGGATATTGAAGACAGATGAGGGGACATCTATACAGTGACTTGTTTCAGCTGCTGCAACATTTATTCAGTACTCATGGTTTTTGTTTCTCTCATAGAAGAACCCATCCCCAGATGACTTTACAAACTGTTTTACCACAACCAGACTTCAAACCGAACTGACTTCTAAAAGGCAACTCATGTCCCTCATGCTGTGCCCCCTCATGTCACCCTCTCTCAGCTCAGAAGAAGCCAAAATGAGTGACGCCACTCTTCTTACAACAATGGAGCCAAAAATAAATAGACTTTCATTTTAAGTAATTAATTAAGTCAGGTAAAATCAGGGAGACTGGTTTTGTGTGAGTTCAAAAAATATGGAGACTGTTACGTGAGGTATTAAAATTCCCTCAGTGCTCTTCCCCTACCCTATCAAAGATTTGAAAGGGACACATTAGAAAAGGGGGGAATGATAGACGCAACCTGATCTTTTATTAAAATTGGGATCCATCTTGCCACAAAGCCATGAAAAGAAAATTTTGGCTTAACTATAAATTACACCAAATTCTGAACCTGCTTGCAATGCCTGCCCGTGGCCTTGAACTCACCCATGCCTGGCTATTTGACCAGGAATAGCCCTCTATGAAACTTTATTGACACCTCATAAATACTGGCCTTCCCTGGACAGACAATGACCCTCTCTGAGGCTCTAATGGTCTTCATAAATTCTGATGTTGGGGCCAGCAAATATATATATATATATATATATATATATATATATATATATATATATATATATATATATATATATAAACTACGATTAGTTTGATGCTTGTCAGAGTTCTGATATTTTAACCCCCCTGTAGTGTAAAATTCTGGGTTATAAACCTGGGCTGTTGGAAATTTGGGTGGCTGTCTTGTTCCCACTGTTTTGGGAGGGAGAGGCCACCTGGGCAGTGGAAAATATAAGCTTGCTTTAACTTGATTTTAATTGGAGTCAGTGGTCTTTTCTTGCATCCTGGTCTAATAGGTAAATGCTATCAAACATGGAGCTCTGCCAGCCTGAAGACTTCCTTAGAAACTGCCTCTGACGATGGGCACTTGACATATATGTTGTTGTCAGGAGCTTTAGCTTTCTTTCTAATGAGACCATCAAAGCTGGATCTGCATCTATGTGACCTGGAGGACATGGTTTCTTGTTTTTCAAAGGACATGAGGCAGCAGTGCTGAATTCACTCTTTGTAGGTAAACTGTCGCCACTGAAGGCTAAGTGACTCCCCGTGTGGACTGTGAAGCAATTTGGTCATCCTCCAGTTTTCGTGGTGTTTCTTCCTGCTGCACTGGGACTTTGTTATTTGCTTCACAAAATACAAGGAATTCAGCTGGGACACAGTGCTTGAGGGAGTTCTTTCACATGAGATGGGTCAGGGTCTGCAGGAGAATGCATCAACCAGGCTTCTATCCCACATAGCTTGTCCCCTTGACCATTGCACCTGATTCTGAACATTGTCCTGAAACATCTCCATATAACAAGATGCCTTATATGGAGAGTTATCAGACATATAAGTGATTCCTGGCTGCACAATGTCAGCCACAAGCCATTTGGAAGTCAATGGCAGATACACATGGCCCGACCACAGATGTTTTATCACACACCTGCACACCACAGCTCTGGGCCCACTACTCAGCAGGCTCCAACATACTGGTATCTCTGTTCTACATAATTTTCATGAAACCTAGTCAATCAAGGCACTGTCTGGTACACACTTCATCAGCAAGAGGACATTGAAAGGTTCTCCAGTGCCACCTGGTCATGAAAATTTCAAAAATTTCATGGTATTTATCTAGCCATTTTTCAAGGATGAAGTTGGAGAAATTGTGGGTTTCAATTCATTCAGGAGCCATTAATGTTTGAGGAAGCACATTTCAAGGAAACTCTGGAGAATTCTCAGAGGCAAGGCTTCCCAAAGAGTGGCCAAAAAGACACATGAAGCCAGGCCCATTGAGGTCTACAATGTGAGGCCCATGTGTGTTTTGACTGTCAACGATGGCTGCCAAGTCTTTCAGTATAAAATAATGTGATGCCCTGGCAGAGATTGACAATGCTCTGTGGAAAGCCACCCTGGGCATTGATCTCAGTTTCCAAAGGCAACTCTCATGCATGGTCTCCTAAAATCCCAACACAATTCATGGCAATACTTCTCTGAGGTCAGTTCCTGAACTCAATCTGTAAGGGGAATCACACCAGAGTTCAAGCCCAGGTGGACCTAGGCATCTCTTCCAACCACCAAACAAATGACCACAATTAAAACCAAAACACTCCCAAATGGCCCTCATCTTCTTCCACATAGACACTCTTCATAACCTCTGGCTGGAGGTTTCCATGAGGGGCACAGCCCAAGACAGTTTTCCAAATGAACTCCCTTGCCCCTCATTTGCCTAAAGTCAGGGTGGCCTGGACTCCCTTCCTGTGAACCAATAGTGATCAAATAGTCCTGCTCTTAATACTGCTCTGCTTCTCTAATTTGAGGCCTACTGATTGTCTGGTATATATTCTTTATGTGAATTGGTGTCATGAGAAAACACAAGCCCTTATGTGCTAGCCTCTGTAGGGCTTTGAAGAACTGATTTGACACAAAGGATCCCTATTCTCACGTGATGGAGGTCAGGAAGCTTACAGAGGAAGGTGAGAGACTTCATCCACAATGACTGCTCTTTTGGCCATTTTCGTTTTGCATGCACACTTGGAAACTTTCTTTAGATCCATCAGGTGCTGAGAATCTAAGCCACTGCCTCACACAGGGCAAAGAGGCTGATTCAGCCACATCTCTTTCCAAAGCAATTAAGCAAAGAGCCACAGGTGATGCCCATTCATTTCCATTTGAAAACTCTTTTTTTCTGGCTTCACAAAGGGGTTTCCTGAGGCAAAGATCTTCCTGACATTTAGGAAAACAGAACAATAGGTAAGCAAAAGGCCCACTGCAGTGTTTTTCCACTGAGACTTTAATGGTCACACTGATATGTGAGTTTTCTGAGATGCTTCTATTCTCTTCAGCTATCCAGTACATGGCCATGTCACAGAGCTTGGAGGTGGTACATATCTTGGAAACCAAACCATGAGGCTATTCTGGAGAGTGGCCAGTATTCAGGAAGAAAACAAGAACTTAGGAAGATAGTAGGTGTTGCCCATCCATAAGCAAGCCTCTCTCCATTCTTAAATTGTGCAGTATGAATGTTGGGAAGCTTTCTACTAGACAGGACACAACCATTGATGCATTCGCTTTTCAAATGTCTACAACCACAGATACAGTGGAATGCACAGACATAGAAACACTCACGTTGTCAAACGACTTTCTAGAAACATTCCAGTCCAAACAAACAAACAGTCTTTCCTACCTATTCTCAGAAAAGAGACAAAACCACAAACTCACACCAACACCCACAACGGCACCTCCTTCCCCCAAGTATGTTGGTGAATATCTTGAGTGTCCTCTGACTGGTGGTCCATACTATGTTCCCCCAAAATGGCCTGTTCTGTCTCAGATCTGGTCTCCTTCGCCAACTCTGTGAAGTTGTCAGGAGCCATGGTTGAGCCACTACCTGCTTTCTCAGAAAAGGCTCCTCTTCAGAGGTCTCCTGGCATTTGGCCATTATCACTTCAGTAGGTACCAACAAAGACTGACTCTGTCCTTGGTAAATCCAAACAATTGAGACCACTGGGACTGGGACTGGGACTTACTCTGGGTGCCTGGCTTCCTGGATCCCAAGTTCAGAGTGTTCCATCACCAAGGAAGTGTGTACTGATATTTGCTTCTAAGGGTCCCAGGAGATGGAGACTGCCCCTACTTTCTGTGACAGTTTCACAAGTTAGAATGGTATATCAACAATAGGCACTCGGGAACAGCTCTTCTCACAGGCCTGGTTTGGTCTTCTCTATATTAAGAAGAGAAAGGCTGATTCAGATACATCTCTTCATCCTGACCCGATTGTTTAACATTGAAAATGACTTTTGCTCTCTCAGGTCCTTCATAGCTGCCTTCTTCTCCATGTATCATTTCTGCATGGACCTTTGAGGTTCTCATCAGGTGTAAGATACCCTACAATCCAGTATTGGAAGACCAACTCTCTCCCTCATCTTCTGTAAAGTTAGATTGAGGGAACAGTGTATGGTTAGGGTTAACAACATGTTCGATTGGGTTAGGAATAATTCTGCAGGATGAATAATGGTTATGGGAACATGTGATATTTACAAAATATACAGTTGAAATATAGGTATGAAAACAGAAATCTAGGTAAGATTTGATGCCCAGAAGGGCATTGGGCCCTTGATTGGGATACTTAGCTTTGAATTAATTTCTGCACAGATGTCTCAGATAAATCAATATACAATGGTATAGGATATTGTACCTTGGATGATTGAATGTCGAAGAGAACATGCAGTCAAAAAGGGATAGTCGGTAGGATTAGAAAGATAGACGGTAGTTTTAGAAAGATGAGTGAGTATAGGATTTGGACAAAATGGTCTTTAGCAATAGGGTTTCATGTAGAGAGTGAATGTAAATGTCAGCACATGTTAAGAGGCAGTCACAATGATGAACTGGGGAAAATATATATCAATAGAGACATTAGGAAATCAGGCAAAGTATAAGGTGAGTAATAGGATTAGACATTTTCAACAGGTTTGAGGTTGAATATATAATCTTAGGAAGAAACAAATATGTAGTCACCAATAGGATCCACATTTGAGAGCAATAGGCAAACTGGACATGGATGATTTTAGTAATCCATGTTCAATTTCCATTTAGGCTTTAGTACAATCATAAGTGTGACATTTGCTTTTTGTTTCCAGAATATTACTGTGATAAAATGTATATGTAGATCAGGTGACATGAGTATTTCTTTCACCATTTCTAGGAACAGTATTTTGAAGACGTGTAAATTAGTATTTTGAATACAAATAGGTGTACACTGTGTCTATGAATATAGAAATAATGCATGAATAGACCATACTGTGAATAAATAATATAACTGGTTCCAACTTAAATAATGGTTCAAATTGATATCTGAAAATATACAGGAAACCTTATATTGATATATATCCATTCATTCAAACCAGTTATACATCTAATGGTAATATTAGGGTTATGGTTTATCATGAAGAATGTGTGAGTTTTGCTTCAAAAGTAATTGTGGAAATCGAAAATAATGTGTTTGGAAAGAAGTCTCATGAAAAGACCAGTCATGTAACCTGGAGGAATACATGTGTTCTGAAGCAGGAAGTGATTGAAAATGAAACAAAAGCCTTTAAATTTGTGAACTTGTGGATGAAAAATATATCTTATGATGTGCATAAACTGAGGAAATAGTAATGTACAAGTGTTGAAAAAAAATGAACGTCAAAATACACATCATGTCCTATAGAAATCTACTTGCATTTATATTAACCTGGGTCAATTAGTGTAAAAATATTAGGATATGTATGCACAATTCACTTAACTTAGTTTTCAGTACTAGGAAACAAATACGTATTTCAGGAGGATGAATATGTCTTAGAATAATCTTATGAAAAGTTGATTATAAATACGCACTTAAATATTAATGAATTTAGGGAGTACATAATAAGATACATTTATTTCCTATTTTGAAAACTCTGGAGAGTGTATATATATATATATATATATATATATATATATATATATATATATATATATATTAAAATACACACACAGAAATTAAAAAGTATTAATATACAAGCCAAATGAAATTCACCATGAAATATATATCATCCACAGATCTAAAAATATTCATTTTACTGAACATGAATTTATGTATAATGTTGTTCAGCTAGGATACTCACTCATAGGTTGAATTTTCAGTTTCAACAGTGTTTAACAGGAGTGATCTCTTCTCACAGTTTGTATCTGCCAAGTGAGCCACCTCACAAGAATGTACGTGTGGTACCAGGTAGGATTCTATATGTGCATATAAAAATATATGTGCTGAATAGGCTACAGAGAAATGGAGACATGAATTCACATATTTGTTAACTTTAAAAACACATGGAGAAGTGTTTCAACAAAAAAATGACTAGATTTAAAACTCCTACCATATATAATGCAAAAGGAACGTCCAAATGTTAACCTTGCATCCTCTGAACTACTTGTATTTCAATTTGGTTTGGTCTATTTTTATCCATCATAATAGGATTTGTAGTCAGAGTCTAGTAGGGAGTGGGTTACTATGAGGGATTCAGTATTTTGAATGAATAATTGGAAAATGAATCCAATGTGTATGCAAATATGTGCTACAAAAAAATCTTCCCACTCTCATCCAGAACAATGCCTTGACATTATCTTAGCCCCAAGTAAGATACAATTAGAGGAGAAGAGTTAGAAAATCTAGGAATACATATCTGGAATGGAAAATGCTCTGGAGTTCACAACACTGGAGGTGGTAGAGGAGTTTCCAAAAGTAATGGAGACTGTAAAAACTCCACAAACATGGAAGTGTGCAGGCCTCAAGACATCTGGGAAACTGTCTTTGAGGTTGTACACTTGAAATATATGTTGTTTTCAGGAGATTTAGCTTCCTTTGTAGTGAGACCATCAAAGCTGTGTATGCATCTGTTACATGGAGGACATGGTTTCTTATTTTCCAATGAACATGAGGTAGCAGTGCTGAATTCTCTCTTTGTGGGTTTACTGTGGCCACTGGGGTCTAAGAATCTTTCCGTGTAGACTGTGAAGCCATTTGGTCATTCTCCAATTTTGTTGTGTTTCTTGTTGCTGCACTGGGAGTTTGGTATTTGCTTCACAAAATACAAGGAGTTCCACTGGGACACAGTGCTGGAGGGAGTTCTGTCACGTGTGGTGTGTAAGGGTCTGCAGGAGAATGCACCAACCAGGCTTCTACGCCACATTGCTTGCCCCCTTGACCGTAGCAACTTGATTCTGAATATTGTCCTGAAAAGTCTCCATTTAACAAGATGGCTTAATATACAAAGGTATGCTGGCTGCACCATGTCAGTCACAAGCATTTGGAAGCCAAAGTAATATCCACATGACCCCACCACAGATGTTTTATCACACAACTGCACACCACAGCTCTGGGCCCACTACTCAGCAGGCTCCACCATACTGGCAGCTCTGTTCTACACCATTTTCATGAAACCCAGTCAAGGAAGGCACTGTCTGGTACACTCTTGATCAGCAACAGGACATCCAAAGGTTCTCCAGTGCCACCTGGTCGTGGAAATTTCAAAAATTTCATGGTATTTATCTAGACATTTTTCAAGGATGAAGTTGGAGAAACTGTGGGTTTCAATTCATTCAGGAACCATTAAATTTTTAGGAAGCACATTTCAAGGAAAACTCTAGAATTTTCAGAGGCAAGTCTTCCCAAAGAGTGGCCAAAAGGCCACATGAAGCCAGGCCCATTGAGGTCTACAATGTGAGGTCCATGTGTGTTTTGACTGTCAACAATGGCTGCCAAGTCTTTCAGAATAAAATCATGTGATGTCCTGGCTGAGATTGACAGTGCTTGGTGAATAGCCACCCCAGGCTTAGATCTCAGTTTCCAATGGCGACTCTCATGCATGGCCGCCTAAAATCCCAACACAATTAATGGCAATACTTCTCTGAGGTCAGTTCCAGAACTCAGTTTTTAAGGGGAATCGCACCAGAATTCCAGCCCAGGTGGACCCAGGATTCTCTTGTAACCACCAACAATTGACCACAATTAAAACCAAAAAACTCCCACATGGCCCTCATCTTCTTCAACATAGACACTCTGAATAACCTCTAGCTAGAGGTTTCCATGACGGGCGCAGCCCAAGACAGTGTCCAAAATAAGCTCCCTTGCCCCTCATTTGCCTAAAGTCAGAGTGGACTAGACACCATTCCTGTGAACCAAGAGTGATCAAATAGCCCTTCTTTAATACTGCTCTGCTTCTCCAGTTTGAGGCCAACTGACTGGTATAGATTCTTTATGTGAACTGGTGTCCTGACAAAACCCAAGCACCTATTGGCTAGCCTCTGCAGAGCTTTGAAAAACTGGTTTGACCCAACGGATCCCTATTCTCACTTGATGGAGGTCAGGAAGCTTACAGAGGAAGGCGAGAGACTTCATCCACAATGACTGCTCTTTTGGCCATTTTGGTTTTGGATGCACACTTGGAAACTTTCTTTAGATCCATCAGGTGCTGAGAATCTAAGCCACTGCCTCACAGAGGGCAAAGAGGCTGATTCAGCCACATCCATTTCCAAAGCAATTAAGCAAAGAGCCACAGGTGACGCCCATCCTTTTCAATTTGAAAACTGATTTCTTCAGGTTTCACACAGGGGTGGCCTGAGGCAAACACGTTCCTGACATTCAGGACAACAGAACAATAGGTAAGCAAAAGTCCAAAGTAGTATTTCTCCACTGAGACTTTACTGGTCGCACTGATATCTGAGTTTTCTGAGATGCTCTCATTCCCTTCAGCTATCCAGTACATGATCATGTCACAGAGCTTGGAGGTGGTACATATCTTGGAAATAATACCATGAGGCTATTCTGGAGAGTGGCCAGTATTCAGGAAGAAAAGAGGAACTTAAGAAGATAATAGGTGTTGCCCATCCATAAGGCAAGCAGCTCTTTATTCTTTAATTTGGCAAGATGAATGCTGGGAAGCTTTCTACTAGACAGGACACAACCATTGATGAATTCTCTTTTCAAATGTCTACAAAAACGGATTCAGTGGGATACACAGACATAGAAACACTCGCGTTGTCAAACGACTTTCTAGAAACATTCCAGTCTAAACAAACAAACCGCCTTTCCTACCTATTCTCAGAACATGAGACAAAACCACAAACTCACACAGACACCCACAACGGAATCTCCTTCCCCCAAGTATGTCTGTGAGTATCCTGAGTGTCCTCTGACTGGTGGGCCATACTATGTTCCACCAAAATGGCCTGTCCTTTCTCAGACCTGGACTTCTTTGCCAACTCTGTGAAGTTGTCAGGAGCCATGGTTGAGCCACTACCTGCTTTCTCAGAAAAGGCCCCTCTTCAGAGCTCTCCTGGCATTTGGCCATTCTCACTTCAGTAGGTACTAAGAAAGACTGACTCTGTCCTTCGTAAATCCAAACAAATGAGACCACTGGGACTGGGACTGGGACTGGCTCTGGGTGCCTGGCTTCCTGGATCCCGAGTTCAGAGAGTTCCATCACCAAAGAAGTGTGATAGGTCACTTCCTTCACGAACTGAATGAGGTCACTATGTTGGCAACCACTTTTTCCTAACAGTTGCTTCCAAGGGTCCCATGAGATGGAGGCTGCCCATACTTCCTGTGACACTTTCACAAGATAGAATGGTATATCAACCATAGGCACCCGGGAACAGCTCTCCACACAAGCCTGGTTTGGTCGATTTAATCTACATTAAGAAGAGAGAGGCTTTCATACACATCCCTTCATTTTGACCAGGTTGTTTTACATGGAAGTTGACTTTTGCTCTCTCAGGTCTTTCATAGGTGTCTACATCTTCTTCAGGGATCATTTCTGCATGGAACTTTGAGGTTCTCAGCAGGAGGAAGATCCCCTACATTCCTGTATTGTAAGACCAACAATATCCTTGTTCTTCTGTTAAGTTATATTGAGGAAATATTGCATGGTTAAGGGTAATAACAGGTTCGATTTGGTTTAGGAATCATTCTGCAGGATGAATTATGGTATTGGGAACCTGCGATATTTACAAGAATATACTGGTGAAATATAAGTATGAAAACAGAAATCTAGGTAATATTTGAAGTCCAGAAGGGCATTGGGTGGCCTGAACACCCTTCCTTTGAATCAGGAGTGATCAAATAGCCCTGCCGCTAATACTGCACTGCTTCTCCAATTTGAGGCTTACTGACTGTCAGGTATAGATTCTTTATGTGATTTGGAGACATGAGAAAACCCAAGCACCTATTGTCTCATGCCACAGCAAATGGTTTATTGGGGGTCCAGCATGCTGGGGCTCAAAGCTCACTTCAGAGGAGGAAAGAACAAAGAGCCCCGAGAACAACTTGAGAAGAGATTATATACAATCTTTAGAGAGTGCAGGGACTTTATATACATCATAGCCTCCTTTAGCAAATATCATATACTGTGGGAAAATCAAATAACAACTCTAAAACATGATTAGCACATTCATTGGCGGGAACAGTTCGGGCAGGGGGTGATTGGTCAGCCCTGAGAAGGGGTATACATTTAAACTGATTGGTTGAAGCCCTGAGATGTATACGTGCTGAGATGCACGGTTTCTGGGAAGGGGTTGTTAAGTAACTAGGTGGTCAGGAAAGATTTCAACACATCTAATGGGCAGTTCCGGGAATTCTCTTCACTGACACAGGAATTTCAGGTTCTGAGCACAGCTTGTAAACTTTACAAAACCTGTTTCTTTACGTTTCAATTTTAATTTCTTTAATTCTTTCATTTCTCCTTTTTCTGCCTACTTTTAATTTTAAAAGTAATGAATCATAATTTTTGTGGGGTCTCACATTCTATTTCTGCCAGTGAAGTATATTTCTGTCTGATTGCCATGAGTTTTACCTGCCCAATCTGAGCCTGGAGAAAGGAAACTATGAGGTTAAGCAAACAAGGTCCCACAGTTATCAACACCATAAGCATGATCAGGGGTCCAGCTAAGGCTGATAGGAGTGTAGTTAACCAGGGGGACAAGGTAAACCATGACTCAAACCACACTTGTTGAATCTCCCTTTCTCTCTGGTGCTCTTCAAGGCATTTTCTCAATTTACTCATGGATTATTTTACAACTCCAGTATGGTCAGCATAAAAACAGCATTTTTCTCTCAGTACAGCACAGAGGCCCCCCTCCCTTATTAAATGGAGGTCTAATCCTCACCTGTTCTGTAAAACAACTTTAGAGAGAGAGGTTAAGGATTCCTGCAAAACTGTGATGGAGGTCTCTAACGTCTTCAAGTCTTGATTTATTGCTGTTTCTAATCAGGCCATTTGTTGTGACCCATGGATCATATCAGCTGTTCCTGTACCCACTCCTGCAGCAGCTCCTAGCCCCAATAGGATGGCTAGAGTAAGGGACACTGGCTCCCGGCAAAATCGGGTTGTTTGTCCACCTAGTAGACCTTCAAAGGATTCTGGATCATGATAGAGCACCCTGGGGGGTATCTGCACCATTATACAATAATGTACAGAGCTGTCAAATACCTGGGCTGAAATGCAAGGAGTTCTGACTGTGTGGAGTTCAGTACCATAAAGGTTCCTTTAATTAGTTCCCAGGGGGAGGAGTCAGCTGTACTCTGGACTGGGGAAGTAGGCAAAGACGGAAACTGCGAAGTATGAGATGGTAGACGGGTTTTGGTAGATCTAGGCATGGGAGGTTTAGGAGGCTTAATTCCTGACTTGAGGGGATTGGGCCCTATTGCTGTGGGTTTTTCTTCCTTTTTAAGCTGGATGGTGAACCAGAGACCAAAGTCATAACCAGGGCCATTAATATAGAATCGCATTCCCCAAGTATTTCCCATAGGCCATGTTGTTCTGAGGTAGCCCCTTCCTTTGGAAGTGAAAGTTATATTGAGGGGGTAACATAGACTATTTTTTCCACAGCAAGTTTTTGACACCACTTGGATAGCGGCACATTTATTGGGATCAATCCAGATGTCATTTCATCCTACCGAATCATACTGTCTGGGGAGTTTGGGTTTCACAATGTAGCTCCCGTGTGTTCACAACCCCAAGATCTACAATAAAAGTCACTGGGTCCTCCACAGGTTTGGGCCTGTTTGTGACTTCAGAAATCAGCTGGGCACACTTAATAAACAAGACTGGCTAGTTTACACCTGAGCTGGGGAGATGACATCAATAATTCATGTTGTAAGTTGGTCTATGTTGCCCTGGTTTGGGCTTTAGTGGGATCTGTGTGGGGTCCACTATGTCAGGGAGATCCCAGTCAGAGAGGCCTATGGCAAGCTGACAAATGTCCGGCTGGAGAGATGGCCACCAAGTCCATAAGGGGGCTGTATGTGAAATAGACCACACTACTTGCCCAGTAGGATTTATAACTTGCCATTGTTGCTGAACAGGCTGATGGGGATTAGGACTGCTGGTGGTCAGGGGAAGAATCCATAGCCCTACCCACACCACAGACATGCAACTTGAGAGGGTTACCAGTCTGTTCCAGTTTCCAGCCAGAGTATGGACAGGGCACAGGATTGAGATGGGAGGCATGGATCCAGGAAGTGATCCCATCCACTTTCACCACTGTAGGTGTTATAAGCAGCACCTGCTGGTCCTTTCCAGCAGGGTTCCAGGGATGACACCCGATACTGTCTCATGTAGACGAAGTCTCCCACTTGATATCGATGTGGAGTTCCCTCGTCTCCAGGATGATAAGCAGTGGCCAACTGTTTCCACAGGTATCGCTGGGTGCTGTGTTTGTTCAAGGGCTTTAAGTCTGTCTAGCAAGGGGGTGTGAAAGGAATCATTAATCTCAGAGTTGGGGTTAGGTCCCTTAATGGAGGAGGGGCACCGTAGAGAATTTCATAAGGGGTGAGGTTACACAAAGGGGCGGAGGGGTATTTCTTGCACGAAAAAGTACATGAGGTAGGAGCATAGTCCAATTTTTTATGCCGGTCTCCAAGATTAATTTCGTTAAGTCTCTTTGATGGTTCTATTCATCGTTTCTACCTGTCCTGAGCTCTGGGGTCTATAAGCACAATATAACTTCCAAGTAATCCCCAGGGTCCTGGAAAATCCCTGACTTACCTGGGCCACGGATGCCGGTCCGTTATCAGACCCTATTACCTTAGGCAGGCCGAACCTTGGAAAACTGTCTTCTAGGATCTTTTTGACCACCATCTGAGCTGTTTCTTTCTTCATGGGGAAGGCTTCGACCCATCCTGAAAAAGTATCTACAAAGACTAGGAGATATTTAAGTCCATACCTTGCTGGCTTAATTTCAGAAAAGTCCACTTCCCAGAATTGTCCTGGTCTGGTTCCTCGTATGCGCTTCCCTGCAGGAATCTTGGATGGGAAAGTATTAACTAATTGGAAGACTTGAAAAGCTCTAGTCACCTGCTCAGCTATTTTTTTCCTCTTTGAGTCAGTCAATAATAAGTCCTTTCTTCGGTCCTTTAAGAGTGCCTATAACTTCTTTGAGCCTAAGTGGTTGAGCTGGTGTACGTCTTTGACATAAAGGTGGGCTTTTTGAAATTGTAAACTTGGCTCTGTAGGGTCCCAGATTTCTGTATCTGTCTCCTCAGATGATAAGTTGCCTGAATGTTCCGGGGCGGCCAAGTCTCCTGATTTTTGTTCCCCCCGGTGTGGAAAAAGTTAACAGAGTCACTCCGTTTAGGGCTGCCAATTAAGCTTCCTCATCTGCCCTTCTGTTTCCAACTGCCACAGGGTTGTTTCTCTTCTGGTGCCCGGGACAGTCCACTATAGCTAGCTCCTTATGGCCCTGCACTGCTGAGCCAAGGTGGAGGATCTCATCTTTATTTTTTATTTTTTTCCCGGCAGAGGTTAATAGCCCGCATTGTTGGTAAATAATCCCGAGCATATGAACAGTGGCAAATGCATAGTGGCTATCAGTTTATATGGTGGCCCTTTTCCCTGTTGCTAGTTCCAATGCTTTCATAAGGGCAATCAGTTCTGCTTTTTGGACTGATGTCCCTTCTGGGAGACCAGAGTATCAGATTAAATCAGTTTTGCTAACTGCTGCTGCTCCAGCCCGCCGCTTACCATCTTGGAGGAAGCTGCTGCCATCCGTAAACCATACGACTTCAGGGCGAGGCAGTGGCTGATCCTTCAAGTCTTGTTGTATACTGGTTTCCTTGCCAGTATGTGTTGACACTCATGAGTGACGGGTCCTGATGATTCTTCTGGCAGCAGTGTAGGTGGGTTGAGTGGAGCAGGGGGTCCCAGCGTTATTCTGTCTTTGTCAAGCAAGAGGCTCTGGTAGTGGTTTATTCTGGAGTTTGATTGCCACCTCTCTGGAGGCTAACAGATGATGCTCTCCAGGGCATGGGGGGCTATAATGGTTAGCTTCTGTCCCAACGTTAATTAATGAGCATCTTTTATTAGAAGGGCTGCTGCTGCTATAGCACTTAAGCAATGGGGCCACCCGCTAGCCAATGGGTCCAGTTTTTTGGATAAATACGCTACTGGCTTTTGCCAAGGTCCCAAAGACTGAGTGAGCACTCCCCGTGCTATTCCTTTCTTTTCCTCGATATAGAGAGTGAAGGGTTTTCTACATCTGGGAGTGCTAAGGCCGGAGCAGATAGCAGCACCTTTTTTGACATTATCAAAAGCTTGTTGGTGCTCAGGGGTCCATTGGAAGTGGGCATCCCCCTTTATCAGCGGGTATAAAGGGGCAGCCAGAGATGCGAACCCAGGAATACATAACCTGCAAAAGCTGGCAGTCCCAAGAAACTCTCTGAGTTTTCTCTTATTAGATGGGGGCAGTATCTGCAAAACGGTTTTTTTTCTGGGCTCAGGGAGCCATCGTTTGCAACCCCTAAGAGAATAACCCAGGAAGATTACTTCTTGCTGACAAGTTTGGGCCTTTTGGCAGAAGCCATATATCCAAGCCGAGCAAGCTCGAATAATAGTGCTTGGGTCCCAGACTCATAGGTCTCCTTGGTGTTGGCTGCCAGTAGAAGATCATCCACTATTGGAGTAGGGTGACTTCGGGGTGTGCAGTTTTGAAGTCATTGATGTCTCTGTGGAGGGCTTCATCAAAGAGAATGGGGGATTTTTTGAACCCCTGTGGGAGTCTAGTCCAGGTTAGTTGGCCAGATGTTCCAGGTTCTGGGTCTATCCACTCTAAAGCTAACAGCAACTGACAGTCCTTATTTAGAGGTGAGCAGAAGTAAGCATCTTTTAAGTCCAGCACAGTGTACCATTTCTGCTCCGGATTCAGAGTGCTAAGCAAATTATATGGATTGGGTAATGTGGGGTGAATGTCCTGCACTCTGTTGTTTATCTCTCTTAGGTCTTGAACAGGACGGTAGTCCCCAGTTCCTGGCTTTCTTACTGGTACCGGGGGGTGTTCCAGGCTGATTGACAGGGCCTTAGGACCCCAAGACCCAGGTATTTATGAATATGGGGCCTTATCCCATCCTTAGCTTCTTTGCTTAGAGGATATTGTTTAACACTAATTGGAGACGCAGAGGCTTTTAATTCTACTACTATTGGAGGTTGTTGATGGCTAGACCTAACCCAGCAGTTTCTGCCCAGGCATTAGGATAATCTTTTATCCATTTCTGGGGTAGTTTGCCTGTTTGATCAGTGCTAGGGGGCGCGAAGAGTTGATGTTCATCTTCTACAGACATAGTCAAAGATGTTACTATGGGAGTTAATACTGCAGGCTTTAGAACCCCCACTTGGGGACCATTAGGGTTAAAGGTTATTCTAGTCCAGAGTTTGGTAAGCATATTCCTGCCCATCAATGGGGCCGGGCATTCTGGGATTACTAGGAAAGAGTGGTGGACTTTTTCCTTTCCGAGGTCCATATTCATCTTAGTTGTCCAAGCCTGATATCTTGCCATTAGCCCCTTGAACTAGGGACGATTTAATTGATAGGGGGGCCAGTGAAGTCTTAAGGGCTGAGTATACTGCTCCTGTAATCACTTCAAAGTTCACTGTGTTCCCCTCAACTTCAAATGTTACTCTGAGCTGGGGGAGGGGATCTGAGCCCCGAATTTCCTAGTCCTCTTCTAGAGTCAGCACGGCGGGCTGGCGTGGCTGCTTCTTTTGGGGGCACTCTTTGGCCCAGTGTTCTTTTTTATTACAGTGGGCACATTGATTTGAGGCCAACGGCAGCCTTTGGCGTGGGCCCAGGTATGCCTTTATGTATCCCTGCTTTTTAACTTCTGGCCTATTTGCTGCTGTGACCAGAACCTTAGGCAATGCTTTACTCTGCCATTTGCTTCTTTTCTCCTTCTTTTGTTCCCTTTCCTTCTCTCTCCTCTATTCCCTTTCCTCCTCAGTTTCTCTCTTATAATATACTTTCTCAGCTTCTCTGACTAAATCTCTTAAGGTCATATCTTATAATCCATCTAGACGTTGTAACTTTCTCTTAATATCTAGGGCAGTCTGCTCAATAAAGGCTATTGCAACAAATGGCTTTTGGTCTTCTGCCTGAGGATCAAAAGGAATATATTTCCTATACGCTTCCATAATTCTCTCCAGAAACATAGAAGGAGACTCATTAGGCCCTTGGATAATCTCTCTTACCTTGGCCAAATTAGTCGGCCCTCTGGCGGCCGCTCAGAGACCCACTATTAGAGAACGGCAATAAGTGGACAGATGCTACCTACATTCAAAGGTGTTGGGGTCCCAGTTGGGTCGGTTCATGGGCAAGTAGGGACAGAGAGGGAGCATCACAGGGGCTTCCGAGTTTTATATTATTTATCTCCTGCGGGTTCCTTTAGGTGGCCCAGCTTCCTTCAGGGGAGCAGGGGCTGCTGCTGCTGCGGGGAAGTCCCCTGGAGGGCTTGGGTCTGGCCCAATTGCCTCTAGCGGCGGAGAGGCTGAGTCAGCGGCGGGAGGATCATCTGGAACATGTTGTGGGTTGGGGAGCGAGGGTAGAGGATAAGGAGAGAGAGGAGTGTCCAGTCTTGTGACTCAGAATGGAGGGAAGAGGGGGAAGAGCAGAATGTTGGAATGATAAGATCGTGGGGGAAGGGGTATATGGCTGTTAATCTGGGTGGCCAAGTGGCCCCGGTGAAAGACAATATCTCTGACTTTTCGGATTAGAGGGAAGTGGAAGGATTCTTCTCGGGGCCATCCGACTCCTAGGATGGGCCATTCTGAAGCACAGAGAGTCTGCCAGATCCGGCATTTTACTGAAAAAGAAAGATTCTTGGTACTTGAGCGAACATCCGTCCAATGATCAAGGTTAAGGGACAGAGGCATGGAAGTGCTTTGTCCCATAATGTCCCATAATGGGAGTTACTCAAACAGGGACAGTGAATACACAAACGTGACACAGACAAAGACAAACAGTAAACGTTTAACATGAGTCCAAGAAAAAGATTAGAACTGAGTAACTGGCCAAACCTGACGGGTTAGACAATAAAGACAGATAGTAAACTCAACATGAGTTCCTGACAATGAACAAAACTGAGTAGCCAGCAAAACCTGATGGGCTGGAAAACCGAATCCTGAAGCAAAAAATAACTGAGTTGAGGAATCTACTAATCCTCAATTTCCCGAGTCCTCTGGAGTATCCCCCAGGGACGTGGCCTGTGACTCTGTGACACATCTGTCAGCCACCATCGCAGAGAGCTAATGTTCTTCACCGACAGCCATTTTGCCAAGCCCTAACCTGAAACCCGAAACCAGAAAGAGGCACCTTAATTACTCTGAAAGGAGTCCATTGGGATCTTTTGTTCGTCACTGCTGGATTTCTCAGCTAGGGCCTCCAGATGAAAAGGTGGGCCGAATGTCGGAGGAAAAGACCACCAAGAGAATTTCTCATGAAACAGCATAGGGTTTATTGGGGGTCCAGCATGCTGGGGCTCACAGCTCACTTCAGAGGAGCAAAAAACAAAGAGCCCCAAGAACAACATGAGCAGATTTTATATACATTCTTTAGAGAGGGCAGGGACTTAACATACATCCTAGCTTCCTTTAGCAAATCACCGTATACTGTGGGAAAATCAAATAACAACTCTAAAACATGATTTGCACATTCATTGGTGGGAACAGTTCAGGCAGGGGGTGATTGGTCAGCCCTGAGAAGGGGTATACATTTAAACTGATTGGTTGAAGCCCTGAGATGTATATGTGCTTAGCTGCACGGTTTTTGGGAAGAGGTTGTTAAGTAACTAGGTGGTCAGGGAAGATTTCAACACACATCTAATGGGTAGTTCCGGGAATTGTCTTAACTGCCACAGGAATATCAGGTTCTGCGTGCAGCCTGGAAACTTTACAGAACCTGTTTCTTTACGTTTCAATTTCAATTTCTTTTATTCTTTCAGAACCTTACAAAGGAAGGCGAGAGACTTCATCAACAATGACTGCAATTTTGGCCATTTTGGTTTTGGAAGCAGACATGGGATCATTTTTAGATCCATACGGTGCTGGTAATCAAAGCCACAGCCTCACACAGGGCCAAGAGGCTGATTAAGACACATCCCTTTCCAAAGCAATTACTTCTCTGAGGTCAGTCACTGAACTCAGTCTCTGAGGGGAATCACACCAGAGTTCAAGCCCAGGTGGACCCAGTCATCTCTTCCAAACTCCACACAAATGACCACAATTAAAACCAAAACACTCCACCAAGGCCCTCATCTTCTTCCATATATACATTCATCATAACCTCTGGCTGGATGTTTCCATGAATGGCACAGCCAAAGAGAGTTTCCAAAATAAGGTCTCTTTCCCTTCATTTGCCTAACCTCAGGGTAGCCTGGACACCATTTCTGTGAACCAGGATTGATCACATAGGTCTGCCCTTAATACTGCTCTGCTTCTCCAATTTGAGGCCTACTGACTGTCAGGTATAGTTTCTTCATGTGATTTGGAGTCATGAGAAAACCCAATCATCTCTACAGGGCATGAAAGAACTCATTTGTCCCAAAGGATCCCTATTCTCACTTGATGGAGGTCAGGAACCTAAAAGAGGAAGGTGAGAAACTTCATACACCATGACTGATCTTTTTTGCATTTTGGTTTTGGATGCACACATTGGATTTTTCTTTAGATCCAACTGGTGCTGAGAATCTAAGCCACTACCTCACACAGGGCAAAGAGGCAGATTCAGACACATCCCTTTCCAAAGCATTTAAGCAAAGAGCCACAGGTGATGCCCATTTATTACCATTTGAAAACAGTTTTCTTCAGGACTCACAAAGGGCTGGCCTGAGGCAAAGACCTTCCTGACATTCATGGCAACAGGCAAATAGGTTAGCAAAAGGCCCAAAGCAGGGTTTCTCCACTGAGACTTTCCTGGTCACACTGATATCTGAGTTTTCTGAGATGCTCGCATTCCCTTCAGCTATCCAGTACATGGCCATGTCACAGAGCTTGGAGGTCGTACATATCGTGGACACAAAACCATGAGCCTATTCTGGAGAGTGGCCAGAATTCAGGAAGAAAACAGGAGCTTAGGAAGATAGTAGGTGTTGTTAACTAGATTTATAACACCTACCCTATATCATGCAAAAGGCAAGTCCAAATATACACCATGCCTCCTCTGAACTGCTTGTATTTCTATTCTGTTTGGGTTATTTTTCTCCATCATATTAGGATTAGTTGTCAGAGTGTAGTAGGGTATGGGTTAGTGTCAGTTGTCCCGGCCAGCGGGACACATCAACGTGGGCAAGAAACTTAGTTGGGGAGGAATGAAGGGACAAGAGACATGAGAGATTACAGCAAGACTGGAGTTCTGATCATGCTGCAAACTTTTATTGTTCTCACATGGAAATTTATATGCTGTGGATGGGAAAGCTCTCTTATCGGAAGTTGCTGGATGTCTTCAGAAAGTGAGATAACCTCAGGATGTTGCCGGAAGACAGATGGCTGCAGGATGTCTCAGGGAGATAGATGGCTGCGGGATGTCTCCCAGGCAGGATATCTCCCAGGGGGCTGTTTCTTTTCAGTGTCAGGCTATACTTTGAAGGAGAACTTCCTTCTAGCCCCTGACCTCTCCCCCTTTATTATATAAACTATTTGACCATACCTTACCGGCCAATGTTTTAGGGGGTGATAGAGGCTCTGTTTCTCTAGCAGGCCTTTGAATATCTCCTGATTCGAGAGAGCATGTTTACAAGATTTCGTGGTGGCCTTGGCATATTTTTGGAGAGGACGGCTTTAAAAGGGAAGCATGCCGACCGCCATGCACCAGAGCGTGTCACTAAGAGGTCTTCTGTTTTGGTATCCGTGGATCCATCCTCCTGCAGTCCATCCTGCATCCTCCGTTATTATGGCCTAACGTCCTCACTCCATGGGTGCATCCCCCCCCCAAGTGAAGGGGCCCATGGAGGACGAACCCTTATGGCAATGGCAGAAGATGGTTGGTCAGAGCTGTTACTTATAGTTTAATGTAAGAAAGAGAGATCTGTGGGGATGTAAACTTAAGAAATAAGCCTGTGAGAAGGGTAGAACATCCTTTTAAATGTTGGCAGCATGGTCTTCCATCTCCAGGTGATGATAGTGGACCTGTATGGGCTTAGAGGCCAAAATATTAATCTGTTCTATAATAAATTGTACAAGCCTGTTTATAATGCAGGGTCCTATGGACACCATTAAAAGTAAACCCAACAAAGGGCCTAATAGGGGAAGAAGGTAGGGTAGAAATCCATTAAACCCAGTCCAGAGGGGATTTTCAAAAAAGTTCCCTTCGTCTCTTTTCTAGATCTTCCTGAAGCTGCTTAATTTTAGTGCGTACTATGACTGATTTATTGGCATTAAAGCAGCATCGTGCCCCTAAGGCCAAGCAAATACCTCCCTGGTTAGCTGTCAGTAAATCTAAGCCTTCTCTGTTTTGAAGGAACACTTCTGCCAGGGAGTCTACTAGGTCCTGCAAATCTTTAATGGTTCCTGATAGAGTTTTTACATCATTTATAAGTTGTTGAGACAGGCGACGCTAAGAGTGTATAGCCATGCCTAAGCCAGCTGTACCTGTGTTCACAGCAGCTGTTATTCCAAGGCTGGCAAAGATAGGTAAGGCCTGTATTGCCCGCCTGTGTCTTTTGACTAAGGTGTCTAGACTAGGAATGCATAGAGTTTTGTCTCCTGGGACAATAGTTATATCAGGGAGTAATAAGGCAAGAACACAGCCAACGGTCCAATTCGATGGAAGCCTCAGGAAGGCCGAGTTTCCTCCACACATAAAAACTGTGCCATTGGAGGGACAAAGAGATGGGGTGGGTGAGGAATAGTTTTGTACTGTTGAGCAATTTCCAAAGGAAGGAACTCCAACATCAATATCATAGGTATTATTTTGCATCGCGCCTAAAAGACATATTGTAAAAGTGCCTATAGACTGTACTTTAAAAGGAAATCTGGGTTGGCATGTATTATCATCGTCTATGATAGAATTAATAGGAACTGCCATAGGCATGATTGCCCCTGTTGTCATGGAGAGCCAGCAATCACCAGCAAAGGTGGGGTTGGAATTATTAAGCAAGGAGAAGGTAGTTTCCAAAATATCTAATATATTGTTATCTAAACCGGGGAGCTGGCATTTTGGCTATATTAAGAGATGATATGTGAGCTCAGGGATTTGGGGTTTCAAAAGTTTGATTATCTGAGGATGCTTGACAGCATAAGGGAATCCTCCACCATCAGCGACCCCTGTAGGTGCCTTAATGGGGCAGAAGGGGGGTTTACCAACAGGGCCTTGGCACCCAGCTGACTGTAGCTTGGTGTATTTGCCTTCTCCTCCCCAGTCAAAAAGAACGGGGGTATAATGAATAGTGGTCCCTCCTGCTGCATGAGTATTAGTTAGGGAGGCTTCAAAAAATTGTTCTCCCTTCTTGTTGACACAAATTGAGGCCGACGCATAACAAGTGGCATGCATCGCTTGGGTATGCGTTCAAGTTGCAGAACAATTTTAGAGAGCATTACTTGTACTAGGGGGAATAATCTTTGGCTTGTTAACACATACCAATTTAGGCTGATGAACTCCTCTGAGTTTATGGTCAACCTCGGCCCGGAGGTAAGCCACCTTAGTCACGCAGTCAGCAGTCTGGGTAAAACTAGTGGGAGCCTGAGTCCAAGATCCTCCCTTGCATTCACAGGGAGGGCCAAAAAGGTACTCCATGATGTTGGAAGGTGGAGGGCCAAAGCCTCCGTGTACAATCCTGTTCAGCAGAAGTGCCTTAAGTAGGATCCTCACACAGATTGTTGGCTGCATCTGAAAAAGAGGAAAATTTATCCTCAGGGTGAGGGCCTCCATCCCCGTGTTGAGGTAAGCCATTAACCTGTTTAACCAGGCGTTCTGGTAACCATCTTGGGGCTGCTTGCTCTTGGTCCAAAACACAAGCTGAGCCTCGTCCACAGATGAGGACAGGACCTGGGCCTTTCCATTTATTTGTAAGGGGATTGTGCCACATAACAGGTGGGCGAACAGAATTGGATGAGGATTGCCAGTGTCAGTCTGCAGCCGAATGGCCTTCATTGTCTAGGGAAAGAAAAATAAGGGCAAATAATGCATGATTAAGGCAATGCCTGTGAGTGGTAAATACAAGTGCAGAAGCATTAAAGCGGGTTAGCCAAGTCTTTAGGTAAGGTGGGCACGTTCCACAATGCCTGAGGCTTGTATGGAATTCCAGTAGTATGACAAATTTGCGAGGAAGCACAAAACTGTTTAAACTTGGCACTGGTATATGCAGGACAATTATCTTTTTTTTAATATGTATTGGTTTACCCATTATGGAAAACACTGAAACAAGATGAGAAAGGACATCTTTGATAGCCTCTCCAGAATGTGGTGATGCAAAAATAAGGCCGCTGAAGGTATCTACAGAAACGTGTATATATTTGTTTTTTCCAAATTCAGAAAAATAAGTAACATCCAATTGCCAAAACTGATTGGACAGTAATCATCGGGGGTTAACTCCCAAGTGTTGAATGGGGAGGGAGACAGGGCAACCAGGGCATGCTTTTACTATTTCTCGTGCCTGTTGCCTGGTAATTTTACATAGTTATCAAAGGTTCTGGGAATTTAGATGGTGAAGATTGTGTAAATCCGTGGCCTTTTGAATGGAGCCAACAAAAATTGAAAAGATGAAACGAGTTGCTGCATCAGCTTTGGCATTACCTTGTGTTAGAGGGCTGGGAAGATCAGAGTGTGCCCTGATGTGTCCTAAGAAAAATGGGTGTTGTCTGGCCTGAATTAGCTTCTGAAGCTGGTGAAACCGATGGGCCACATTGGAAGAAGCCTTAATGGTGGGTGAAATCTGAAGCAGGGGCACAGAATGAGCAATGTAGGCACTGTATGTATAAATATTAACAGGATTATCAAGAAATGTTTAAAAACTTGTGTTATGGCAAACAATTCCACAAACTGTGCTGAATGATAGTCAGTATCAAAGGTGTTAGGTTGGTTATTGACAACAAAGACTGCTCGGCCATTACTGGAACCGTCTGTAAAGACAGTAAGAACTTGAGGAATGGGAGCCTTTTGAGTAATTTTGGCAAAAATAAATGGATGTAACTGGACAAAATATAAAAGGGGGTCATTGGGGAGGTGGTTATCAATTGTTCCCAAAAAGCCTAATAAGGCAATACGCCATTCATTCTCTGTCTGTAGTAAAAATTGGGTTTGGTCTTTAGTATATGAAATTAAAATATTATCATGGTCTTTGCCAAAATGTTGTCGAGATAGCAAACGACATTTAAAAATAATAGAAGCTACCTGAGCAAGAAAAACAGTAATAACCTTGGAGAATGTGGTGGGTAAATGGACCCAAAGCAAAGGCAGCCTTTATTTCTAAAATGTGTATTTCGCTGCCTAAATATTCCTGTGGGTGTATGAGGAGTGTGTAAAATAACCAGAACCAGAGGAAGGTTATAAGAATGTTCTGTAAAAAACTGTTTGGCAATGGCTTCTGTGACTTGGTTTAATGCCTGTCATGCCTCGGGAGTAAGCTTTTGAGGGGAGGAGGGGTGGTAATCACCTCTCAAAAATATCATTAAGGGACAAAAGTATACAAGTGGGTAATTTTAAATATGTTTTTAGCCATTGAATATTCCCCAGTAATTTTTGAAAATCATTAAGGGTGTGAAGATGGTCCACCCATAGTTGTATCTTAGGAATTTGGATCTGATTATCTTGAAGTTTAAGGACCAAATAGGTATAACAGTCCTGTGTTTTAACCTTATTAGGAGCTATCTGTAGTCCCAAGGTAGTGAGGATTTTGTAAAGGTCCAAGTAACAATTATTGAGGTCATGGTTATTAGGTGCAGCAATTACAAATCATCCATATAATGTAAAATATAAATTTGTGGCCATAGCTCTCTCACAGGGTCTACTGCTTGAGCAACATATTTTTGGCAAAGACTAGGGCTGTTGGCCATACCTTGGGGAAGAACCTTCCATTGAAATCTCTGCATAGAGCCCTGAAAATTAAGGTGAGGGAGACTAAAGGCAAAATAGTGTCTATCCTCAGGATGTAAAGGAATGGTAAAAAAAACACAATCTTTTAAGTCAATAATCATTTTACAATAGTTTTTGGGAATAGCCACTGGTGTGGGAATGCCTGGCTGTAGTGCTCTTATTCGGCACATAGGTTTATTAATGGCACACAAATATTGTAAAAGGCACCACTTGCCTGATTTTTACTTGATAACAAAAATTGGAGTATTCGATGGTGAGGTTGAGGGCTCCACATGGCCGGCTGCCAGCTGTTCCTGCACTAACATGGAGGCAGCCTCCAAATTTTCTTGGGTAAGGGACCATTGATCCAACCACACAAGAGTCTGAGTCTCCCAAATAATTTTATCTCCATGGGGTACAGGAGAGTCAGAGACTGACACTAAAAATCCGAATACCCAAGTCCATATGTATTTCTTTTTTGTATGGGTTTTATTGGCTCAACCAGTCCTTGTCTCAGTCTCCCAAGGCCTATACCAGGGACAAAATAAATACGAAGCATTTGATGAGTCACCATGGAATTGGGACTGGCATGAATAACTTCCATTTGACTCAAAATATCTCGGGCCCATAGGTTAACAGGGAGGTCAGGAACAATGAAAGGAGTAACAATTCCCTTATTACCCTCTTTATCAGTCCAGCTAAGAGCCGTAGAGCTGACCAGAGGATTTTTTGACTGTCCTATCCCTTTAAGGTCAGTCAAGGATGGGGTGAGGGTCCAAGCTGATGACCAATATTTTTGAGAAATAATTGTGGCATCAGCTCCAGTATCTAGAATTCCTTGAAATTCCTTTCCTTCAATAAGTAAGGAAATGGTGGGTCTATTTTGAGAAACGGGTTGAACCCAATTTACATCAGAGCAGCCCAAGGAGGCAGTCCCCCGCGGTAGGTTTGGGTGGTTAAGTGCCTCCTGGATTCAAGGGAAGGAGTATTAATTGTGCAAGACTTGTTCCTGCTGGGATGGCCAAAACTCCATTAATAGCTGTGGCCAGTATTTTTTTTCTCCAGTGAAGTCATTATAATTAATGCCATGGAAGACCTGAACACCATGTAAGTTAGTAGAGGCTCTTCCAAAAATAAGGGCACAGATATGAGATGGAGGGGGACCCATAATTCCAATGGGTATTATCTGGGGCCCTTGCATTGAGTCTAATATAGTTTCAGTGGTGGCACAGATGTACAATCCTGCGCTGCCTGGAGTGGCTAGTTGGAGGGAAGCAATTGTGGAGAAGAATTTTGAGGTAGGTTGGGAGTTTGGAAGGGAAAAAATCTTATTGCCCCTGGTTTTGTCCTGGGGGATTTCGTGGCCCGGGGCTGGCCCCGCAGGGAGTTTCCCAAGAAGCAGGAAAAAATAGGCTGTCTGAGGGCATTTGTCTTAGATCTACACTCACTGGCCCAGTGATGACCTTTACCACATCTAGGGCAAAGGGTAGCTTGGGGCGGTATAGCCCCAGTTGAAGGAGATGCTATTCCTAGGCTTTCTTTGCCTGTCGGACACTTGCGTGCAAAATGGCCAGGTTGTTTACAAGTAAAGCAAGTACGTGAGCCAGGATTGTGAAAGGTCTTGGTAAAGGTGGCACCTAGGGCAAGACCCATGGCATGAGCTGCACCTACCCCTGCATAGAGTCTAATAAAGTCAGAAAGTTTCCCTTTATCCTTATGTGGTTGAAGAACATCCTGACATGCCGGGTTGGCGTTTTCAAAGGCAAGATGTTTTACAAAAGAGCTTTTGTTTTCACTTGGTCCAAGCAAGCATTCCACAGCTAGGTTAAGCCTGGGAACAAAGTCGCTATAAGGCTCGTCGGGCCCTTGTCGAATTTTTGCCAGGGAAGTGGTAGCCGAGGCTTTTGAGGGAGGTGTCTCCAAGCATGTAAGCCAGCCATCTGAATCTGCATCAAAAGTCCAGCAGGGAAATGTGCCTGTTTAGTTTTAGTGTCAAAAGGCTCATTGCCCACTAGCTTAACATAAGTCCCGGACTTAGAGGAGGCCTTAGTTAAAATTTTTTGAGCAGTTTCCCGACAGTGCTCTTTGAAATCTGCATTCCATAACAGAAAGTCTCTGGCACTGAGGGTAGCTTGGTCTAAAAATTTCCAATCATTGGGAGTAAGTCATTGTGTGCTGTGGCTTTCTAATAAAGCCAACATGTAGGGTGCAAAGGGGCCATAGTGAGCACAAGCCTTTTTAAGTTTTTCAGGAAAATGCAGGCTTAATTTTTTGTAGACTCTGGGTTCCTGCCTGCCTAGGGCTGAACTCCTCATCCTCTGAGTCCTGATCTCCTTATTCCATTTCTCCGCTTCCTCCTCTTGATCCTCGTCTAAGTCTTTGACCTCAGCCTGGGCAGGCTTATCTATCTGACTGGTGGTGACTGGGAAGGCGAGCACAGGTTGATGGAGTGGCTTCGCCTTTGTATTAGACCACTGTAGGCCAGTTACTTTGACTCCATACCTAAGGCTAATGAACAGAGCTCAGAGTGAAGGGATCTTAATTCTTTTAAAGGTTAGATCTGTTACTGTCTATGTTGGAAGGATGCCCACAAAGGAGCCAGTTTAGGCAAGGGAAGTGGGGAAAAAATATCTTGGTTGGGCATTTGTACCCTGAAGGGCCAGAGCACAAAAGGCAGGAGGGATATAGGAGGGGTTGGATGTGTAAGTCCTATAGGCTGTGGCAGGGTCTTGAGAGGTGCAGGGTCTTCTGAATGGTAGCGAGCTGCTTCCTTCTCCAAGGTAGCCTCCTCTACAGGGGTCAATGAGTCTCCGGAATTTAAAACTGGATAAAGGCAGTTGGTAACCATTGGAGCCTTAATCATTAGGGTGGTATTTTGAGGGGGACCAGGAAGGTTCCCATGGTCCTGGGGAGCCTGAGAAGGGTCTATGTCTATACTAACTGATGGGCATGCCGAGGGGATACGAGAAGTATTTGCATAGCCTCTTCCCCAACCTCGACAAGTTTTAAGGTACCATTGTCAAAGGGTGAACTTTTAAGAATTTCATTAATTAAGTTCCAGTAAGAAAAGGTGGGAACAGGCACTTTTTCTGGGCCAAAGGATTCATAATAATCTTTTAAACAGTCTCCTACTCCAAGCCATCTTTTACCATCAATGGTCCTTTCAAGAGGAAACCATGGACACTGCTCTCTTATGTATGAAAAAAAAAATTAAGTCTTTTTTCTAAACACGCGCCCCCATGTCTGCAAGGACTCCTTGTAGCCTGACAAAAACAAATCATGTGACGAAACTGCTTGTCCCATAGTGGGTCAATCACCATGCGTCATCCCCACGCTCCTCCTGGATCTGTCTCTCGGTGGTGTCTTCTGCAGTTATTGCAAGCTCCGCTTGACCAAATCTTCCAGGAGGACGGGGTCCCCCTCAATCAAAAGCTCAAGCCCCAGTCGGTGGGCGCCAGATGTCCCAGCCGGCAGGACACATCAACGTGGGCAGCGAACCTAGATAGGGAGGAATGAAGGGACAAGAGACACGAGAGATGACAGCAAGACAGGAGTTCTGATCAAGCTGCAAACTTTTATTGTTCACACAGGGGTATTTGTATGATGGATGTGGGAAATCTCTCTCATCGGCACTTCCTAGATGTCTTCACAAGGTGAAATAACCTCAGATAAGTTTCAGAAAGACAGATGGCCGCAGGATGTCTCAGGGAGACAGATGGCTACAGGATGTCTCCCAGACAGGATGTCTCCATGGGGGCTGTTTCTTGTAAGTGTCAGGCTATTCTTTGAAGGTGAATTCCTTCTACCTCTGACAGTCAGGGATTAAGTATTTCGAATAGAAAATTGGAAAATGAATCCAATGTTTATGCAAATATGTGCTACCCAAAAGTCTTCCCACTCTCATTCAGAACAATGCCTTGACATTACCTTCACCCCAAGTAAGACACAATAAGAGAAGAAGAGTTAGAAAATCTGTGAATACACATCTGGAATGGAAAATTCTCAGTAGTTAACAACCTTGGAGGTGGTAGAGGTGTTTCGAAAAGTAAGGTACATGGTAAAAACTCCACAAACATGGAGCTCTGTTGGCCTAAAGACTTCTTGAGAAACTGCCTCTGAGGTTGGGCACTTGAAATATATGTTGTTGTCAGGAGTTTTAACTTCCTTTGTAGTGAGACCATCAAATCTGGGTCTGCATCTGTGTGACCTGGAGCACATGGTTTCTTATTTTCCAATAAACATGAGGCAGCAGGGCTGAATTCTCTCTTTGTAGGTAATTTGTTGCCATTTGGGGGCAAAGTGTCTCCCAGTGTGGACTTTGAAGCCATTTGGTCTTCCTCTACTTTTCATGGTGTTTCTTGCAGCTGCATTGGGAGTTTGGTATTTGCTTCACGAAATACGAAGAGGTCAACTAGGACAGAGTGCTGGAGGGAGTTCTGTCACGTGTGTTGGTTAAGGGTCTGCAGGAGAGTGCACCAACCAGGCTTCTATCCCACATAGCTTGCCCCCTTGACAATAGCAATCTGATTCTAAACATTGCCCTGAAACCTCTCCGTATAACAAGATGCCTTTACATACAAGGGTATGGGGGCTGCACCATGTCAGTCACAAACCATTTGGAAGCCAATGGCAGATCCACATGACCCCATCACAGATGTTTTAACAAACACCTACACTCCACTGCTCTAGGCCGACTACTCATCGGGCTCCAAATTACTGGCATCTCTGTTCTACATGATTTTCATGAAACCCAGTCAATCAAGGCATTGTCTGGTACACTCATGATCATCTATAAGACATCCAAAGGTTCTCCACTGACACCTGTTCATGGGAATTTCAAAAATTTAATGGTATTTATCTAGCCTTTTTTCAAGGATGAAGTTTGAGGCACTGTGGGGTTTAATTCATTCAGGAACCATGAAATGGAGAGGAAGCTTATTTCAATGAAATCTCTGGAGAATTCTAACAGGCAATGATTCCCAACGACAGGATAAAAGGTCACATTAAGCCAGGCATTTGAGGTCTACAATGTGTGATCCTTTTGTGCTTTGACTTGCAACTATGGCTGCCAATTCTTTAAAAATAAAATCATGTGATATCCTTCCTGAGATTCCCAGTGCTCTGTGGAAACCCACCCTGGGCCTTGATCTCAGTTTCCAAGGGCGACTCTCATGCGTGGCCTCCTAAAATCCCAACACAATACATGGCAATACTTCTTTGAGGTCAGTTCCATAACTCAGTTTCTAAGGGGAATCACACCAGTGTTCAAGCCCAGGTGGACCCAGTCATCTCTTCCAACGGCCACAAAAATGACCACTATTAAAACCAAAACACTCCCACATGGCCCTCATCTTCTTCCATATAGACACTAATCATAACCTCAGGCTGTAGGTTTCCATGAGGGCCAAAGCCAAAGACAGTATCCAAAATAAGGTCCCTTTCCCCCATTTGCTTAAAGTCAGTGTGGCAGGGAGACCCATCCTGTGAACCAGAAGTGATCAAAGAGGCCTGCCCTTAATACTGCTCTGTTTCTCCATTTTGTGGCCTAATTACTGTGGGGTTTAGATTCCTTATGTTAATTGGGGTCATGAGAAAACCCAAGCACCTATGGCCTAGCCTCTGTAGTGATTTGAAGAACTCATTTGACCCAAAGGATTCCTATTCTCAAAGATGGAGGTCAGGAACCTTACAGAGGAAGGTGAGAGACTTCATCCACAATGACTGCTCTTATGGGTATTTTGGTTTTGGATGCACACATGGGATTTTTTTAGATCCATTAGGTGCTGAGAATCTAAGCCACAACCTCACACAGGGCCAAGAAGCTGATTCAGACACATCCCTTTCCAAAGCAATTAAGCAAAGAGCCAAAGGTGATGCCCATTCATTTCCATTTGAAAACTCTTCAGTCTTCAAAAAGGGGTGGCCTGAGGCAAAGACTTTCCTGACAGTAAGGGCAATAGTACAATAGGTAAGCAAAAGGCCCAAAGCAGGGTTTCTCCACTGAGACTTTCCTGATCACACTGATATTTGAGTTTTCTGAGATGCTCACCATTGCCTTCAGCTATCCAGTACATGGCCATGTCACAGAGCTTAAAGGTGGTACATATCTTGGACACAAAACCATGAGCCTATTCTGGAGTTTGGCCAAAATTCAGAAAGAAAATAGGATCTTAGGAAGATATTAGGAGTGGCCGATCCATATGGCAAGCCGTAGACCATTCATAAATAGGAAAGGATGAACGCTGGTAAGATTTCTACTAGATAGGACATATGTATTGATGCGCTCTCTTTTCTAATGTCTACAACCACGGACACAGTGGGATACACAGACATAGAAACACTCGCCTTGTCAAAAGACTTACTAGAAACAATTCACACCAAACCAAACAAAACGACTTTCCTACCTATTCTCAGAACATGAGACAAAACCACAAACCCACACCCACACCCACACCCACACAGACCCCCAAGTAGGTCTGTGAAAATATGGAGTGTCCTTTGACTGGTGGGCCATAATATATTCCCCCATAATGGGCTGTTCTCTCTCAGATCTGGTCTCCGTGTCCAACTCTGTGAAGCTGTTAGGAGCCAGCGGTGAGCCACTACCTTCTTTCTCAGGAAAGGCCCCTCCTCAGACCTTCCTTGCATTAGGCCATCCTCACATCAGTAGGTACCAAGAAAGACTGTCTCTGTCCTTGGAAAATCCAAACAAGTTTGACCACTGGGACATGAACTGGGACTGGCTCTGGGTGCCTGACTTCCTGTATCCCAAGTTCAGAGAGTTCCATCACCAAGGAAGTGAGGTGAGGTCACTTCCTTCAGGAACTAAATGAGGTCACTGCCTTGGCAACAACTTTGTCCTAAAAGTTGCTTCTAAGGGTCCCATGAGATGGAGGATGCACCTACTCGCTCTGACATTTTCACAAGTTAGAATGGTATATCAACCATAGGCACCCGGGAACAGCTCTCCACACAGGCCTGGTTTGGTCCATCTTCTCTACATTAAGATGAAAGAGGCTGATTCAGACACATCCCTTCATCCTGACCAGGTTGTTTACCATGGAAGTTGACTTTTCCTCCCTCAGGTCCTTCATAGCTGCCTACATCTTCTCCATGGATCATTTCTGCATGGACCTTCGAGGTTCTCAGCAGGTGGAAGTTTCCCTACACTCCTGTATTGTAAGACCAACTCTGTCCCTGCTTTTCTGTAAAGTTAGATTGAGGGAACAGTGTATGGTTAGTGTAATAACAGGTTCGATTTGGGTTAGGAATCATTCTGCGCGATGAATAATGGTATTGGGAACCTGCGATATTTATTAAATTATATTGGTAAAATATATGTATGAAAACAGAAATCTAGGATTTGAAGCCCAGGAGGGCATTGGGCCCTTGATTGGGATACGTAGTGTTGAATTAGGTTCTGCACAGTTGTCTCAGATAAATCCATTTACAATGGCATAGGACCTTGTACATTGGATGATTGAATGAGGAAGAGAACATCCAGTCAAAAAGGGATAGTCGGTACGATTAGGTAGATAGTCGGTAGGTTTAGGAAGAAGAGTGAGTACAGGATTTGGACGGAAATTTCTTTTTTTTTTATTGGTTGTTCAAAACCCTACAAAGCTCTTGACATATCATATTTCATACATTAGCATACATTAGCTTCAAGTGAGTTTTGAACTCCCTTTTTTATCCAAGTACAGATTGCAGAATCACATGGGTTACACATCCAAATTTTTACATCATACCATACTAGTAACTGTTGTATTCTGCTACCTTTTCTATCCTTTACTATCCCCCCTCCCCTCCCCTCCCATCTTCTCTCTCTACCCCTTCTACTGTAATTCATTTCTCACCTTGTTTGTTTTCCCACTCCACTTACAACCTCTTATATGTAATTTAGTATAACAATGAGGATCTCCCTCCGTTTCCATGCAATTCCCCTTTTCTCTCCCTTTCCCTCCCACCTCATGTCTCTGTTTAATGTTAATCATTTCTTCCTGCTCTTCCTCCCTGCTTTATTCTTAGTTGCTCTCATTATATCAAAGAAGACATTTGGTATTTGTTTTTTAGGGATTGGCTAGCTTCACTAAGCATAATCTGCTCTAGTGCCATCCATTTCCCTGCAAATTCCAAGATTTTGTCATTTTTTAGTGCTGCGTAATACTCCATGGTGTATAGATGCCACATTATTTTAATCCATTCATCCATTGAAGGGCATCTGGGTTGGTTCCACAATCTAGCTATTGTAAATTGTGCTGCTATGAACATCGATGTGGCAGTATCCCTGTAATACTCTCTTTTAAGATCTTCAGGGAATAGTCCGAGAAGGGCAATAGCTGGGTCAAATGGTGGTTCCATTCCCAGCTTTCCCAGGAATCTCCATACTGCTTTCCAAATTGGCCGCACCAATTTGCAGCCCCACCAGCAATGTACAAGAGAACCCTTTTCCCCACATCCTCGCCAGCACTTGTTGTTGTTTGACTTCATAATGGCTGCCAATCTTACTGGAGTGAGATGGTATCTTAGGGTGGTTTTGATTTGCATTTCTCTGACTGCTAGAGATGATGAGCATTTTTTAATGTACTTGTTGATTGATTGTATGTCCTCCTCGGAGAAGTTTCTGTTCAGGTCCTTGGCCCATTTCTTGATTGGGTTATTTGTTATCTTATTGTCTAATTTTTTAAGTTCTTTGTATATTCTGGATATTAGGGCTCTATCTGACGTGTGAGGAGTAAATATTTGTTCCCATGATGTAGGCTCCCTATTTACTTCTCTTATTGTTTCTTTTGCTGTGAAAAAACTTTTTAGTTTAAGTAAGTCCCATTTGTTGATTCTTGCTATTAACTCCTGTGCTATGGGTGTCCTATTAAGGAATTTGGAGCCCGACCCCACTATATGTAGATCGTAGCCAACTTTTTCTTCTATCAGACCCAGAGTCTCTGATTTGATATCAAGGTCTTTGATCCATTTTGAGTTAACTTTTGTGCATGGTGAGAGGAGGGGGTTCAGTTTCATTTTGTTGCATATGGATTTCCAGTTTTCCCAACACCATTTGTTGAAGATGCTATCCTTCCTCCATTGCATGCTTTTAGCCCCTTTATCAAATATAAGATAGTTGTAACTTTGTGGATTGGTCTCTGTGTCCTCTATTCTGTACCATTGGTCCACCCACCTGTTTTGGTACCAGTACCATGCTGTCTTTGTTACTATTGCTCTGTAATATAGTTTGAAATCCGGTATCGCTATACCGCCTGATTCGCACTTTCTGCTTAGAATTGCTTTTGCTATTCTGGGTCTTTTATTTTTCCATATGAATTCCATGATTGCTTTATCTATTTCTACAAGCAATGCCTTTGGGATTTTGATTGGCATTGCATTAAACCTATATAGAACTTTTGATAATATCGCCATTTTGATGATGTTAGTTCTGCCTATCCATGAACAGGGTATATTTTTCCATCTTCTAAGATCTTCTTCTACTTCTCTCTTTAGGGTTCTGTAGTTTTCATTGTATAAATCTTTCACTTCTTTTGTTAGGTTGATTCCCAAGTATTTTATTTTTTTTTGAGGATATTGTGAATGGAGTGGTTTTCCTCATTTCCATTTCAGAAGTTTTGTTGCTGATATACAAGAATGCCTTTGATTTATGCATGTTGATTTTATATCCTGCTACTTTGCTGAAATCATTTATTAGTTCTAGTAGTTTTTTTGTAGACCCTTTTTGGTCTTCTATGTATAAAATCATGTCATCCGCAAATAATGATAATTTAAGTTCTTCTTTTCCAATTTTTATGCCTTTAATTTCTTTTGTCTGTCTAATTGCTCTGGCCAGTGTTTCGAGAACAATATTGAATAGAAGTGGTGATAGAGGGCATCCCTGTCTTGTTCCAGATTTTAGAGGGAATGCCTTCAATTTTTCACCATTCAGAATGATGCTAGCCTGAGGCTTAGCATAGATAGCTTTTACAATGTCAAGGTAATTTCCTGTTATCCCTAGTTTTTCTAATGTTTCAAACATCAAGGGATGCTGTACTTGTCGAATGCTTTTTCTGCATCTATCGAGATGATCATATGGTTCTTATCTTTAAGTCTATTGATGTGGTGAATAACATTTATTGATTTCCGTATATTGAACCATCCTTGCATCCCAGGGATGAATCCTACTTGATCATGGAGCACAATTTTTTTGATGTGCCTTTGTATCCGATTCGCCAGAATTTTATTGAGGATTTTTGCATCTAGGTTCATCAGGGTTATTGTTCTGAAGTTTTCTTTCTTTGATGTGTCTTTGTCTGGTTTCGGAATCAACGTGATGTTGGCCTCATAGAATGAATTTGGAAGAGCTCCCTCTTTTTCTATTATCTGAAATAACTTGAAAAGTATTGGTATTAATTCTTCTTTAAAAGTTTTGTAAAGCTCCGCTGTATACCCATCCGGTCCCGGGCTTTTCTTGGTGGGTAGTCTCTTGATTGCTTCTTCAATTTCATCCATTGGTATTGGTCTGTTCAAATTGTGTGTATCCTCCTGACTCAGTCTGGGCAAATCATATGTCTTAAGAAATTTATCGATGTCTTCACTGTCTTCTATTTTATTGGAATATAGGTTTTCAAAATAATTTCTAATTGTCTTCTGAATTTCTGTAGCAGCTGTTGTGATATTGCCTTTTTCATCCTGTATGTTAGTAATTTGAGTTCTCTCTCCTCTTCGTTAGCATGGCTAAGGGTCGGTCTATCTTGTTTATTTTTTCGAAGAACCAACTTTTAGTTTTGTAGATTTTTTCAATAGTTTCTTTTGTTTCAATTTTGTTGATTTCCGCTCTGATTTTAATTATTTCTTGCCTTCTGCTGCATTTGCTGTTGTTTTGTTCATCCTTTTCTAGGGCTTTGAGATGAAGTGTGAGCTCATTTATTTGTTGGTTTTTCCTTTTTTTGAGGAATGACCTCCAGGCAATGATGGTTAGGGTAATAACAGGTTCGATTTCGGTTAGGAATCATTCTGCGCGATGAATAATGGTATTGGGAACCTGCGATATTTATTAAATTATATTGGTAAAATATATGTATGAAAACAGAAATCTAGGATTTGAAGCCCAGAAGGGCATTAGGCCCTTGATTGGGATACGTAGTGTTGAATTAGGTTCTGCACAGATGTCTCAAATAAATCCATTTACAATGGCATAGGACCTTGTACATTGGATGACTGAATGAGGAAGAGAACATCCAGTCAAAAAGGGATAGTCGGTACGATTAGGTAGATAGTCGGTAGGTTTAGGAAGAAGAGTGAGTACAGGATTTGGACGGAAATTTCTTTAGCAATAGGGTTTCAGTTAGAGAGTGAATGTAAATGTCAGCACATATGAAAATTCAGTCACAATGATGAACTTTGAAAAATATGTAGAAAAGCAGATAATAATAGAGACTTTACAAAATCATGCAAAGTATAAAGTGAGTGATAGGATTAGACATTTTGTACACTGTTGAGTTTGAATATATAATCTTAAGAAGAAACAAATATGCAGTGACCATTAGGATTGACATTTGAGAGCATTAGGAAACCTGGACATGGATGCTTTTAGTAATCCATGTTCACTTTCATTTTAGGCTTTGGTACAATCATAAGTGTGACCTTTGCATTTTTTGTCCAAAATATTACTGTCATAGAATGTATATGTCGATCAGATGACATGAGCATTTCTTCAAGCATTTCTGGAAGTAATGTTTTCAAGACCTATAAATTACTATTGGGGGTACAAAGAGGTGTACCCTGTGTCCATGAATATAGACATAATGAATGAATAGACCACATTTTGAATAAATAATTTAACTGTTCCCACTTTAAATAATGGATTGAATTAATATATGAAATATTATAAGAAATCTTGTATTGATATAATATCATTCATTCCAACCAGTAATACATCTATATGTAGTATTAGGGTTATGATTATCATGAAAGGTGTGTGAGTATTGCTTCAAAACTGATCATAGAAATCTAAATTAATGTGTTTGGAAAGAAGTCTCATAAAAAGACCAGTCAAGAAACATGGAGGAATACATGTGATCTGAAGAAGAAAATGATTGAAAGTGAAACAAATGCCTATAAACTTGCGAACTTGTGGATGAAATATATATCCCATGATGTGAATAAATTGAAGAAATAGTAATGTACCAGTGTTGAATAAAATGAACATCCAAATACACACCATGTCCCATAGGAATCTACTTGCATTGATGTTAAACTAGGTCAGTTACTGTAGAAATATTAGGATTTGTATGCACCATTCACTAAAGTTAGTTTTCAGTACTAAGAAACAAATATGTATATCAGGAGAATGAATATTTTGAGAAAACTCTTGAGAAAATTTGATTATAAATCCACATACTTGAATATGAATGAGTTAAGGGAGTGTATAATAAGACACATATTTCATATTTTGAAAAATCTGGAGAATATATATATATATATATATATATATATATATATATATATATATACATACACACACACAAACACACACAGACATTAAAAATAGCATAATATATGCTATATGAAATTCACCATGAAATTTATATCATCCAGAGATCCAAAAATATTTATTTTATTTAACATGGATTTATGTATAATGTTGTTCAACTAGGAAGCTCACGCATAGGTTGAATTTTCAGTTCTAAAGCGTTTAGGAGGAGTGATGTCTTAAAATTTGTATCTGCCAAGTCAGCCACTTCACAAAAATGTACGTGTGGTATCAGGTAAGATTCTATAATTGCATGTAAAAATACATGTGCTGAATAGACTACAGAGACAGGGAAACAGGAATTCACATATTTGTTAACTTTAAAACACATGGAGAAATATTTTAACAAATAATTGACTAGATTTATAACTCCTACCCTAAATAATGCAAAAGGCAATTCCACTATACACCATGCCTTCTCTGAACTGCTTGTATTTCTATTTTTTTTTTTTTTGGTTTATTTTTCTCCATCTTATTAGGATTAGTTGTCAGAGTCTAGTAGGGTAAGTGTTAGTGTGAGGTATTCAGTATTTTGAAAGGAAAATTGGAAAATGAATCCAAAGTGTATGTAAATATGTGGTACACAAAAATCTTCCCACTCTCATCCAGAACAATGCCTTGACATTACAATCACGCAGAGTAAGACACAATTAGAAGAGAAGATTTAGAAAATCTGTGAATAAATATCTGGAATGGAATATGCTCAGGAGTTCACAACCTTGGAGGAGGTAGAGGAGATTCCAAAAGTAAGGGACAGTGTAATCATTCCAAAAACATGGAGCTCTGCTGGCGTAAAGACTTCTTGAGAAACTGCCTCTGAGGGTGGGCACTTGAAATATATGTTGTTGTCGGGAGCTTCAGCTTCGTTTGTAGTGAGACCATCAAATCAGCGTCTTCATCTATGTGACCTGGAGGACATGGTTTCTTATTTTCCCTGAACATGAGTCAGCAGTGCTGAATACTCTCTTTGTAGGTAAACTGTGGACACGAGGAGCTAAGTGTATCCACATGGGCCTGTGAAGCTATTTGGTCATTCTCCACTTTTCGTGGTGTTTTTTGCTGCTGCACTGGGATTTTGGTATTTGCTTCAAGAAATACAAAGAATTCAACTGTTACTCTGTGCGTGAGGGGGTTCTATCACGTGTGGTGGGTCAGGGTCTGCAGGAGAATGCACGTAACAGGCTTATATCCCACATAGTTGCCCCCTTGACCATAGCAACCTGATTCTAAATATTTCCCTAAAACCTCTGCATATAACAAGATGCCTTTACATTGAAGGGACTGCTGGCTGCACCACATCAGTCACAAGCCATTTGGAAGCCAAAGGCAGATCCACATGACCACACCGCAGATGTTTTATCACACACCTGCCCACCAATGCTCTAGGCCCACTCCTCAGCAGGCTCCAACTTCCTGGCATCACTGTTCTGCACAATTTTTATGAAAACCAGTCAATCAATGCACTGACTGTTATTCTTATGATCGGCCACAGGATATCCAAAGAATCTCCAGTGCCAACTTGTCATTGGAATTTTTAAAATTTCATGATATATTGACCTAGCCATTTTTCAAGGATGAAGTTGGAGGCATTCTGGAACTATTAAATGGTGAGGAAGCTCATTTCAATGAAATATCTGGAGATCTCTCACAGGAAAGACTTCCCAAAGAGTGGCCAAAATGTCACATGAATCCAGGAACATTGAGGTCTACAATGTGAGGTCCATGTGTGTTTTGACTCTCAACAATGGTTGCCAAGTTTTTCAAACAAAATCATGTGATATCCTGGCTGAGATTTCCAGTGCTCTGTGAATAACTACCCTGGGCCTAGATCTCAGTTTCCAAGGGCGACTCTCATGCGTGGCCTCCTAAAATTCCAACACTATTCATGGCAATACTTCTCTGAGTTCAGTACGAGAACTCAGTCTTTATGCAGAATCCCACCAAAGTTCAAGCCAAGGTGGACCATGTAATCTCTACTAACCGCACAAAAATGACTACAATTAAAACCAAAACACTCCCACATGGCCCTCATTTTCTTCCATACAGACACTCATCATAACCTCTGGCTGGAGGTTTCCGTGAGGGGTGCAGCCCAAGACAGTCTCCAAAATAAGCTTCCTTGCCCCTCATTTGCCTAAAGTCAGGGTGGCCTGGACACCCTTGTTGTGAACTAAGAGTGATCAAATAGGCCTGCCGTTTATTTTGCTCTGCTTCTTAAATTTGAGGCCTACTGATGGTGGGATTTAGATTCTTCATGTGAATTGGAGTCATGAGAAAACCCAATCACCTATGGGCTAGAATCTGCAGGGCTTTGAAGAACTTATTTGACCCAAAGGAGGCCTATTCTCACTTAATGGAGGTCAGGAACCTTACCAAGGAAGGAGAGAGACTTCATCCACAATGATTGCTCTTTTGGACATTTTGCTTTTGGATGCATACATGGGATCTCTCTTTAGATCCATCAGGTGCAGAGAATCTAAGCCACAGAATTACACAAGGCCAAGAGGCTGATTAAGACATATCCCTTTCCAAAGCAATTAAGCAAAGAGCCACAGTTGATGCCCCTTCATTTGCAGTTGAAAACTTTTCTTCAGGGTTCAAAAAGGGTGGCCTGAGGCAAAGACTTTCCTGACATTCAGGGCAACAGAACATTAGGTAAGGAAAAGGCCCAAAGCATGGTTTCTCCACTGAGTCTTTACTGGTCACACTGATATCTGAGTTTTCTGAGATGCTCGCCATGCCCTTCATTTAACCAATACATGGCCGTGTCACAGAGCTTGGAGGTGGTACATATCTTGGACACAAAACCATGAGCCTATTCTGGAGAGTGGCCAGAATTCAGGAAGCAAACAGTAACTTAGGAAGATAGCAGGTGTTGCTGATCCATAAGGCAAGCCGCAGTCCACTCATAAATTGCGAAGGATGAATGCTGGGAAGCTTTCTACTAGACAAGACTCATCCATTGATGCATTCTCTTTGCTAATGTCTACAACCACTGACACAGTGAGATACACAGACATAGAAACACTCGCCTTTTCATACGACTTTCTGGAAACACTTTACTCCAAACCAAACAAACCGCCTTTCAGACATATTCTCAGAGCATGAGAAAAAAACCACAAACCCACACCCCCAGGCAGATAAGCACCTCCTTCCTCCAAGTAGGTTTGTGACTATCCGGAGTGTCCTCTGACTGATAGGCCATAGTATGTTCTCCCGAAATGGCCTCTCCTATCTCACATCTGGTGTCCATGGCAATTCTGTGAAGTTGTCAGGAGCCAGCAGTTAGCCACTGCCTTCTTTCTCAGGAAAGGCCCCTCTTAAGAGCTTTCCTGTCATTTGTCCATTCTCACATCAGTAGATACCAAGAAAGACTGACTCTGTCCTTGTTATATCAAACAAGTGAGACCACTAGGTCTGGGACTGAGACAGGCTCTAGGTGCCTGGCTTCCTGGATCCCAAGTTCAGAAAGTGCCATCAACAAAACAGTGAGGTGAGGTAACTTCTTTCAGGAACTGAATGAGGTTACTGCCTTGGCAACCAATTTGTCCTAACACATGCATCCAAGTGTCCCATGACATGTAGGCTGACCGTATTTCTGTGACACTTTCACAAGTTAGAATGGTATATCAACCATAGGCACCTGGGAACAGCTCTCCACACAGGCCTCATTTGGTCCATCTTCTCTAGATTAAGAAGAGAGAGGCTGATTCAGACAAAAGCCTTCATCCTGACCAGGTTGTTTGGCATGGAAGATGACTTTTGATCTCTCAGGACCTTCATACCTGCCTACATCTTCTCCAGGGATCAATTCTGCATGGACCTTTGAGGTTCTCAGCAGGTGGACAATCCCCTACTTTCCTGTATTGTAAGACCAACTCTGTCCCTGCTCTTTTGTAAATGTAGATTGAGGGAACAGTTTATGGTTAGGGTTAATTACATGTTTGTTTTGGGTTAGGAATCATTTTGCTGGATGAATAATGGTATTGGGAATCTGTGATATATATAAGAACATAGAGTTGAAAAATATGTATGAAAACAGAAATGTAGTAAGATTTAAAGTCCATATTGGCATTGGGCCTTTGATTTGGATACTTAGCTTTGAATTACGTTCTGCAGTGATGTCTCAGATAAATTGATTATCAATGACATAGGACCTTGTACCTTGGATGATAGATTGTAGAAAAGAACATCCACTCAAACAGGGATAGTCCATAGGATTAGGAAGATAGTCGGTAGGTTTTGCAAGAAGTGTGAGTACAGGATATGGACCAAAAGTTCTTTATCAATAGGGTTTCGGTAATAGAATGAATGTCAATGTCAGCACATGTGAAGAGTCAGTCACATAGGTAAACTGGGGAAAATATGTAGGAAAGGAAACATCAATAGAGACAGTAGGAAATCATCAAAGTATAAAGTGAGTGATAGGATTAGACATTTTAACAGGGTTGATGTTGACTATATAATCTTCGAAGAAACAAATATGTAGTCACCAATAGGATGGACATTTGAGAGAATTAGGCAACCTAGACATCAATGTTTTTAGTAATCCATGCTCCCATTCAATTTAGGCTTTTGTACAAACATATGTGTGATCTTTGCATTTTGTATCCAAAATAGTACTGTGATAAAATGTATACGTAGATCAGGTGACATAAGTATTTTTTCCACCATTTCAGGGAGCAATATTTTGAAGATGTATAAATTAGTATTGCGGGTACAAAGAGGTGTACCCTGTGTCTATGAATATAGAGATAATGCATGAATAGATGATACTGTGAATAAATAATATAACTGATTCCACTTTAAATAATGGATTAAATTGATATCTTAAAATATATAAGAAATCTTATATTGATACACAGTCATTCATTCCTATCAGTTATACATCTAATGGTAATATGAGGGTTATGGTTTGTCATTAAGGGTGTGTGAGTTTTGCTTCAAAAGTAATTATGGAAATCGAAAATAATGTGTTTGTAAAGAAGTCTCATGAAGAGACTAGTCAAGAAACATGGAGGAATACATGTGTTCTGAAGCAGGAAGTGATTGAAAGTGAAACAAATTTATATAAATTAGCGAACTTGTGGATGAAATATATATCCCATGATGTGCATAAACTGAAGAAATAGTAATGTACCAGTGTTGAATACAAATGAACGTCAAAATACATATCATGTCCCATAGGAATCTACTTGCATTGATGTTAAACTTGGTCAGTAACTGTAGAAATATTAGGATTTGTATGCATCATTCACTGAAGTTAGTTTTCAGTACTAGGAAACAAATATGTATTTCAGGTGGATGAATATTTCTGAGAATAATCTTGTGAAAAGTTGATAATAAATCCACATACATGAACATGAATAAATTTTGGGAGTGTATAATAAGACACATGTATTTCATATTTTCAAAAATCTGGAGAGTGTGTATATATATATATATATATATATAGATATAGATATAGATATAGATATAGATATAGATAGATATATAGATATATAGATATATATATAGATACATATATATACATATGCCTATATATATACACACACACACACTCACACAGACATTAAAAAGTAGCAATATATATGCCAATCGAAATTTATTATGAAATATATATAATCCATACATCCCAAAATATACTTTTTACTGAACATGGATTTATATATAATTTTGTTCAGCTAGAAAGGTCACCAATAGTTTGAATTTTCAGTTCCAACAGCATTAAGAGGAGTGATCTCTTCTCAAAATTTGCATCTGCCAAGTCAGCAACCTCTCAAGTATATACATGTGATACCAGGTAGGATTCTATATGTGCATATAAAAACACATGTGCTGAATAGGCCACAGAGAAAGGGAGAGAGGAATTCACATATTTGTTAACTTTAAAAACACATGGAGAACTGTTTTAATTAAAAATTGAGTAGATTTATAATTCCTACCCTATATAATGCAAAAGGCAAGTCCAATTATACAACATGACTCCTCTGAACTGCTTGTATTTCTATTCTGTTTTGGTTATTATTCTCCATCATGTTAGGATTAGTAGTCAGAGTCTAGTGGGGTATGTGTTAGTGTCCAAAATAAGCTCTCTTACCCCTCATTTGCCTAAAGTCATGGGGGCCTGGACACCCTGCATTTGAACCAGGAGTGATAAAATAGGACTGCAGTTAATACTGCTCTGCTTCTCCATTTTGAAGCCTACTGCCTGTCAGGTATAGATTCTTTATGTGATTTGGAATAATGAGAAAACCCAAGCACTTCTTTAGGGCTTTGAAGATTTCATTTGAACCAAATGATCCCTATTCTCACTTGATGTAGGTCAGGAACATAACAAAGGAAGGCAAGACACTTCATCCACCATAACTGATCTTTTTGCCATTTTGGTTTGGATGCACACATGGGATCTTTCTTTAGATCCATCAGGTGCTGAGAATCTAAGCCACAACCTCACACAGGTCCAAGAGGCTGATTAAGAAACATCCATTTCCAAAGAAATTAAGCAAAGAGCCACAGGTGATGACCATTCATTTTCATTTGAAAACTGTTTTCTTCAGGCTTCACAAAGGGGTGGCCTGAGGCAAAGACCTTCCTGACATTCAGGGCAACAGAAACATAGGTAAGAGAATGGCCCAAAGCAGGGTTTCTCCACTGAGAATTTCCTGGTCACACTGATATCTGAGTTTTCTGAGATGCTCGCCATTCCTTACCGCTATCCAGTACATGGCCATGTAACAGAGCTTGGAGGTGGTACATATCTTGGACACAAAACCATGAGCCTATTCTGCAGAGTTGCCAGAATTCAGGAAGAAAACAGGAACTTAGGAAGATAGTAGGTGTTGTCCCTCCATAAGGCAAGCTGCAGTTCATTCATAAATTGGGCAGGATGAATGCTGGGAAGCTTTCTACAAGACAGGACATATCCATTGATGCATTCTCTTTTCTAATGTCTACAACAACGGACACAGTGGGATACACAGGCATAGAATCACTCACCTTGTCAAAAGACTTACTAGAAACAGTCCATTCCAAACCAAACAAACTGTCTTTCCTACCTATTCTCAGAACATGAGACAAAACCACAAACTGACACTCACACTCACAAAGGCATCTCCTTCCCGCAAGTAGGTCTCTGACTATCTGGAGTGTCCTCTGTCTGTTGGGCCGTATTATGTTCCAATGAAATGTCCTGTCCTGTCTCAGATCTGTCTCCTTTGCAAACTCTGTGAAGTTCTCAGGAGCCAGCGTTGAGCCACTACCTGCTTTCTCAGGAAAGGCCCCTCTTCAGATCTGTCCTGGCATTTGGCAATCCTCACATCAGTAGATACCAAGAAATACTGACTCTGTCCTTGGTACATCCAAACAAGTGAGCCCACTGGGATTGGGACTGGGACTGGCTCTGGCAGCCTGGCATCTTGGATCCCAAGTTCAGAGAGTTACATCACCAAGGAAGTGAGGTAGGTCACTTTCTTCAGGAAATGTATGAGGTCACTACCTTGGCAATCACTTTGTTTTAACATTTGCTTCCAAGGGTCCCATGAGATAGAGGCTGCCCCTACTTTCGGTGACAATTTCACAAGATAGAATGGTATAACAAACATAGGCGCCTGGGAACATCTCCCCACACAGGACTGGTTTAGTCCATCTTCTCTACATTTAGATAGAGAGACTGATTCAGACACATCCCTTCATCCTGACAAGGGGGTTTGCCATGCAAGATGACTTTTGCTCTCTCAACTCCTTCATAGCTGCCTACGTCTTCTCCAGGGATCATTTCTGCATGGACCTTTGAGGATCTCAGCAGGTTTAAGAACCCCTACATTCCTGTATTGTAAAAGCAACTCTGTCCCTGCTCTTCTGTAAAGTTTGATTCAGGGAAGAGTGTATGGTTATGGTTAATAAAAGTTCAATTTGGGTTAAGAAACATTCTACGGCATGAATAATGGTATTGGGAACCTGTAATATTTACAAGAATGTAAAAGTGAAATATAAGAATGAAAACAGAAATCTAGGTAAGATTTGAAGCCCAGAAGGGCATTGGGCCCTTGATTGGGATACTTAGCTTTGAATTATGTTCTGCAGAAATGTCTCAGATAAATCGATGTTCAATGGCATAGGACTTTGTACCTTGAATGATGGAATGTCAAAGAGAACTTCTAGTCAAAAAGGGATAGTCAGTATTATTAGAAAGATAGTCTGTAGGTTTAGAACTAAGAGTGAGTATAGGATTTGGACCAAAAGTTCTTTTGCAATAGGGTTTCTGGTAGAGATTGAATGTAAATGTGAGCACATGTGAAGAGTCAGTCACAATGATAATCTGGGGAAAATATGTAGGAAAGCAGATATCGATAGAGACATTAGGAAATCAGGCAAATGAAAAAGTGAGTGATAAGATTAGACATTTTCAACGGGCTTGAGGTTGAATATATAATCTTAGGAAGAAACAAATATGTAGTCAAGAATAGGATTCACATTTGAGAGCATTAGGCAAACTGGACATGGAAGTTTTTAGTAATCCATGTTCACTTTCCATTTAGGTTTGGTAAAATCATAAGTGTCACCTTTGCGTTTTGTGTCCAGAATATTACTATGATAAAATGTATATGTAAATCAGGTGACATGTGCATTTCTTCCACCATTTCTGGGAGCAATATTTTGAAGACGTATAAATTAGTATTGGGGGTACAAAGAGGTGTATCCTGTGTCTATGAATATAGAGATAATGCATGAAAAAACCATACTGTGAATAAATAATATAACTGGTTCCACTTTAAATAATGGATTTAATTGATATCTGAAACTAAGTAAGAAATCTTATATTGATATACAATCATTCATTCCAGCTAGTTGTACATCTAATGGTAATATTAGGGTTTGGTTTATCATGACGGGTGTGTGAGTTTTGCTTCAAATGTGATAATGGAAATCGAAAATAATGAGTTTGGAAAGAAGTCTCATGAAAAGAGCAGTCAAGAAACATAGAGAAATACATGTGTTCTGAAGCAGGAAGTGACTGAAAGTGAAACAAATGCGTATAAATTAGCGAACTTGTGGATGAAATATATATCCTATGATGTGCATAAACTGAAGAAATAGTAATGTTCCAGTGTTGAATAAAAATGAATGTCAAAATACACATCATGTCCCATAGGAATCTACTAGCCTTGATATTAAACTGGGTCAGTTACTATAGAAATATTAGATTATTTTTTTGGTGTTATAGTAGATTTTATTTTACCACTAGCATGCCACAGAATGTTGAGGAAAGAGCAATGGATTTTTAGTTATCGCACTAATAATCTAACATTTAATGACTCTTTTGGATAGTCTAGAAATTACATAAGGCTATGTAACATAATTTTTTTAATTTAACATTCATAAAAGCTTGGAGTTTTGGTAATATTTCTACTTTTTTATTTTTAATTTTTTCAGTTGTGATTGACCTTCATTTTGTTTATTTGTATGTGGTGCTTAGAATAGAACCCAGTGTCCCACACATGCTAGAAAAGCATGTTACCACTGAACCACAAACCCAGCCCCTCCACTTTTATCTTTACATCGAACATGCCTCTCCCTCATCTTTACTCACTTTCTTCCTCATTTTCCCCCTTCTCTCTTGCTTTTTCGTTTTCCTTTCATATCTGTTTTTCTCTCATGTCATTACAAACAGTAGTATGCTATGAAATTTAAATTTAAGACTGTTTTTTATAGTCATTGTTCTTTTCTTGAGAAAATTTAATCATTTTAATCACCTGATAGATATATTAAAATAAATTTTTATACATATGTATCTATATTCATGCATATGCATTACATAATATATATATATATATATACATACATATACATTTAAAAGTACTTTGATTAGCCTGTTAAAAATAATATAGACCAAAACTTTCTTAATTCTCAAGCCTTCCAGAATTAACATCTTACAGTGAAAATCAAATAAACATATTTAAATAAACAGGTATCATTCTTTTTATCAATACTGATAATTTAAGGTTTTATATCACATTAAGCTATAATACGGCATAGTAAATCTTATGAATTAGAAAAAGTTTTTTGAATAACCTATTATTTAAGGACTATATGCACTGACATTTTAAAGGCTTTCTTGTGATTTCAATTTCTATCAATTGTGTATTAATTGCCAAATGCTTATTTTAGTACTTTTCATATTCATAATTGATATAAAGTCAATTGTTTAATTCTTCTTGTAAGTAATTACTTATTACAGTAGGGACATTATTAATAATTCTAAATCTGTATAAGAAAATAGTACAAAGATATTTTCATGCAAAATTAAGAATAATTGTGTGCTCTAAATGTCTGATTGTTGATACATATAACAAAGAGCTTTTGATGAGTCTCTTCCCCAGTAAAACATAAAATGCAAAGATATTGTTGGGTATATATGTGCAAATAAAGAAAAAGAAAATACACATTATCAGCTAGAAACTGTTAAATAAAAGGTGAAAACAACAATCCAACACATTGTACGAATTTGTCAGATGAGGTAGTATTCTGGAAGAATAGCCTAAGACTAGACCTGGTCCATGACAAAATATTCACGAAAAAAATGAAATATGAAAAATATAGAAAATGCTATGAATTTTTCATGAAGGTAGGTGAATTATCCTTTAATCTCAATTTATGTGCATTTTCAAAAGCCAATTTCCTGGTAAAATAAATTTGTGATAGTTACAACTAAACGAAACAAAGTTTCTGCTTAGCAAAATGAATGCATCTCAACCCATTTTTAGCTGATTTCTTCCCACTCAATTTTAAACCGTTATTTATTTATTTATTTCTATTGGTTGTTCCAAACATTACAAAGCTCATGATATATCATCTTTGATACATTTGACTCAAATGGGTTATGAACTCCCATTTTTTCCACAAATATGAATTTCAGAATCACATTGGTTACACATTCACATTTTTGAATAATAGCATATTAGTGACTGTTGTATTCTGCGACCTTTCCTATCCCCCACTATCCCCCCTCCCCTCCCCTCCCATCTTCCCTCTCTACCTCATCTGCTGCTGTTCAATTCTCTCCATTGTTTCCCCCCCATTTCCCCTCAAATCCTCTTATATGTAATTTTGTGTAACATTGAGGGTCTCCTACTATTTCCATATGCTTTCCCTTCTCTCTCCCTTTCTCTCCCCCAACTCCTCTTTGTTTAATGATAAACTTTTCCTCATGCTCTTCCTCGATGTTCTGTTCTTAGTTGCTCTTTTAATATCAAAGAAGACATTTGGCATTTGTTTTTTTAAGGATTGGCTAGCTTCGCCTAGCATAATCTGCTCTAATGCCATCCATTTCCATGCAAATTCTATGATTTTGTCATTTTTTAATGAAGAGTAATACTCCATTTTGTATAAAAGCCACATTTTTTTTATCCATTCATTTATTGAAGGGCATCTAGGTTGGTTCCACAGTCTAGCTATTGTGAATTGTGCAGCTATGATCATTGATGTGGCAGTATCTCTACAGTACGCTCTTTTAAGATCCTCAGGAAATAGTCCGAGAAGGGTGATAGCTGGGTCAAATGGTGGATCCATTCCCAGCTTTTCCAGGTATCACCATAGTACTTTCCAAATTGGCCTCACCAATTTGCAGTCCCACCAGCAGTGTACAAGTGTACCCTTTTCCCCACATTCTCACCAACACTTATTTTGTTTGACTTCATAATGGCTGCCGATCTTACTGGAGTGAGATGGTATCATAGGGTGGTTTTGATTTGCATTTCTCTGACTGCTAGAGATAGTGAGCATTTTTTCATGTACTTGTTCATTGATTGAATGTCCTCCTCTGTGAAGTGTCTGTTTAGGTCCTTGGCCCATTTGTTGATTGGATTATTTGTTATCTTATTGTTTAATTTTTTTGAGTTCTTTGTATATTCTGGATATTAGGGCTCTATCTGAAGTGTGAGGGGTAAAAATTTGTTCCCAGGATGTAGGCTCTCTATTTACCTCTCTTATTGTTTCTCTTGCTGAGAAAAAAAAAATTAGTTTAAGTGAGTCCCATTTGTTTATTCTTGTTATTAACTCTTTGGCTATGGGCATCCTATTAAAGAATGTGGAGCCCGACCCCACAGTATGTAGATCGTAGCCAACTTTTTCTTCTATTAGACGCAGTGTCTCTGATTTGATATCTAGCTCCTGGATCCATTTTGAGTTAACTTTTGTGCATGGTGAGAGAAAGGGATTCAGTTTCATTTTGTTGCATATGGATTTCCAATTTTCCCAGCACCATTTGTTGAAGATGTTGTCTTTCCTCCATTGCATGTTTTTAGCACCTTTATCAAATATAAGAAAGTTGTAATTTTGTGGATTGGTTTCTGTGTCCTCTATTCTATACCATCGGTCCAGCTGCCTGTTTTGGTACCAGTACCACGATGTTTTTATTACTATTGCTTTGTAGTACAGTTTGAACTCTTGTATCGCTATACCTCCAGATTCACACTTCCTGCTTAGAATTGCTTTTGGTATTCAGGGTCTTTTGTTTTTCCATATGAATTTCATGATTGCTTTATCATTTCTACAATAAATGCCTTTGGGATTTTTATTGGCACCTATTTAAACCTGTAGAGAACTTTGGGTAATATCAACATTTTGATGATGTTAGTTCTGCCTATCCATGAACAAAGTACATTTTTCCATCTTCTAAGATCTTTTTCTATCTCTCTCTTTAGGGTTCTGTAGTTTTCATTATATAAATCTTTCACCTCTTTCGTTAGGATGATTCCCAAGTATCTTATATTCTTTGTGGATATAGTGAATGGAGTGGTTTTCCTCATTTCCATTTCAGAAGTTTTTCTGCTGATATACAGGAATGCCTTTGATTAATGCATGTTGACTTTATATCTTGCCACTTTGCTGAATTCATTTATTAACTGTAGCAGTTGTTTGTAGACCCTTTTGAGTCTGTTAAATATATTATCATGTCATCTGCAAATAGCGATAATTTAAGTTCTTCTTTTCCTATTTTCATGTCTTTAATTTCTTTTGTCTGTCTAATTGCTCTGGCTAGTATTTCAAGAACTAAATCGAATAGAAGTGGTGATAGAGGGCATCCCTGTCTTGTTCCAGATTTTAGAGGGAATGCCTTCAGTTTTTCTCCATTTACGATGATGCTAGCCTGAGGTTTAGCATATATAGCTTTTACAATGTTGAGGTAAGTTCCTGTTATCCCTAGTTTTTCTAGTGTTTTGAACATAAAGGGAGGCTGAACTTTGTCGAATGTTTTTTCTGCATCTATCAAGATGATCATATGGTTCTTGTCTTTAAGTCTATTGATGTGGTGAATAGCATTTATGGATTTCCGTATATTGAACTAGCCTTGCATCCCTGGGATGAATCCTACTTGATCATGGTGCACAATTTTTTGATATGCTTTTGTATTACATTCACCAGGATTTTATTGAGAATTTTTGCATCCTAGTTTATTAGAGATTATGGTCTGTAGTTTTCTTTCTTTGAAGTGTTTTTGTCTGGTTTCGGGATCAGGGTGATTTTGGCCTCATAGAATGAATTTGAAAGAGCACCTTCATTTTCTATTTCTTGAAATAGCTTGAAAAGTATTGGTATTAATTCTTCTTTTAAGGTTTTGTAGAGCTCCGCTCTATACCCATCCGCTCCAGGGCTTTTTTTGGTTTGTAGTCTTTTGATGGCTTCTTGTATTTCTTCCTTTGTTATTGGTCTGTTTAAATTGTGTGTGTCTTCCTGACTCAATCTTGGCACATCGTATGACTTAAGAAATTTATTGATATCTTCACTATCTTCTATTTCATTTGAATATAGGGTTTCAAAATACTTTCTAATTATCTTCTGTATTTCTGTAGTATCTGTTGTGATAATGCCTTTTTCATGCCGTATGTTAGTAATTTGAGTTCTCATTCTTCTTCTCTTTGTTAGCATGGCTAAGGGCCTGTCGATCTTATTTATGTTTTCAAAGAACCAACTTTTAGTTTTATCAATTTTTTCAATGTTTTTTTTTGTTTCAATTTCATTGATTTCTGCTCTAATTTTAATTATTTCTTGTCTTCTACTACATTTGGTGTTGTTTTTCTTTTCTTTTTCTAGGTTTTTGAGGTGTAGTGTGAGTTCATTTATTTTATTTTATTTTATTTTATTTTTTTGAGGAAAGAACTCCAAGAAATGAATTTCCCTCTTAAAACTGCTTTCATTGTGTCCCATAGATTCCAGTATGTTGTGTCTGTATTGTCATTTGTCTATAAGAATTTTTTATATCCTCCTCGATGTCTTCTGTAACCCATTGATCATTCAGTAGAATATTGTTCATTTTTCCATATGATGTAGGATTTTTCCTTCCTTCTTTTATCATTTATTTCCAGTTTCATTCCAATATGATCAGATATGGTGCATGGTATTATCTCCACGACTTTATATTTACTAAGGGTTGCCCTATGGCATAATATATGAACTATCTTTGAGTAGGATCCTTGTGCTGCTGAGAAGAACGTGTATCCACTTGAGGATGCTTGATATATTCTATATATGTTGGTTAAGCCTAGGTTATTTATTGTGCTGTTGAATTCCATAGTTTCTTTATTCAGTTTTTGTCTAGAGGATCTTTCTAATGGCGAGATCAGTGTGTTGAAGTCACCCGTAGTTATTGTGTTGTAGTCTATTTGACTCTTGAACTTGAGGAGAGTTTTTTTCATGAGCGTTGCAGCTCAATTGTTTGGTGCATACAAATTGATAATTGTTATGTCTTGTTGGTGGATGGTTCCTTTTAACAGTACATAGTGTCCTTCGTTATCCCTTTTTATTAACGTAGGTTTGAAATTGATTTTATTTGATATGAGTATGGCTACTCCTGCTTGCTTCCGAGGGCCATGTGAGTGGTATGATTTATCCCAACCTTTTACTTTCAGCCTGTGTATGTCTTTACCTATCATATGAGTCTCCTGAAGGCAGCAGACTGTAGGATTTGTTTTTTTGATTCAGGTTACTAACCTATGTCTCTTGATTGGTGAGTTTATGCCATTAACTTTTAAGGTTACAATTGAAATATGATTTTTACTTTCATTCATGTTTATTTATTTATTTATTTTTAGTTTGACTAGTTTTTACTTTTTGGTTATTTTCCTCCCCCTTTACTGAGATACCTCCCGCTGTTAGTTTGGGGCACTATTTTTCAATTCCTCTTCTTCTAGTATTTTGCTCAAATGCTTTGCAGTGCTGGTGTTCTTTCTGCAAATTCTTTTAGCTTTTGTTTATCGTGAAAGACACTAATTTCATTGTCAAATCCCAAACTTAATTTTGATGGATACAGTACTCTTGGTTGGAATCCATTATTTTTCAGCGTTTGAAATACATTGTTCCAGGATCTACTCGCTTTCAAAGTTTGTGATGAAAAATCAGTCGTTAACCTAATTGGTTTACCCCAGAATGTAATCTGCCTCATTTCTCTTTTAGCTTTTAATATTCTCTCCTTGTTCTGTATGTTAGCTATCTTGATAATTCTATGTCTTGGAGTTGGTCTATTATGGTTTTGAATGTTTGAGGTCATGTAGGCTTCAAGGATTTGGCAATCCATTCCACCTTTAATCTCTGGGAAGTTTTCTAGAATTATTTCATTTAATATGTTGTCCATTCCTTTGGTTTGAATCTCTATGCCTTCTTCTATCCTAATGACTCTCAAATTTGTTTTTTTATGACATCCCATATCTCTTAAATAGATTGCTCATGGGATATAAGCATCTTTTCTGTGTTGACTATATTCTTTTCAAGTTGATAAACTTTGTCTTCATTATCTGATCTTCTGACTTCTACTTAATCTAGTCTATTTACAATATTCTCGTTTGAGTTCTTAATGTGGTTTATATTTTTCTGCATTCCTATGATTACTATTTGATTTTTTTAAGAACTCTGTCTTTTGGTAAAGCTCGTTCTTTGCCATTTGAATTTGTTTGTTTAATTCATTTTCAAAATATTCTTTTATTGCTTGGACTTGCTGCCTCATGTCTTCTCTAATATTTCTTTCCATCTGAGTTAGGGATGCATTGAGTTTTTTCCCTATCCCTGTTTCTGATGATTCTAGGTCCTCCTGTAGAATTAAGTTGTCCGGCATTATTTGTACACCTTTTTCCCTTGTTTTTTCATGAAGTTCACATTACTTTCCAGCTCCGTTTGATTGCTGTGTTTCTGCTCTCTTCTATATATTTGTTTTGGTTTTATATATGTCTATTGTAGCTCCTTTGTGTTGGTAGACTGTGCATGCTAAAGTGGATTCCACTGGGAAGGAATTCCGACGGCCGAGCTCCAGTGATGTCACCTCTCTGCTATGGTGGGCCCCAGGCTCTTTGCCCGGGTGTTCGCATGGGGGTGTGGGACTGTACTGTCTCTGTTTGTTTTCAGCTCCTGGTCGCGGGTGTGCAGGCGGTCACAAGCTGTCCAGTCACGCAGTCAGCGGGTGGGCTGTCACCGGCGGTTGTGCAATCTCTAGCCACCCATTAGGGCGGGCATATGGCAGGTGATTGGTCGCTGGTGGGCAGGCGGTCTCTAGCCGTCAAGTCGCACCTGCAGCGGGCCGGCTGTTGCCAGCGGGCGAGCGTTCTCCAGGCGCCCAGTCACGCGGGCCTGGCCTCTAGTCCCCTGGTTTCTCCTGCTAGTCCTGGTTTCTCCTGCTACACCAGTTTTCCCCTGAGTAATGCCCTCGGCAGCTCAAACTGTACTCTGGCCTGCCGTTTCTTGGGTGTGGATTGTGTCTATTGGGAACCCCAGCACTCTATTGTATTTTTTTTTTCCGTTTGCCCCTTCCCCATCGCTGGCTAGACAGATTTTGTTTTCACCACTGATGGGAGGGGGAGTTGAAGGTCAGGTGCCTCTAGTTCCCCCCCCCCATCTTTATTCAGGCTCTCTCTCATAATCCCTCCCCTGGAAAGCTTAGGAAAGATTTTATGCAAATATCCTACTGCATGGGAGATGAGCAGAAAACACACAACTGTTTTATTGTTGCAATCTGTCGGAGAGTGGCGGTGGTTACTTCAGCTCTCCAAGATGGTTGCCGTTGGTTTCCTTGGTGGAGTTTCCGTTGTGGGGGATAGAACTGTAGCACTTCCTTCCCTGACTAAAATCCCGAACTCCGCCTGGGGCTCAGTGGGGGGTCAGCCGGCAGGATTCCACAGAATCTGCAGCAACGTTTCTCCCTGGATGCTAGTCGCTTCTCGGTGGTGCCCCGACGTCTGTAGCCACGGGGCGGGCCGCACGGATCAGTAAGCCCAGATCTCCGGTTGCATATTTGGCTCGCGTTTGAGACTCAATTACCGGACCTCGTTGGTGGAAATCATTCTTTTAGGTTTCGGTGCACACCCATTTTTCTGTAAGATTCTAACAAGATAGTCTTTTGTCATTCTAACTCGTTATTCACCTGCAATGTGGCGTGGTACACTGGGTGTGATGCACTCTATTCGCGGTCAACTTGCAATGTCGAAATATTAGGTTTTGTATGCACCATTTACTGAAGATAGTTTTCAGTACTAGGCAACCAATATGTATTTCAGGTTGATGAATATTTCTGAGAATTATCTTTTGAAAAGTTGATTATAAATCCACATTCATGATATGAATGAATTTGTGGAGTGCACAATAAGGCACATATATTTCATATTTTGAAAAATCTTGAGAGTATATATATATATATATATATATATATATATATATACACACAGAGACATTACAATGTAGCATTATGTATGCCAACCGAAATTTATCGTGAAATACATATCATCCAGAGATCCAAAAATATTAATTTTACTGAACATGGATTTATGTATAATGTTGTTCAAATAGGAGGCTCAGCCATAGGTTGAATTTTCAGTTTCAACAGCGTTTAGGAGGAGTGATATCTTCTCACAATTTGTATCTGCCAAGTCAGCCACCTCACAAAAATGTACGTGTGATACTAGGTAGGATTCTATATATGCATATAAAAATACATTTGCTGACTAGGCTACAGAGAAAGGGAGACATAAATTCACATGTTTGTTAACTTTAAAAACACATGGAGAACTATTTCAACAAAAAAATTGACTAGATTTATAACTCCTACCCTATATAATGCAAAAGGCAAATCCAAGAATACCAAACATGCCTCCTCTTAACTGCTTGTATTTCTATTCTGATTGGGTTATTATTTTCCATGATATTACGATTAGTAGTCAGAGTCTAGTAGGGTAGGGGTTAGTGGCAGGGATTCAGTATTTCAAATGGAAAATTGGAAAATGAATCCAATGTGTATGCAAATATGTGCTACACAAAAATGTTCCAACTCTCATCAAGAACTATGGCTTGACATTACTTTTGCTCCAAGTAAGACACAATTAGAGGAGAAGTGTTAGAAAATCTGTGAATACATATCTGGAATGGAATATGCTCAGTAGTTCACAACACTGGAGGTGGTAGAGGAGTTCCCAAAAGTAAGGGATAGGGTAAACACTCCACAAACATGGAGCTCTGCTGGCCTAAAGACTTCTTGAAGAACTGCCTCTGAGGTTGGGCACCTGAAAAATATGTTGTTTTCTGGAGCTTTAGCTTCATTTGTAGTGAGACCATCAAAGCTGGGTCTACATCTATGTGACCTGGAGGACATGGTTTCTTATTTTCCAGTGAAGATGAGGCAGCAGTGCTGAATTTGCTCTTTGTAGGTAAACTGTGACCACTGGGGACTAAGTGTCTCCCCATGTGGACTGTGAAGCCATTTGGTCATCCTCCAAATTTCATGGTGTTTCTTGCTGCTGCACTGGGAGTTTGCTATTTGATTCAAAAATGCAAGGAGTTCTAGTGGGTCACAGTGCTGGAGGGAGTTCTGTCACATGTGGTGGGTCAGTTTCTGCAGGAGAATGCACCAAACATACTTCTAGCCCACATATATTGCCCCATTGACCATAGCAACTTGATTCTGAACATTGCCCTGAAATCTCTCAGTATTACAAGATGCCTTTATATAGAAGGGACTGCTTGCTGCACCATGTCAGTCACAAGCCATTTGGAAGCCAATGGAAGATCCACAGGCCCCACCACAGATGTTTTATCACACACCTGACCACCACGGCTCTAGGCCCACTATTCAGCAGGCTCCAACTTATTGGCATCTCTGTTCTACACGATTTTCATGAAACCGAGTCAATCAAAGCACTGTCTGGTATACTCATGATCAGCACCAGGACATCCAAAGGTCCTCCATTACCACCTGGTGATGGGAATTTCAAAAATTTTATGGTATTTTTGTAGCCATTTTTCAATGATGATGTTGGAGGCACTGTGGGTTAAAATTCACTCCAGAACCATTAAATGTAGAGGAAGCACATTTCAATGAAAGCTTTGGAGAATTCTCACAGGCAAGGCTTCTCAAAAAGTGGCCAAATGGTCACATGAAGCCAGTCCCATTGAGGTCTACAATGAGGTCCATGTGTGTTTCGACTCTCAAATATGGCTGACAAGTCTTTCAGAATAAAATCACGTGATATCTTGGCTGTGATTCCCAGTGCTCTGTTGAAAGCCACCCTGCACATAGATCTCAGTTTTCAAGGGGGACTCTCATGCATGGCCTCCGAAAATCCCAACACAATTCATGGCAATAATTCTCTGAGTTCAGTTCCAGAACTCAGTCTCTAAGGGGAATCACACCAGAGTTCATGTAAAGGTGGACCCAGTCATCTCTTCCAAACACCAAACAAATGGCCACGATTAAAACCAAAACACTCCCACATGGCCCTCATGATCTTTCATATAGACACTCATCATAACCTCTGCCTTGATGTTTCCATGAGGGGCGAAACCCAAGACAGTCTCCAAAATAATCTCCCTTGCCCCTTAATGGCCTAAAATCAGGGTTGCCTGGACACACTTCTTGTGAACTAGGAGTGATCAAATAGGCCTGCTGTTAATACTTCTCTGCTTCTCCAATTTGAGGCCTACTGACTGTGGGGTTTATTTTTTTATGTGAATTGGAGTCACTATAAAACCCAAGCACATATCGGCTAGCTTCTGCAGGGCTTTGAAGAAATCATTTGACCCAAAGGATCCCTATTCTCACTTGATGGAGGTCAGGAACCTAAAAGAGGAAGGGGAGAGACTTCATCCACAATGACTGCTCTTTTGGCCATTTTGGTTTTGAATGCACACATGGGATCATTCTTAAGATACATCAGGTGGTGAGAATCTAAGCCATTGCCTCAAACAGGGCCAAGAGGCTGATTCAGACACATCCCTTTTCAAAGCAATTAAGCAAAGAGCCACAGGTGATGCCCATTCATTTCCATTTGAAACCTGATTTCTTCAGGCTTAACAAAGGGGTGGCCTGAAACAAAGACCTTCCTGACATTCAGGGCAACAGAACAATAGGTAAGCAAAGCAGGGTTTCTCCACTGAGACTTTATTGGTCACACTGATATCTGAGTTTTCTGAGATGCTCGCCATTCCCTTCAGCTATCCAGTACATGGCCATGTAACAGGGTTTGGAAGTGGTACATATATTGGACACAAAACCATGAGCCTATTCTGTAGAGTGGCCAGAATTCAGGAAGAACGCACGAACTTTGGAAGATAGCGCGTGTTGCCCATCGATAAGGCAAGCCAAAATCCATTCATCAATTTGGCAGAATAAATGATGGGAAGCTTTCTACTAGACAGGACACATCAATTGATGCATTATCTTTTCTAATGTCTATAACCATGGACACAGTGGGATACACAGACATAGAAACACTCGCCTTGTCAAATGACTTACTAGAAACAGTTCACTCAAAACCAAACAAACCGCCTTTTCTATCTATTCTCAGAACATGAGGCAAATCCACAAACACACAGCGACACCCACAGAGGCACCTCCTTCCCCAAAGTAGGTCTGTGACTATCCAGAGTGTCCTCTGACTGGTGGGCCATAGTATGTTCCCCCGAAATGGCCTGTCCTGTCTCAGATCTGGTGTCTTTAACCAACTCTGTGAAGATGTCAGGAGCCACTGGTGAACCACTATCTGCTTTCTCAGGAAAGGCCCCTCTTTAGACCTTTTCTGGCTTTTGGCCATTCTCATATCAGTAGGTACCAAGAAAGACTGACTCTGTCCTTGGTATATCCAAACAAGTGAGACCACTGGGACTGGGACTGGGACAGGCTCTGGGTGCCTGTCTTCCTGCATCCCAAGTTCTTAGAGTTCCATCACCAAGGAAGTGAGGTGAGGTCACTTCCTTCAGAAACTGAATGAGGTCACTGCCTTAGCAACAACTTTGTCCTAACAGTTGCTTCCAAGGGTCCCATGAGATGGAGGCTGCCCCTACGTCCTGTGACACTTTCACAAGTTAGAATGTATATCAACCATAGGCACCCGGGACCAGCTCTCCAAACAGGACTGTTTGAGTCCATATTCTAATGGGTGGCACTAGAGCAGATTATGCTTAGTGAATCTAGCCAATCCCTAAAAAACAAATACCAAATGTCTTCTTTGATATAATGAGAGCAACTAAGAATAGAGCAGGGAGGAAGAGCAGGAAGAAAAGATTAACATTAAACAGAGACATGAGGTGGGAGGGAAAGAGAGAGAAAAGGGGAATTGCATGGAAATGGAGGGAGACCCTCATTGTTATACTAAATTACATATTAGAGGTTGTGAATGGAATGGGAAAATAAACAAGGTGAGAAATGAATTACAGTAGATGGGGTGGACAGAGAAGATGGGAGGGGAGGGGAGGGGGGATAGTAGAGGATAGGAACGGTAGCAGAATACAACAATTACTAGTATGGAATTATGTAAAAATGTGGATGTGTAACCGATGTGATTCTTCAATCTGTATCTGGGGTAAAAATGGGAGTTCATAAATCACTTGAAGCTAATGTATGCTAATGTATGAATATGTTATGTCAAAAGATTTGTAAGGTTTTGAACAACCAATAATAAAAAAAGAACAGAGAGGCTGATTCAGTAACAACCTTTCATCCTGACCACGTTGTTTGCCATGGAAGTTGACTTTTGCTCTCTCAGGTCCTTCAGTGGTGCCTATATCTTCTCCAGGGATCACTTCTGCATGAAACTTTGAGTTTTTCAACAGGTGGAAGATTCCCTACATTCCTCTATTTTAGGACCAACACTGTCCCTGCTCTTCTGTAAAGTTAGATTGAGGGAACAGTGTATCGTTTCGCTTAATAACAGGTTTGATTTGGGTTAGGAATCATTCTGCTTGATGAATAATGGTATTGGGAACCTGTGATATTTATAAGAATATATAGGTGAAATATAAGTATGAAAACAGAAATCTAGGTAAGATTGGAATCCCACAAGGGCATTGCGCTCTTGATTGGGATACTTAGCTTTGATACATGTTCTGCATAGATGTTTCAGATAAATCAATAATCAATGGCATAGGACCTTGTACCTTGGATGATTGAATGTAGAAGTGAGTATCCACTCAAACTGGGATAGTCGGTAGGATTAGGAAGATATTCTGTAGGTTTCAGAAGAAGAGTGAGTACAGGAATTGTAACAAAAGTTCTTTAGCAATAGGGTATCACATAGACAGTGAATGTAAATGTCAGCACATGTGAAGTGTTAGTCAAAATTGTGAACTGGTGAAAATATTTAGGAAAGCAGACATCAATAGAGACATTAGGAAATCAGGAAAAGTATAAAGTGAGTGATAGGATTAGACATTTGCAACAGGGCTGAGGTTGAATATATAGTCTTAGGAAGAAACAAATATGTTGTCATAAATAGGATTGACATTTGAGAGCATTAGGCAACCTGGACATGAATGTTTTTAGTAATCCATGCTCACTTTCCATTTAGGCTTTGGTACAATCATAAGTGTGACCTCTGCTTTTTGTGTCCAGAATATTACTGTGATAAATGCATACGTAGATCAGGTGACATGAGTATTTCTTCCACCATTTCTGGGAGCAACATTTTGAAGACGAATAAATTAGTATTGGGGTTACAAATAGATGTACCCTGTGTCTATGAATGTACAGATAATGCATGAATAGACCATACTGTGAATAAATAATATAATTGGTTCCAACTTTAAATAAAGGATTGAATTGATATCTGAATATATACAGAAAATCTTATATTGATATACAATTATTCATTCCAACCAGTAATACATCTAATGGTAATATTAGGGTTATGTTTTATCATGAAGAGTGTGTGAGTTTTGCTTCAAAATGATTATGGAAATCAAAAATAATGTGTTTGAAATGAAGTCTCATGAAAAGACCAGTCAAGAAACCTGGAGGAATACATGTGTTCTGAATCAGTAAATGATTGAAAGTGAATCAAATGCCTATAAATTTGTGAACTTATGGATGAAATATATGTCCTATGATGTTCGTAAACTGTAGAAATTCTATTGTACCAGTGTTGAATAAAATGAACTTCAAAATACACATCATGTCCCATAGGAATCTACTTGCATTGATGTTAAACAGGGTCAGTTAATGTAGAAATATTAGGATTGTATGCACCATTCACTGAAGTTAGTTTTCAGTAATAGGAAACAAATATGTATTTCAGGTGGATGAATATTTCTGAGAATAATCTTGTGAAATGTTGATTATAAATCCACATACATGAACATGAATGAATTTAGGTAGTGTATATAAGACACATATATTTATGAACATGAATGAATTTAGGTAGTGCATATAAGACACATATATTTTATATTTGGAAAAATTTGGAGAGTATATATATATATATATATATATATATATATATATATATATATTAAAAACACACACAGACAATGAAATGTAGCAATATATATGCTAATTGAAATTCTTCATGAAATGTACATCAGCCACAGATGCAAAAATATTTATTTTACCGAACATCGATTTATGTATAATGTTGTTCTACTAGGAGGCTCACCCATAGGTTGAATTTTCAGTTCCAACAGAGTTTAGGAGGAGTGATCTCTTCTCACAATTTGTATTTGCCAAGTCAGACACCTCAGAAGAATATACGTGTGATACCAGGTAAGATTCTATATGTGCATATAAAAATACATGTGCTTAATTGGCTACAGAGAAAGGGAGACAGGTATTCACATATTTGTTAACTTTAAAAACATGTGGAGAACTATTTCAGTTAAAAATTAGCTAGATTTATAACACCTACCCTATATCATTCAAAAGGCAAGTCCAACTATACACCATGCCTCCTCTGTACTGCTTGTATTTCCATTCTGTTTGGATTATTTTTCTCCATCATATTAGGATTAGTAGTCAGAGTCTAGTAGGTTATGGTTTAGTGTCAGGTGTCCGGGCCGGCAGGACAATTCAACGTGGGCGTTGAACCTTGTTGGGGAAGAATGAAGGGACAAGAGTGATGAGAGAAGACAGCAAGACAACAGTTCTGATCATGCTGAAAACTTTTATAGTTCTCACAGTGTATTTATATGCTGCGGATGAGAAAGCTCTCTTATCGGCAGTTGCTGGATGTCTTCACAGGGTGAGATAACCTCAGGATATTTTAGGAAGACGGATAGCCGCAGGATGTCTCAGGGTGATAGATGGCTGCGGGATGTCTCCCAGGCAGGAAATCTCGCAGGGGTCTATTTCTTGTAAGTGTCAGGCTATTCTTTGAAGGAGAACTTCCTTCTAGCCCCTGACATCTTCCCCCTTTCTTATATAAAATATTTGACCATACCTTACAGGCCAATGTTTTAGGGGGTTATAGAGGCTCTGTTTGTCTAACAGGCCTTAGAATATCTCCTGATCTGATCGAGCATGTTTACTAGGAGATTTCGTGGTGGCCTAGGCATGTTTTTTAAGGAGACGGCTTTGAGGGGGAAGCATGCCAATTGCCATGCACCAGAGCGTGTCATTCAGAAGACTTGGGTTTTGGGAACCATGGATCCATCCTCCTGCAGTCCTTCCTGCACCCTCTGTTATTATGGCCTAACGTCCTCACTCCATGGGTGCGTCCTCCCCCAAACAGAGGGGCCCATGGAGGACGAACCCTTATGGCAAGGGCAGAAGATGGTTGGTCATAGCTGTTACTTAGAGTTTTATATAAGAAAGCGAGATCTGTGGGCATGTAACCTTAAGAAATAAGCTTGTGAGGAGGGTAGAACATCCTTTTAAATGTTGGCAGCACGGTCTTCCATATCCAGGCGATGATAGTGGACCTGTAGGGGCTTAGAGGCCAAAATATTAATCTGTTCTTTAATAAATTGTAACAGCCTGTTTATAATGCAGGGTCCTAGGGACACCATTAAAAGTAAACCCAACAAAGGGCCTAATAGGGGAAGAAGATAGGGCAGAAATCCATTAAGCCCAGTCCAGAGGGGATTTTCAAATATTTCCCTTCGTCTCTTTTCTAGATCTTCTTGAAGCTGCTTAATTTTAGTGCATACTATGCCAGAATTATTGGCATAAATGCAGCATCATTCCCCTAAGGCCAAGCAAATACCTCCCTGGTTAGCTGTCAGCAAATTTAAGCCTCGTCTTTTTTGAAGGAACACTTCTGCCAGGGAGTCTATTTGGTCCTGCAAATCTTTAATGGTTCATGATAGAGTTTTTATCAGTTGTTACTGATAGAGTTTATAATTTGTTGAGACAGGCGATGGTAAGAGTGAATAGACTTGCCTAAGCCAGTGTACCTGTGCCCACAGGAACTGTTATTCCAAGGCTGGCAGATTGTTGGCTGCATCTGAAAAAGAAGAAATTTTGTCCTCATGAGGAGTCCCTCTGTCCCTGTTTTGAGGTAAGTCATTAACCTGTTTAACCAGGAGTTCTGGTAACCATCTTGGGGCTGTTTGATCTTGGTCCAAAACATAAGCTGAGCCTCCTCCCCAGATGAGGACAGGATCTGGGCCTTTTTATTTATTTGTAAGGGGATTGTGTCACATAACAGGTGGGCGAACCGAATTGGACGAGGGATGGCAGTGTCTGTCTGCTGCCGAATGGCCTTCATTGTCTAGGGTAAGAAAAATAAGGGCAAATAATGCATTGTTAAGGCGATGCCTGGGTGTGGTAAATACAAGGGAGGAAGCCTTAAGGAGGGTTAGCCAAGTTTTTAAGGTAAGGTGGGCAAGTTCCACAATGCCTTGGCCCTGAGGGTTGTATGGAATTCCAGGAGTATGACAAATTTGCAAGGTAGCACAAAACTGTTTAAACTTGGCAATGGTATATGTAGGATAAATATCTGTTTTAATATGTATTGGTTTACCCATAACAGAAAAGGCTGAAACAAGATGAGAAAGGACATCTTTGGTAGCCTCTCCAGAATGTGGTGATGCAAAAATAAAGCCGCTGAAGGTATCTACAGAAATGTGTATATATATTTGGCTATTACAAATTCAAGAAAATGAGTAACATCCATTTGCCAAAACTGATCGGGCAGTAATCCTCGGGGGTTAACTCCCAAGTGTTGAATGGGGAGGGAGACAGCGCAACTAGGGCATGCTTTTACTATTTCTCGTGCCTGTTGCCTGGTAATTTTACAAAGTAATCAAAGGCTCTGGAAATTTAAATGGTGTAGATTGTGTAACTCCGTGGCCTTTTGAATGGAGCCAACAAAAATTGGAAAGATGGAACGAGTTGCTGCATCAGCTTGGGCATTACCTTGAATTAGAGGGCTGGAAAGATCAGAGTGTGCCCTTATGTGTCCTAAGAAAAATGGGTGTTGTCTGACCTGAATTAGCTGCTGAAGCTGGTGAAACAGAAAGGCCGCATTGTTAGAAGCCTTAATGGGGGGTGAAATCACCAGCAGGTGCAGAGAATGAGCAATGTAGCCACTGTCTTTATAAATATTAACAGGATTATAAAAAATGTTATAAAAACTTGTGTTATGTCAAACAATTCCACAAACTGTGGTGACTGATAGACAGTATCAAAGGTGGTAGGCTGGTTATTGACAACAAAGACCGCTCGGCCATTACAGGAACCGTCTGTAAAGACAGTAAGGGCTTGAGGAATGGGAGCATTTTGAGTAATTTCAGGAAAAGTAAATGGATGTAACTGGACAAAATGTAAAGGGGGGTCATTGGGGAGGTGGTGATCAATTGTTCCCAAAAGCCTGATAGGGAAATACCTCATTCATCCCTTGACTCTAGTAAAAATTTGGTTTGGTCCTTAGTATATGGAATAAAAATATTATCAGGGTCTTTGCCAAAATGTTGTAGAGAAATCAAATGACCTTTAAAAATAATAGAAGCTACCTGAGCAAGATAAACAGTAATAACCTTCGAGGATGTGGTGGGTAAATGGACCCAAAACAAGGGGCAGTCTTTATTTTTAAAATGTGGATCTCGCTGCCAAAATATTCCTGTGGGTGTATGAGGAGTGTGTAAAATAACCAGAACCAGAGGAAGGTTATAAGAAATTTGCGTAACAAATTGTTGGGCAATGGCTTCTGTGACTTGGTTTAATGCCTGTCATGCCTTGGGAGTAAGATTTTGAGGGGAGGAGGGGTGGGAATTACCTCTCAAAATATCATTAAGGGTCAAAAGTACACAAGTGCATAATTTTAAATATGTTATTAGCCATTGAATATGCCTCAGTAATTTCTGAAAATCTTTAAGGGTGTGAAGATGGTCCACACGTAGTTGTATTTTAGAAATTTGGATCTGATTTCTGTAGAATTTTAAGGCCCAAACTTTTATAAGAGTCCTGTGTTTGAACCTTATTAGGAGCTATCTGTAGTCCCAAGGTAGTGAGGATTTTGTAAAAGTCCAAGTAACAATTATTAAGATCATGGGTATTAGGTGCAGCAATTAACAAATCATCCATATAATGTAAAATATAAATTTGTGGCCCTCGCTCTCTCACAGGGTCTACTTCTTGAGCAACGTATTTTTGGCAAAGAGTAGGGATGTTGGCCATACCTTGGGGAAGAACCTTCCATTGAAGTCTCTGCATAGGGCCCTGAATATTAATGCAAGAAAGACTAAAGGCAAAATAGGGTCTATCCACAGGATGCAAAGGAATGGTAAAAAAGCAATCTTTTAAGTCCATAACCATTTTACAATAGTTTTTGGAAATAGCCACTGGTGTGGGAATGTCTGGCTGTAGTGCTCCCATCGGGAGTATAACTTTATTAATGGCACACAAATCTTGTAAAAGGCGCCACTTGCCTGATTTTTTCTTGATAACAAAAATAGGAGTGTACGATGGTGAGGTTGAGGGCTCTACATGGTGGGCTGCCAGCTGTTCCTTCACTAACATGGAGGCAGCCTCCAAATTTTCTTGGGTAAGGGGCCACTGATCCACCCACACAAGAGTCTGAGTCTCCCAAATAATTTTATCTCCATGGGAACAGGAGGGTCAGGAACCGACACTAAAAATCCAAATATCCAAGTCCATATGTATTTTTTTTATGGGTTGTATAGGCTCCACCAGTCCTTGTCTCAGCCTCCCAAGGCCTGTACCAGGGACAAAATTCATACGGAGCATTTGATGAGTCACCATGGAATTGGGACTGGCAAGAATAACTTCTATTTGACTCAAAATATCTCCAACCCATAGGTAAACAGAGAGGTCAGGAACAACGAAAGAAGTGACAGTTCCCTTATTACCCTCTTTATCAGTCCAGCTAAGAGCAGTAGAGCTGACCAGAGGATTTTTTGACTTTCCTATCCCTTTAAGGTCAGTCAAGGATGGGGTGAGGGGCCAACCTGATCGCCAGTATTTTTGAGAAATAATTGTCGCATCAGCTCCAGTAACTACAATTGCTTGGTATTCCTTTTCTTCAATAAGTAAGGTAAGGGTGTGTCTAATATGAGAAATGGGATGAACCCAATATACCTCAGAGGAGCCCAAGGAGGCAGTCCCCCACAGTAGGTTTGGGAGGTGGAAATGCCCCTTAATCTAAGGGAAGAAGTATTAATTGTGCAAGACTTTTTCCTCCTGGGATGGCCGCAACTCTATTAATAACTGTGGCCAGTATTTTTATTTCTCCAGTGAAATCATTATCATTAATGCCAGGGAAGACCTGAACACCTTGTAAGGTAGTAGAGGCACTTCCAAGAATAAGGGCACACGTATGAGATGGAGGGGCACCCATAATTCCAGTTGGTATTATCTGGGGCCCTTGCATTGAGTCTAATATTGTATCAGTGGTGGCACAGAGGTCCAATCCTGCACTGCCTGGAGTGGGTAGTTGGAGGGAGCCAATTGTGGAGAAGGATTTTGAGGTAGGTTGGGAGTTTGGGAGGGAACAAACCTCATTGCCCCAGGGAGTTTCCTGAGAAGTAGGAAGAAATAGGCTGTCTGAGGGCATTTGTCATTGATCTACACTCACTGGCCCAGTGATGACCTTTACCATATCAAGGACAAAGTGTAGCTGGGGTCGGTTTAGCTCCAGTTTGAGGAGACACTATTCTTACTCTTTGTTTGCCTGTCGGACACCTGCATGCAAAATGGCCTGGTTGTTTACAAGTAAAGCAAGTACTTGAGCCAGTATTGTAAAAGGCCTTGGTAAATGCGGCACTAATTTGAGACCCATGGCATGGGCTGCACCCACGCCTGCACAGATTCTAATAAAGTCAGAAAGTTTCCCTTTATCCTTATGATGTCGAAGAACATCCTGACATGCCGGGTTGACATTTTCAAAGGCAAGATGTTTTACAAAGGTGCTTTGGCTTTCGCTTGGTCCAAGCAAGCATTCCACAGCTAGGTAAAGCCGGGGAACAAAGTCGCTATAAGGCTCGTCGGGCCCTTGTCGAGTTCTTGCCAGGGAAGTGATAGCCGAGGCCCTTTCAGGGAGGCGTCTCCAAGCAACTAAGCCAGCCATCTAAATCTGCGCAAAAAGTCCAGCAGGGAAACGTGCCCGTTTAGTTTTAGTGTCAAAAGTTGCATTGCCCACTAGCTTAACATAAGTCCAGGATTTAGAGGAGGCCTTTGTTAATTTTTTTTGAGTAGTTTCTGACAGGGCTCTTTGAAATCTGCATTCCATAGCAGGAAGTCTCCGGCACTGAGGGCAGCTAGGTCTTAAAATTTCCAATCATTGGGAGTAAGAAATTGTGTGCTGCAGCTTTCTAATAAAGCCAACGTATAGGGCACAGTGGGGCCATAGTGAGCACAAGCCTTTTTAAGTTTTTCAAGAAAATGGAGGCTAAATTTTTTGTAGACACTCTGGGTTCCTTCCTGCCTAGGGGTGAACTCCTCATCCTCTAAGTCCTGATCTCCTTGATCCATTTCCCCCGCTTCCTCCTCTTTTTCCTCTTCTAAGTCTTTGACCTCAGCCTGGGCAGGCTTATCTATCTGACTGGTGGTGACTGGAAGGCGAGCACAGGCCGATGGAGCGGCTTCGGCTTTGTATTAGACCACTGTGGGCCAGCTTGTGTTGACTCCATTCCTAAGGCTAATGAAGAGAGCTCAGAGTCAAGGGATCTTTATTCTTTTAAAAATTGGATCTGTTCCCGTCCATGTTGGAGAGACTCTCTTAAGGGAGCCAGGTTAGGCAAGGGAAGTGGGGAAAAAATATCTGGGGGGACATTTGGCCCCTGAAGGGCCAGAGCACAAAAGGCAGGAGGGATATAGGAGGGAGGGGAATGTGTAAGTCCTATAGTCTATGGCAGGGTCCTGAGAGGTGGAGAGTCTTCTGAATGGTAGCGAGCTGCTTCCTTCTCCAAGGTAGCCTCCTCCCCAGGGGTCAATGTTTCTCCGGGATTTAAAACTGCATAAAGGCGGTTGGAAACCATTGGAGCCTTATTCATTAGGGTGGGATTTTGAGGAAGATCAGGAAGGTCCCAGGGTCCTGGGGAGACTAAGAAGGGTCTATGTCTATACTAACTGATGGGCATGCCGAGAAGGGACGAGAGGTCTTTTGCATAGTCTCTTCCCCAATCCTGACAAGTATTAAGGTACCATTGTCAAAGGGTGAACTTTTAAGAATTTCACTAATTTATTTCCAGAAAGAAAAGGTAGGAACAGGCACTTTTTCTGGGCCAAAGGATTCATAATAATCTTTTAAAATGTCTCCTACTCTAAGCCATCTTTTACCATCAATGGTACCTTCAAGGGGAAACCATGGAAAAAATTCTTCGATGTATGAAAAGAAAAATATTAAGTCATTTTTCTTAACACGTGCCCCCCATGTATTTAAGGATTCCTTGTGGCCTGACAAAAACAAATCATGTGACGAAACTGCTTGTCCCATGGTGGGTCACTCACTGTGCGTCATCCCCACTCTCCTCCTGGATCTGTCTCTCAGTGGTGTCTGCTGAGGCAATCGCGAGCTCCACTTGTCCAAATCTTCCAGGAGGACAGGGTTCCCCCTCAGTCAAAGGCTCGAGCCCCAGTCGTTGGGCTCCAGTTGTCCTGGCCTGCAGGACACATCAACGTGGGTAGCAAACCTAGATGGGGAGGAATGAAGGGACAAGAGACACGAGAGATGACAGCAAGACAAAAGTTCTGATCAAGCTGCAAACTTTTATTGTTCACACAGAGGAATTTATATGCTGGAGATTTGAAAACTCTCTTATCAGCAGTTCCTGGATGTCTTCACAAGGTGAGATAACCTCAGGATATTTCAGGAAGACAGATGGCCACAGGATGTCTCAGGAACACAGATGACTACAGGATGTCTCCCAGACAGGATGTCTCCCTGGGGGCTGTTTCTTGTAAGTGTCAGGCTATTCTTTGAAGGAGAATTGCTTCTACCCCTTACAGTCAGAGATTCAGTATTTCAAATGGAAAATTGGAGAAAGAATCCAATGTGTATGCAAATATGTGCTACCCAAAAATCTTCCCACTCTCATCCAGAACAATGCCTTGACATTACCTTCACCCCAAGTAAGACACAATTAGAGGAGAAGAGTTAGAAAATCTGTGAATACACATCAAGAATGGAAAATGCTCAGGAGTTCACAACCTTGGAGGTGGTAGAGGAGTTTCCAAATGTAAGGGAGAGGGTAAAACTCCACAAACATGGAGCTCTGCTAGACTAAAGACTTTTTGAGAAACTGCCTCTGAGGTTGGGCACTTGAAATATATGTTGTTGTCAGGAGCTTTAGCTCCCTTTGTAGTGAGACCATCAAGCTGGGTCTGCATGTATGTGACCTGGAGGACATGGTTTCTTATTTTCCAAAGGACATGAGGCAGCAGTGCTGAATTCTCTCTTTGTAGGTAAACTGTTGTCACTGAGTGCTAAGTGTCTTCCAGTTTGGAAGCCATTTGCTCATCCTCCACTTTTTGTTGTGTTTCTTGCAGCTGCACTGGGAGTTTGGTATTTGCTTCATGAAATACGAAGAGTTCAACTGGGACACAGTACTGGAGGGAGTTCTGTCACATGTGATGGGTAAGGGTCTGCGGGAGAATGCACCAACCAGGCTTCTATCCCACATAGCTTGCCCCCTTCACCATAGCAATCTGATTCTAAACATTGCACTGAAACCTCTCCATATAACAACATACCTTTACATACAAGGGTCTGGGGGCTGCACCATGTCAGTCACAAACCATTTGAAAGCCAATGGCAGATCCACATCACCCAACCACAAATGTTTTAACACACACCTTCACACCACTTCTCTAGGCCGACTACTCAGCAGGGTCCAAATTACTGCCATCTCTGTTCTACACCATTTTCATGAAACCCAATCAAACAGGCACTGTCTGGTATACTCGTGATCATCAATAGAACATCCAAAGATTCTACAGTGCGAAGTGGTCATGGGAATTTCAAAAATTTCATGGTAATTATCAGACATTTTTCAAGGATGAAGTTGGAGGCACTGTGGGTTTCAATTCATTCAGGAACCATTAAATGGAGAGGAAGCTCATTTCATTGAAAATTCTGGAGAATTCTAACAGGCAAGGCTTCCCAAAGACAGGCAAAAAGGTCACATAAAGCCAGGCGTTTGAGGTCTACAATGTGTGGTCCATGTGTGTTTTTACTTGCAACTATGGCTGCCAATTCTTTAAGAATAAAATTATGTGATATTCTTCCTGAGATTCCCAGTGCTCTGTGGAAAGCCACCCTGGGCCTAGATCTCAGTTTCCAAGGGCAACTCTCATGTGTGGCATCCTAAAATCCCAACACAATACATGGCAATACTTCTTTGAGGTCCATTCCAAAACTCAGTCTCTAAGGGGAATCACACCAGTGTTCAAGACCAGGTGGACCCATCATCTTTTCCAACAGCCACAAAAATGACCACAATTAAAACCAAAACACTTCCACATGGCCCTCATCTTCTTTTATATCGACACTCATCATAACCTCAGGCTGTAGTTTTTCATGAGGGGTACAGCCAAGGACAGTATCCAAAATAAGGTCCCTTGCCCACATTTGCCTAAAGTCAATGTGGCTGGGAAACCCTTCTAGTGAACCAGGAGTGATCAAAGAGGCCTGCCCTTAATACTGCTCTGATTCTCCATTTTGAGGCCTAATGAATGTGGGGTTTAGATTCTTTATGTTAATTGGAGTCATGAGAAACCTATGAACCTATGATCTAGTCTCTGCAGGGCTTTGAAGAACTCATTTGACCCAAAGGATCCCTATTCTCATAGATGGACGTCAGGAACCTTACAGAGGAAGGTGAGAGACTTCATCCACAATGACTGCTGTTTTGGCTCTTTTGGTTTTGGATGCAAACGTGGGATGCTTCTTTAGATCCATCAGGTGCTAAGAATCTAAGCCATAGCCTCACACAGGGCCAAGAGGCTGATTCAGACACATCCCTTTCCAAAGCAATTAAGCAAGGAGCCACAGATGATGCCCATTCATTTCCATTTGAAAACTCTTTTCTTCAGGCTTCCCAAAGGGGTGGCCTGAGGCAAAAAACTTCCTGACATTCAGAGCAACAGAACAATAGGTAATTAAAAGTACCAAAGCAGGGTTTCTTCACTGAGACTTGTCAGAAGCCAGTGGTGAGCCACTATCTGTTTTCTCATACAAGCCCCCTCTTCAGAGCTTTCCTGGCATATGGCCATTCTCACATCTGTAGGTACCAAGATAGGCTGACTCTGTCCTTGGTAATTCAAAACTAGTGACACCACTGGGAGTGGGACTGGGACTGGCTCTGTGTGCCTGGCTTCCTGGATGCCAATTTCCATCACCGAGGAAGTGAGGTGAGGTCACTTCCTTCAGGATCTGAATGAGGTCACTGCCTTGGCAACCACTTTGTCCTAACAGTTGCTTCCAAGGGTCCCATGAGATGGAGGCTTCCCCTACTTAATGTGACAATTTCACAAGTTAAAATGGTATATCAACCATTGGCACCCGGGAACAGCTCTCCATACAGGCCTGATTTGGTCCATCTTCTCTACATTAAGAAGAGAGAAGCTGATTAAGACACAACCCTACATCCTGACCAGGTTGTTTGCCATGGAAGATGACTTGTGGTCTCTCAGGTCCTTCATAGCTGCCTACATATTCTCCAGGGATACTTTCAGCATGGACCTTTGAAGTTCTCAGCAGGTAGAGGATCCCTACATTTCAGTATTATACGACCACCTCTGTCCCTGCTCTTCTGTAAAGTAAGATTGAGGGAACACTGTATGTTTAGGGTTAATAACAGGTTCAATTTGGATTAGGAATCATTTTCTGGATGAATAATGGTATTGGCAACCTGCGAAATTTATAAGAATATAGAGGTGAACTGTGTGTATGAAAATAGAAATCCAAGTAAGATTGGAAGCCCAGAAGTGCATTGGGCCCTTGATTGTGATACTGAGCATTGAATTACATTCTGCACAGATGTCTCAGATAAATTGATATACAATGGCATAGGACATTGTACCTTGGATGATTGAATGTAGAAGCGAACATCCAGTCAAAAAGGGATAGTCAGTAGGAATAGGAAGATAGTAGGTAGGTATAGGAAGAAGGGTGAGTGTATGATTTGGAACAAAATTTCTTTAGCAACAGGGTTTCGGATAGAAAATGAATTTAAATGTCAGCACATGTGAAGAGTCTGTCACAATGATGAAGTGGGAAAAATATGTAGGTAAGCAGATATCAATAGAGACATTATGAAATCAGGGTTGAGTTTGAATATGCAATCTTAGGAAGAAACAAATATGTAGTCATCAATAGGATTGACATTTGAGAGCATAAGTAATCTTGGACATGGATGATTTTAGTAATCCATGTTAATTTTCCATTTTGGCTCTGGTACAATCATAAATGTGAACTTTGAATTTAGTGTCCAGAATATTTCTGTGAATAAATGTATATGTAGATCAGGTGACATGAGTATTTCTTCCACCATTTCTGGGAGCAATATTGACTGACTACTTCTGATTGATAGGTACAGATTCTTTATGTGAATTGGAATCATGAGAAACCCAAGCACCTCTTCAGGGATTGAAGAACTCATATGACCCAAAGGATCCCTATTCTCAATTGATGGAGGTCAGGAATCTAACAGAGGAAGGGAAGATACTTCATCCAAAATGACTGAACTTTTTGCCATTTTGGTTTTGGATGCACACATGGGATCTTTCTTTAGATCCATCAGGTGCTGAGAATCTAAGTCACAGCCTCACACAGGGCCAAGAGGCTGATTCAGACATATCCCTTTCCAAATAAATTTTGCAAAGAGCCATAGGTGATGCCCATTCATTTCCATTTGAAAACTGTTTTCTTCAGGCTTTACAAAGGGTTAGCCTGAGGTAAAGAACTTCCTAACATTCAGGGCAACAGAAAAATAGGTAAGCAAAAGGCCCAAAGCAGGGTTTCTGCACTGAGACTTTTCTGGTCACACTGTCCCTGCTCTTCTGTAAAGTTAGATTGAGGGAACAGTGTATGGTTAGGGTTAATAACACGTTCGATTTGGGTTAGGAATCATTCTGCAGGATGAATATTTGTACTGGGAATCTGCAATAATTATAAGAATATATAGGTAAAATAAAAGTATGAAAACAGAAATCTAGGCAAGATTTGAAGCTCAGATGGGCATTGGGCCCTTGAGTGGGTTACTTAGCTTTGAAATATGTTCTGCACAGATGTCTCAGATAAATCGATATACAATGACATAGGACCTTGTACCTTGAATGATTGAAAGTTGAAGAGAACATCCAGTCACAAAGGGAAAGTCCGTAGGTTTAGGACGATAGTCTCTAGGTTTAGAAACAACAATGAGTATAGGATTTGGACCAAACGTTCTTTAGCAATTGGTTTTCAATAAGAGAGTGAATGTAAATATCAGTACATGTGAAGAGTCAGACACAATGATGAAATGGGGAAAATATGTAGGAAAGCAGATATCAATAGAGACATTAACAAATCAGGCAATGTATAAAGTGAGGGATAGGATTAGACATTTTCAACAGGGTTGAGTTTGAATATATAATCTTAGAAAGAAACAAATACATAGGATTTATCAATAGGATTTACATTTTAGAGCATTAAGCAACCGGGACATGGATATTGTTAGTAATCCATGCTCACTTTCCTTTTAGGCTTTGCTACAATCATAAGAGTGACTTTTGCTTTCTGTGTCCAGAATATTACTGTGTTAAAATTTATATGTAGATCAGGTGACATGAACATTTCTTCCACCATTACTGGGAGCAATATTTTGAAGACGTATAAATATTGGGGGAACAAAGTGGAGTACCCTGTGTCAATGGATACAGAAATAATGTATGAATAGACGATACTGTGAATAAATAATATAACTGGTTCCAACTTTAAATAGTGGATTGATTTGATATCTGAAAATATACTGGAAATCTTAAACTGATATTCATACATTCACTACAACCAGGTACACATCTAACGGTAATATTAGGGTTATGGTTTATCATGAAGAGTGTGTGAGTTTTGCTTCAAATATGATTATGAAAATAAAAAATAATGTGTTTGGAAAGAAGTCTCATGACAAGACCAGTCAAGAACACTGGAGGAATATATGTGTTCTGAAGCAGGAGGTGATTGAAATTGAAACAAATGCCTATAAATTTGTGAACTTGTGGATGAAAGATATATCATATGATGTGCATAAACTGAAGAAATAGTTTAAAAAATGAACTGAAAAATGAACCGCAAAATACACATCATGTCCCATAGGAAAATGCTTGCATTGATGTTGAACTTGGTTTTACTGTAGAAATATTAGGATTTGTGTGCACCATTCACTGAAGTTAGTCTTCAGTACTAGGAAACAAATCTGTATTTAAGGTGGATGAATATTTCTGAGAATAATCTTGTGAAAAGTTGATCATAAATCCACATACATAAATATGAATGATTTTAAGGAGTGTATAATAAGATTCATATATTTCATATTTTGAAAAATTTGGAGAGTATATATATATATATATATATATATATATATATATATATATATATAAATATATATACACACACACACACACACACACACACAGAGACAGACATTTAAACTAGCAATATATTTGCCAATTGAAATTCATCATGAAATATGTAACATCCACAGGTGCAAAAATATTGATTTCACTGAAAATGGATCTATATATAATGTTGTTCTAATAACAAGCTCACCCATAGGTTGAATTCTCAATTCCAACAGTGTTTAAGAGGAGTGATCTCTTCTCATAACTTGTATATGCCTAGTCAGCAACCTCACAAAAATGTACGTTTGATAACAGGTAGGATTCTATATGTGCATATAAAAATACATGTGCTGAATAGTCTACAGAGAAAGGAGACACCAATTTGTTGAGAGCCACAGCTTAAGGGGCCCCATCAAACTTCCAGTTACCAGCAACATTCCCCTGCGAGATGATAATTGGCTCACAGCGGCCCCAGCAACATCTAGCTGATTGGCTCCTCTGTGGTGATGCACAATGGAGATGCTCATTGAGCTTTTTCCCCGCTCTTTCCGACTGCCAGCTGATGATTGGCTCACAGCAGCCCCAGCAACATCAAGCTGATTGGCTCCTCTGCGATGATGCACATTGGGCAGTTTCCCTGCCCTTTCAGACCACAGAGCTGCTCATTGTGGGACTTTTTTGGCTCCACCCACCTGACCCAGCCATATGGCCTCAAGAGCAGGAGGATTGTGGGAGGTGGAGAGGCTTGTGGGTGTGACAGAAACTTTGCAAGGAAGCCAGTGGTGGCAGTTGGGCTCTGAGGGTTTTTCCTAAGGAGCTGTTTTGCTTGGCGTGTGTGGTTCTAAAAATAAACTTTGTTTCTTTTGAAAAGTCGCTCTTGAATCGTGCCCAGCCAGACTGCAGCATTTGGTGGCTCGCACGGGGAGCCACTGAGGGTAAGTGATAAGGTAAACTGCTAGCCCCTGAGGGAAGGGCGAGAGGATCGGTAGCCATTTTAAGATTCCTCTTTTGTTTTGCTTCACTTTTGTTGCCTGTCCATGGAGATGAGTGAGATGGATGAAAAACCGCTCACATCTGAGAAAAAAAATATTTACTTCTGAGGAACAGATAGGGAGAAAGGACGGATGCACATGTCAGTAGGATATAAAGGCTATAATGACTTTTTGTTGTTCCCTTTTTATTTTATTCTGTCTCGGTTTTGTTTGGCATCGTCTTGTTGGGTTGTATTATAGTAGAAATACAGGATCAGAAATTAGTAAAAAAACAAACTGAAAGAGTGTTAAGTAAATTGTTAGAGGAAGGAGGCACCTCAGTAAAATCAAGAACAGTCAGGGCATACGTTGATACAATACAAAAATGTAGCCCATGGATTTTTAAGGAGTTGTTAAATATACCATAATGGAACCATCATGGTGAAGATTTAAAAGGGGGGAAAAGAACAGCCCAGGGACTCTGACAGTTGGCACATTGCCATTGAGGACGTTTATATCTGGTTTGCTTAGTCCAAAGACTTCAGATCAGACAAAGATAGAGGAACAAAGCTTAGGTCAGAAAAAGGCATCAGGGGCAAAGTTACAAAAGGAGACTGCTACTAACAACTTTCAATAACTAGAGGGCGTAAGTGTCCAACCAACAGCGCCTCCTCTACAGGAGACTGTTACTAACACCTTTCTATCACCAGAGTATGTAAATGTCCAAATAACAAGGCCACCTCCATATGCTGGGAGGCCCCCAAACCCCGCAGTTGATAGTTCGGTTCCTGAGACAGGATCTCAAGTATTACCATGCCCTGTATTTGAGGTAGGAGGGCAGCGAATTCACCATGCTTTAAATTTCAAAATAGTGAAGCAGCTAAAAGGGGCTGTAACAACCTATGGTCCTCAAGTACCCTTCATTGTAAGCTTGGTCGAATCCATTAACAACTTGAATATGATGCCAGTAGATTGGGCTAATATGTGTAAAGCTGTGCTAAATGGAGGTCAATACCTTTTATGGAAGGTTGCCAATGAGGAATTTTGCAAGGAGACGGCTAGGTGAAATGCAGAAGCTGGTTATCCTCAGAGAAATCTAGATATGTTGTTAGGAAAGGGACCTCATGAGGACCAGCAGCAACAAATTGCATATGATCCTGGCGTATACGCACAAATTGCTGCAGAGGCGGTTAGGGCATGGAAGACTTTACAAGGACATGGAGGTTTACAAGGTCAATTATCTAAGGTAATACAAGGAGCTAATGAATCTTACACTGAATTTGTAGATAGGCTTATTCAAACAGCTACCAGAGTTTTGGGGAATACAGAACAAGCAATGCCATTAATAAAAAACTGGCTTATGACCAAGCGAATCGTAGGTGCAGAGATATCACTAGACCATGGAAACATGAAGATTTAAACCCATATATTAAATTATGTAAAGACATTAATGAATAAGAGGAAGTCATGGCAGCTGCAGTAAAACAGGCTTTAGATGCCAGAGACATCAATGAACAAGGGCAATTTGTGGCGGCTGCATTAAACAGGCTTTAGATGCAAGGCCAGGAACATGCTACAATTGTGAACAAACAGGACATTTTAAAAGGAATTGCTCCATAGGAAGAGGGTTTAACAAAAATAGGTACCAAAGGAGTAGAATACTGGGTATTTGCCCACGATGCCGTAGAGGGAGACATTGGGCTAATGAATGCCGTTCTCAAAACACCATAGAGGGTACTTCATTATAAAAAACAAACAAGGACTAGCTGTTTATCCACAATATCATGGAGAAAGGCACCGGGCTCCATTGCCAAAAAATGGACAGGGGAGCCCAATGCTCTGGGGCCCAAAACCACAAATATACGGAGCACTGGAGGAACCCAGCTACCCCATCAGTGTAGTGCCCAGGACACATTGTGCATCAGACGCCTCATCAGACAAATCAGAGGGAGCGCAGGGTTAGACATCTGCACCTCCGTCAGATCAGTACTAACTGTAGAGATGGGGGTTCAAATCATTCACACATGGTGAAAGGACCTCTTCTCAAAGGAACAGTAGGCTTATTATTGGGACGCAGCTCTTCTAATCTAAAAGGACTTATGATAAGTCCTTGGGTAATTGATCCCGATTATGAAGGTGAAATAAAATTTATAGCCAGTTCTCCAAAGGACATATCAGTAATTTCACCAGGAGATAGAATAGCACAGTTACTAATAATACTCAGTCTGCATGATAAATTATCCAGTCGTGCTGTAGAAAGAGGTTCCAAGGGATTAGGCTCCACAGGTGTAGATTTGGTTATGCTTTCTTTAAATTTAGATTCTCGCCCCAGGCTAAAACTAAATATTCAAGGACATGAATTTAATGGGCTACTTGATACAGGTGCAGATGTTAGCGTTGTCTCTCATCAAGAATGGCCAAAACATTGGCCATTACAACAATACACTCAAACTCTTTGAGACCTAGGAGTGGCAACTAATCCCCATAGAAGTGCAATGGTATTGGATTGGAAGGATCCTGAAGAATGTGAAGGAACTATACAGCCATATGTATTGGATAATCTTCCCGTAAATTTATGGGGATGAGATGTCCTAGATCAATTAGGTTTGACATTAACAAATAACATCAATCAAAATGTACCCACTATTATGGCTAGAGAAGGTTTTAGGAAAGGAAAAAGATTAGAAAAACAAGAACAAGGTATAGCAGTGCCAATACAAATAGACCAAGCAACAGACAGACATGGGTTGGATTTTCAGAAAGGGCCACTGAGACAATAAAAATTACTTGGAAATCAGAAAGACCAGTATGGTTCTTCAGTGGACCCTGACTAAAGAAAAGATACAAGCAGCCCAGTTCCTGGTCAAACAACAATTAGCGGAAGAACATATACAACCTTCTGTATCTCCCCATTATACTTTCATTTCTGTCATCAAAAAGAAATCTGGTAAATGGAGATTATTGGAAGATTTAAGAGCCATTAATAATGAGATGGTTATTTTGGGACCTGCTCAATCAAGGATTCCTCAATTGTCTGCTTTGCCAAAAACTTGGTATGTTTTAGTTATACATATTAAAGATTGTTTTTTTTTTTTTTCATTTCCAATTCTTCTTGAGGATAGTCCAAGTTTTGGATTTACTATCCCTGCACTGAATCATGAAGGTCCTGATCAGAGGTATGAGTGGAAAGTACTCCCTCAAGGGATGGCTAACAGCCCAACTATTTGTCATATTTATGTTAACAAAGTAATCCAGCCACTTAGAAATCAAAATCCTGAACTACAAATATTTCACAATATGGATGATGTGTTATTAGCACACAAGTTAAAAACCCATTGCTAGAATTTATGCCACACTTACAAACTTATTACAAAATTATAATCTAGGGATATCAATTGATAAAGTACAATTAAATTTTCCAATTAATTATTTAGGAGTTCTATTATCCTCAACCATGGTCAGTCCACCAAAAATTCAAATACGAGTAGATCAACTCAAATCAATTAATGACTTTCAGAAGTTATTAGGAGACATTAATTGGATAAGGCCTTATCTAGGTATACCAACAGGAGAGTTGGGACCTATATTTGATATCCTAAAAGGTCCATCTGATCCAAATTCACCCAGAATGTTAACGCCTGAAGCAATAAAGGCATTAAAAATCATTGAAACATATATGGGAAATATGCATTTGGATAGATTTGATAAAATAATGCCTTTATTATTTATTGTGCTACCAACAAAAAATATTCCTACAGGAGTATTTTGGCAAGAAGGTCCATTATTATGGTTACATTTATCTTATTCTTCTAACACTATTATTGCTAGGTATCCTCAGGCTGAGGGACAATTAATACTCATAGGAATAAAAGCAGCAAAGGGAGTGTTTGGAATTTCTCCCAATAAAATTATTACTCCATACACCTTGAATCAAATTGATGAATTAGCTAATGAGTTAAATACTTGGGCAATAATCATGTGTAAATCTAATGTTTTATTTGATAACCACTTACCATCTAATCTTTTATTGTCTTTTGGGTCATTGCATCCTGTAATTTTTCCAAAAATTACAAGAAAACTCCTATCATGAATGCTCCAAATATATTCACTGATGGGTCAAATAATGGTACAGCAGCAATAGTTACACCTGATCAAATTTTTACATTTTTAGCACCCCAAAAATCAGCTCAAAAGGTAGAGCTTAATGCAGTATTATAAGCTTTTGTGATGTTTAAAGATTCTGTGTTTAATTTATTTTGCAATAGTCAGTATATAGTTAATGCTATAGTATCTCTTGAAGATGCTGGTAGGATTTCCCCTTCCTCTACTGTTTTCTCTTTCCTTTCCAGTATACAAAGTCTAATCTGGGACAGAAAATATCCATTCTTAATAGGACATATCTGGGCACATACAGGATTGCCTGGAGCCCTTAGTTTGGGCAATGATTTAGCAGGTAAAACTACACATGACATACATACATATTTTCTGTACACTAGAAGAAGCTATAAATTTTCATAAAAAGTTCATTATCAATGCTAATACTTTACAAAAGCATTTTAAAATAACTAAGGAACAAGCTAGACAAATAATAAAACAATGTCAAAATTGTGTGACCATTTTACCACATTTTAATCTTAGAGTCAATCGTAGAGGATTGATACCTTACCATATATGGCAGATGGATGTCACACACTTGCCAGAATTTGGAAAATTAAAATATTTGCATGTTACAGTTGATACTTCTTCTGGATTTTTGATGGGATCCCTTCATGGGGGAAAAAACTAAAGATGTTATAGCTCATTGCTTACAAAATTTTGCCACTGTGGTCATTCCAAAGCAGTTAAAAACTGATAATGCCCCCGGTTATACTTCTACCTCTTTTAAACCATTTTGCTCATCATTTGGCATTACTCATATATCAGGAAACCCATACAATCCACAGGGACAAGCCATAGTTGAAAGAGCACATCACACTATTAAAATGTACTCATTAAAGTAAGAAGACAGAATTGGGAAGGGATATAAATTCCCCAAAGATAAACTTAAAATAACCCTTTTTACTCTAAACTTTTTAAATTTGGATTTTCAGGACTTAGTGCTGCAGAAAGGCATAAGTGTCTAAAAAATGTGTATAAGCCCGAGGTACTTTGGAAGGATATTCTAACCGGACAATGGAAAGGTCCTGACCCATTAATTTTCTGGAGTTGGAGGTCTGTTTGTGGGTTTCCACAGGAAGAACAGCAGCCGATTTGGATTCCAGAGAGATTAACTAAGATCCCGACCCAGTGATTGCCTGGAGTCGGGGGTCTGTTTATGTGTTTCCACAGGGAGAACAGCAGCCGATTTGGATTCCAGAGAGATTAACTGAAGCGATTTCGATAGACCAAAATAAGATGATTTGGCTCAAATCCATAACAGCTGATATCCAAAACTCCAGTTTGGCTATCCTTACATCTGCGACAGAACAGGGATGCTTTTTTCAATATCTATTTTATTATTGCCCTTTCTCAAATCATGAAGTTCTCTTTTGTTTTTTTTGAGCTCATACAGACCTAGGTTAATGTTTTGCTTATCAGTTCTATTTTTTGACTGTAGAGTTTTTAAACATTGCAATGATGATTTCACATGTAAAATGTTATAAGGCCTTTACTATTATATTATGTGTTGTATGTATTTATTATGTGTGCACACTTGTGTTTTGTGTTATATATTTGAATGTGCGTATGTCCATATATCACATATGATGAGTGCTAATGAAATAATATATCCATTTTTTTTATTCACGTGAATTAAATTGTTTAATTTAAATTGGGTAAACAACTGTTCAGGATTGTTTTAATATGTGAAAAAATAGGAGGTTAACAGACGTGTTTGTTTACTTTCACTTTTCCTTTTCATTATATTTAATTATTCTCTTCAAGATAACGTAAATTGTTAAGAAAATTGTTTTCTTTTAGTGCCTTCAGGAATGTTACAGAATTTTTTCTTTAGCCATTATTGCCAGAATTCCTATCTTCATCCCAGTGCCGGTGAAGACAAAGATAAAATCAATCTACAGATTCTGCAATAGCCATCACTGAACTGCTTGTAGAACTTGCCTGGATTATGTATCACTTGTATGCATTGTGAACTCACTTGTATGCATTGTGAACTATCTGCTGGTGCAGCGAATTGTGGCAGTGTTGGGGTACTTATGCTGATGCTGTCATCAGTGATAGAATTTTTCCAAAAGGAGCCATCAATTGACTTGGTGTATCTTCCCTATTCTCACTTGATAGAGGTCAGGAAACTTACAGAGGGAGGCGAAAGACTTCATCAGCAATGACTGCTCTTTTGGCAATTTTGGTTTTGGATGCACACATGGGATTTTTCCTTAGATCTATCAGGTTCTGAGAATCAAAGCCACAACCTCACACAGGGCCAAGAGGCTGATTCAGACACATCCCTTTCCAAAGTAATTAAGCAAAGAGCCACAGGTGATGCCCATTCATTTCAATTTGAAAACTGTTTTCTTCAGGCTCCACAAAGGGGTGGCCTGAGGCAAAGACATTCCTAACATTCAGGGCAAGGGAACCATAGGTAAGCAAATTGCCCAAAGCAGGGTTTCTCCACTGAGACTTTTCTGGTTACACTGATCTCTGAGGTTTCTGAGATGTTCCCATTCCCTTCAGCTATCCAGTACATGGCTATGTCACAGAGTTTGGAGGTGGTACATATCTTGGACACAAAACCATGAGCCTATTCTGGAGAGAGGCCAGAAATCAGGAGGTGAACAGGAACTTAGGAAGATAGTAGGTGTTGTCTATCCATAAGGCAAGCCGCAGTCCATTCATAAAAAGGGCAGAATAAATGCCTGGAAGCTTCCTAATAGTCAGGACACCTCCATTGATGTATTCGCTTTTCTAAAAACTACAACCACGGACACAGTGGATACACAGACATAGAAAAACTCGCCTTCTCAAACGACTTACTAGAAACAGTCGACTCCAAACCAAACAAACAACCTTTGCTACCTATTCTTAGAACATGAGACAAAACCACGAACTCACACCCACACCCACTAAGGCACCTCATTCCCACAACAAGGTCTGTGACTATCCGGAGTGTCCTCTGACTGGTGGACCATACTATGTTCCCCCAAAATGGCCTGTCCTTTATCAGATCAGGTCCCTTTTGCCAACTCTGTTAAGTTGTCAGGAGCCAGCAATGAGCGACTACCTGCTTCCTCAGGAAAGGCCCCTCTTCAGAGTTCTCCTAGCATTTGGTCATCCTCACATCAGGAGGTACCAAGAAAGACTGACTCTGTCCTTGGAAAATTCAAACAAGTGTGCCCACTGGGAATGGGACTGGCACTGGCTCTGGGTGGCTGGCTTCCTGGATCCCATGTTCAGAGAGTTCCATCACCAAGGAAGTGAGGTAGGTCACTTCCTTCAGGAACTGAATGAGGTCAATACCTTGGCAACCACTTTGTCCTAACAGTTGTTTACAAGGGTCCCATGAGATGGAGGCTGCCCCTACTTTCTCTGACTCAGTCATAAGTTAGAATGGTATATCAACCACAGGCACCATGGAACAGCTCTCCACACAGGCCTGGTTTTGTCCATCTTCTCTACATTAAGAACAGAGCGACTGATTCAGACACAATACTTCATCCTGACCGGTTTTTTGCCATGGAAGATGATTTTGTGCTCTCAGGTCCTTCATAGCTGCCTAAGTCTTCTCCAGGGATCATTTCTGCATGGACCTTTGAGGATTTCAGCAGGTGGAAGATCCCCTACATACCTGTATTGTAAGACCAACTCTGTCCCTGCTCTACTGTAAAGATAGATTGATGGAACAGTGTATGCTTAGCGTTAATAACAAGTTTTATTTGGCTTAGGAATCATTCTGTGCAATGAATAATGGTTTTGGGAACCTGCAATATTTACAAGAATATATAGGTGAAATATAAGTATGAACACAGAAATCTAGGTAAGATTTGACGCCCAGAAGTGCATTGGGCCCTTGATTGAAATACTCAGCTTTGAATTATATTCTGCACAGATGTCTCAGATAAATTGATATACAATGGCATAGCACCTTGTACCTTGGATGATTGAATGTCAAAAAGAACATCCAGTCAGAAGGATAGTCAGTAGGATTAGGAAGATATTCATAGGTTTAGAAAGCAGAGTGAGTATAGGATTTGAACCAAACGTTCTATAACAGTAGGGTTTCGGGTAGAGAATGAATGTAAATATCAACACATGTGAAGAGCCAGTCACATTGATGAACTCTGGAAAGTATGTAGGAAACCATTTATCAATAGAGACATTAGGAAATCAGGCAAAGTATAAAGTACGTGATAGGATCAGGCATTTTCAACAGTGTTGAGGTTGAATATATAATCTTAGGAAGAAACAAATATGTAGTCACCAATAAAATTGACATTTGATAGCATTAGGCAACCTGGACATAGATGTTTTTAGTAATCCATACTCACTTTCCATTTAGACTTCGGTACAAACATAAGTGTGACCTTTGCATTTTGTGAAAGAAGTCTCATGAAAAGACCAGTCATGAAACCCTGTGGAAAACATGTTTTCTGAATTAGGAAGTGATGAAAAGTAAAACAAAATGCCTATAAATTTCTGAACTAGTGGATTAAATATATATCCTATCATGTGCATTAACTGAAGAAAAAGAAATGTACCAGTATTGAATAAAAATGAATGACAAAATACACATCACGTCCCATAGGAATCTACTTGCATTGATATAAAACTGTGTCAGTTACTGCAGAAATATTAGGATTTGTATGCACCATTTACTGTTAGTTTTCAGTAATAGGAATCAAATATGTAGTTCAGGTGGATGAATATTTCTCAGAATAATCTTGTGAAAAGTTGATTATTAATCCACATACATGAATATGAATGAATTTACGGAGTGTATAATAAGACACATATATTTCATATTTTGAAAAATCTGTAAAGTGTGTGTGTATATATATATAAACATACACACACACACACACACACACACACGCACGCACACAAACAGACATTAAAAAGTAGCAATATATGCCAATTGAAATTCACCACGAAATATATGTCATCCACAGATCCAAATAAATTTGTTTTACTGAACATGGATTCATGTATAATTTTATTGTACTAGGAAGCTCATCAATAGTTTGAATTTTCAGTTTCAACAGCGTTTAGGAGGAGTGATCTCTTCTCACAATTTGTGTCTGCCAAGTCAGCCACCTCACAAGAATGTACGTGTGGTACCAGGTAGGATTCTATATGTGCATATAAAAATACATGTGCTGAATAGGATACAGAGAAAGGTAGACAGGAATTCACATATTTGTTAACTTTAAAAACACATGGAGAACCATTTCAACAAAAAATTGACTAGATTTATAACTCCTACCCTATATAATGCAAAAGGCAATTCCAATGATACACCATTCCTCCTCTGAACTGCTTGTATTTCTATTCTGTTTGGGTTAATTTTCTCCATCCTATTAGAATTAGTAGTCAGAGTCTAGTTGGCATGGGTTTGTGTCAGGGATTCAGTATTTTGAATGAAAATTTGGAAAATGATTCCAATGTTTATGCAAATATATGCTACAAAAGTATCTTCCCACTCTCATCCATAACAATGCCTTGAGATTACCTTGGCCCCAAGTTAGACACAATTAGAGGAGAAGAGTTAGAAAATCTGTGAATACATATCTGGAATCAAATATGCTCACGAGTTCACAAACTTGGAGGTGGTAGAGGAGATTCCAAAAGTAAGGGACAGGGTAAACACTCCACAAACATGGAGCTCTGCTGGACTAAAGACTTCTTGAGGAACTGCCTCTGAGGTTGGGCACTTGAAATATATGTTGTAGTCAGGAGATTCAGCTTCCTTTGTAGTGAGACCATCAAATCTGGGTATGCTTCTATGTGACCTGGAATACATGATTTCTTATTTTCCAATAAACATGAGGAAGCTGTATTTAATTTTCTGTTTGTAGGTAAACTGTGGCCACTGGGGGCTAATTGTCTACTCTTGTGGACTCTGAAGCCATTTGGTCATCCTCCAGTTTTCCTGGTGTTGCTTGCTGCTGCACTGGGAGTTTTGTATTTGCTTCACGAATTACAAGGAATTCACCTGGGACAAAGTGCTGGAGGGAGTTCTGTCACCTGTGGTGAGTCAGGGTCTGCAGAAGAATGTACCAACCAGGCTTCTATTCCACATAGCTTGCCTCCTTGACCATAGCAACCGGATTCTGAACATTGGCCTGAAACCTCTCCATATAACAAGATACCTTTACATAGAAGCGTCTGCTGGATGCATGATGTCAGTCACAAGCCAATTGGAAGCCAAAGGCAGATCCACATGGCCCCACAACAGATGTTTTTTTATCACACACCTGCCCATCACTGCACTAGGCCCACTACTCAGCAGGGTCCAACTTCCTGGAATCTCTGTTATACACCATTTTCATGAAACTCAGTCAATCAAGTCACTGTCCTGCATAATCATGTTCAGCAACAGGACAACCAAAGTTTCTCCAGTGCCATCTGGTGATGTGAATTTCAAAAATTTCATGGTATTTATCTAGCAATTTTTCAAGGATGAAGTTGGCAGCATGTGGGTTTCAATTCATTCAGGGACCATTAAATGTTGTGGAAGTTCATTTCAAATGAAGTTCTGGAGAACTCTCACAGGCAAGGTTTCCCAAAGATTGGCCAAAGGGTCACATAAATCCAGGCCCATTGAGGTCTACAATGTAACGTCCATGTGTGTTTTGACTCTCAACTAAGACTGCCAAGTCGTTAAGAATAAAATCATGTGATATCAAGCCTGAGATTCCCAGTGGTCTCTGGAAAGCCACCCTGGGCCTAGATTTCAGTTTCCAAGGGTGACTCTCATGCTTGGCCTTCTAAAATCCCAACTCAATTCATGGCAATACTTCTCTAAGTTCAGTTCCTGTACTCAGTCTCTAAGGGAATCACACCAGAGTTCAAACTCAGGTGGACTCAGTCATCCCTTTCAACTGCCACAAAAATAACCACAATTAATACCAAAACACTCCCACATGGCCCTCACCTTCTTCCATATAGACACTCATCATAACCTCTGACTGTAGATTTCCATGAGGAATGCAGCCCAAGACAGTGTCCAAAATACGCTTTCTTGCCCCTCATTTACCTAAATTCTGAGTGACCTGGACACCCTTCCTGTGAACCAGGAGTGATCAAATAGGCCTGCCGTTAATACTGATCCACTTCTCAAATTTGAGACCTACTGACTGTGGGGTTTAGATTCTTTATGTGAATTGGAGTCATGAGAAAACCCAACCACCTATGTGCTAGCCTCTGCAGGGAATTGAAGAACTCATTTGACCTAAAGGATCCCTATTCTCACTTGATTGATGTCAGAAACCTTACAGAGGAAGGCGAAAGACTTCATCCACAATGACTGCTCTTTTGCTATTTTGGTTTTGGATGCACACATGGGATCTTTCTTTAGATCCATCAGTTGCTGAGAATCTAAGCTACAGCCTTACACAGGGCCAAGACGCTGATTCATACACATCTCTTTGCAAAGCAATTAAGCAAAGAGCCACAGTTGATGCCCATTCTTTTTTATTTGAAAAAGGTTTTCTTCAGACTTCACAAAGCGTTTTCCTTAGGCAAAGACCTTCCTGACATTCAGGGAAACAGAACAATAGGTAAGCAAAAGGCCCAAAGCAGGGTTTCTCCAATGAGACTTTACAGGTCACACTGGTATGTGAGTTTTCTGAGATGCTCGCCATTCACTTCAGTTATTCAGTACATGGCCATGTCACAGAGCATGGAGGTGGTACATATCTTGGATACAAAACCATAAGCCTATTATGGAGAGTGACCAGATTTCAGGAAGAAAACAGGAACTTAGGAAGATCGTAGGTGTTGCCCATCATTATGGCAAGCCGCATTCTATTTATAAATTGGGCAGCATGAATGCTGGTAAGCTTTCTAAAAGACAGGACACATCCATTGATGCTTTCTCTTTTCTAATATCTACAATCACGGACACAGTGGGATACAGCGACACAGAAACACTCGCATTGTCAAATGACTTACTAGAAACAATTCCCCCCAAACCAAACAAACCTCATTTCCTACCTCTTCTCAGAACATGAGCCAAAACCACAAACCCACACCCACACCAACAAAGGAACCTCCTTCCTCCAAGTAGGTTGTGACTATTTGGAGTGTCCTCTGACTGTGGGCCATTCTAGGTTCCCCCAAAATGGCCTGTCCTGTCTCAGATTTTGTGTCCTTTGATAAGTCTCTGAAGTTGTCAGGAGCCAGCAGTGAGCCACTACCTGTTTTCTCAGGAAAGGCCCCTATTCAGAGTTTTCGTGCCATTTGGCCATCCTAACATCAATAGGTACCAAGAAAGACTGACTCTGTCCTTGGGAAATTCAAAAAGTAAAACCACTGAGACTGGGACTGGGGCTGTCAATATTTGACTGGCTTCCTGGATCGCAAGTTCACAGAGTTCCATCACCAAGGAAGTGAGGTGAGGTCACTTCCGTCAGGAACTGAATGAGTTCACTGCCTTGGCAACCAATCTGTCCTAAGAGTTGCTTCCAAGCTTCCCATAAGATGGAGGCTGCCCCTGCTTCCTGTGACCCTCTCACAAGTTAGAATGGTATATCACCCATAGGCACCCAGGAGCAGCTCTCCACACAGGTCTCATTTGGTCCATCTTCTCTACATTAAGAATGGAGAGGCTGATTCAGACAGAACCCTTCACCCTGACCAGGTTGTTTTCCATGGAAGATGACTTTTGCACTCTCAGGTCCTTCAGAGTTGCCTACATCTTCTCCAGAGATTATATCTGCATGGACCTTTGAGGTTATCAGCAGGTGGAAGATTCCCTATATTCTGGTATTGTAACACCAACTCTGTCCCTGCTCTTCTGTAACGTTAGATTGAGGGAACCATGTATGGTTAGGGTTAATAACATGTTTTATTTGGGTTAGGAATCATTATGCTGAATAAATAATGGTATTGGGAACCTGCAATATGTATAAAAATATATAGGTGAAATATATGTATAAAAACAGAAATCTAAGTAACATTTGAAGCCCAGAAGGGCACTGGGCCCTTGATTGGGATACTTAGCTTTGAAAAAATTGATATACAATGGCATAGGAGCTTGAACTTTGGATCATAGAATGTAGAAGAGAACATCCAGTCAAAAAGGATAGTCGGTAGTGAAAGGTTAATAAAATAGGTACTTGTCACTTACTGTTTTTCTGTATGCTTAACAAAACACTGTTGAAATCTTGAGAACTGTTTGCTAATCTTGTTCCAAGAATGTGCTGTCCCCAACTGCCAAAGTGTAGAATGTACTCCCTCACCCGGTTGCATGCAAACCAACCACTCGCCCTGACCCATCAGTATACTTCCCTCCCTGCCCTCTCCAAGGAAAATATATATGTTCTGCTTAAACTGTTCTCAGGGCTCTCTGCTCTATTCAAGTGAGCTCCGAGCCCCAGCATGCTGGACCCAGAATAAACCCTTTGCTGTTGGATAAGACAGTCTGTTAGTGGTCTCTTCCTTCCATGCTCACCCGACCTTTACATATGGAGATTCCACCGAGTTTTGGCAGCGGCGGACAAAAGACCCTAACGGGTTCCTCTTGGGTTAAGTAAGGCGCTTCTTTCTTGTTTCAGTGTTAAGGTTAGTGCTGGGCAAAATGGCTGTCGATGAAGAGCGTGAGTTCTCTCCGATGGTGGCTGACAGACGTGTCGTGTCACAGAGCCACAGGCCACGTCCCTCGGGAACTTCCCAAAGACTCGGGAAATCGAGGAACAATAGTCTCCTCGACTCAGTAATATTTTGTATCTGATTCGGAATTGCCAGCCCATTGGGTTTTGCTGGCTACTCAGTCCTGGTCTCAGTTTTGGATGTCCATTGAATGTCTTTATTGTCTTGTCTTGTCTGTGTCCTGTGTCTTGCATTCACTCTTTGTGTATCTTTCATTATGGGACACAGCACTTCAATGCCCCTGTCCCTGACCCTTGATCACTGGACCAAAGTCCGCTTAAGGGCTCAGAATCTTTCTTTTTTAGTTAAACGCTGGACCTTTCAGAATCTCTGTGCCTCAGAATGGCCCACCTTTGAATTTGGATGGCCCCTAGAAGGATCTTTCTACTTCCCACTAATTTAAGAAGTCAGACATATTGTCTTTCACCCGGGCACACATAGCCATCCGGATCAACAGCCATATATCTTAACTTTGCTGGACCTCTGCAAATCTCCTCCTCAATGGGTGAAGCCTTTCTTTGTCCCTTCCCCTGCTCCTACTCCTTCCCCCATGATCTCTCAAACCCTCTGCTCCTCCTCCTCCTCCAATCTTTGTAATCCCTGAGTCAAAAGATTTGACTCTTCTGGACTCTCTTCCCCCTTATTATACCCTGCCTTCGTCCCCCAACCACCAACACCCTCTAAGTGATTCCCCTGCAGCTGACTCAGCCTCTCTACCACTGGAGGAATCTAAGCTGGCCCAGCGCCCTCCAGATAACTCCCCCGCAGCACACACAGCCCCTCCTCCGCAGGAGGAAGCTAGCCCAGCTAAGGAAACTTGATGGTGGTGAATGATTGAAAACCCTGGAACTCCTGTGATGCTCCCACTATGTCTCTACAGACCATTGATTGACGAAGGCCATGGGGGGAAAATGCAAGCCTACAAATATTGGCCTTTCTCCTCTTCCGACCTATATAACTGGAAATATAACAATCCCCCTTTTTCCGAGGACCCCACAGGGCTCACAGGTCTGGTTGAGTCATTGATATTTTCACATTTGCCTACTTGGGATGACTGTCAACAATTCCTAGGGACTCTCTTCACGACAGAGGAACAAAAGAGAATCTTCCTGGAAGCTATAAAAAAATGTCCTCCGACCAGATTGGAGAGTGATACATCTTCCCAACTTAATCAAAGCTGGTTTTCCTTTGAAACAACCCAACTGGGACACCAACACCATTGAAGTTAGAAAGCATCTGTCCACTTATCGCCAGGTTCTAATAGTGGGCATCCGAGTGGCCACTAGGCGACCAACTAATTTGGCCAAGGTAATAGAGATTATTCAAAGGCCTGATGAATCTCCCTCTATGTTTCTAGAGAGAATTATGGAGGCAAGTAGGAGATATACTCCTTTCGATCCTCAGGCAGAGGATCAAAAGGCATCTGTCATGATGGCCTTTATTGGGCAAGCTGCCCTGGATATTAAAAGAAAGTTACAATGCTTAGATGGATTACAAGATATGACTTTGAGAGATTTAGTCAGAGAAGCCAAGAAAATATACCTTAAGAGAGAAACTGAGGAAGAGAATGAAGCAAAGTGAGGATAAAAGAAACAAAAGACAGAATAAGGCGTTGACTAAGGTCCTGGTCACAACAACAAAAGGGCCAGAAATTAAGAAACAGGGAGACAGGAAGGGATACCTGGTCCCATGCCAGAGGCCACCCCTGGCCTCAGATCAATGTACCTACTGTACAAAAAAAAGGACACTGGGCCAAAGAGTGCACTAGAGAGGGACAGCCACGCCAGTCAGCCATTCTGACTCTGGAGGATGACTATGAAAGTCGGGGCTCAGATCTCCTCCCCGAGTTCAGGGTAACTTTTGAAGTGGAGGGGACCCCAGTAATCTTTGAAGTGGATAAAGGGGCAATATACTCATCCCTAGTGTCACATTGGGCCCTCTATCAAATAAAAGGTCTCTAGTTCAAGGGGCTAATGACAGTAAATATCGGGCTTGGACAACTAAGAGGATCATGGACATGGGGAAAGGAAAAATCCATCACTCCTTCCTAGTAATCCCAGAATTCCTAGCCCCATTGATGGGCAGCGATCTGCTCACCAAGTACCGGGCCAAAATAACTTTTAACCCTGAAGGCCCCCAAGTGGAATTTCTAAATCCTTCACTAAAAACTCCTAGTCACAGCTCTAAATATGTCAGTAGAAAATGCACATCAACTCACTCACCTTGGTTCAAAGAAACTGCAGGTATTTCTGAAGTATCAAGAACAGAGTTTTCCACTAACTGACTCACAGCAAAAAGAAATAACTAAATGGGTAAAAAAAGCCTGTCGAGTCCATCAATTGGTAAATGCTTACCCTTCCAAGCTTCCTGCAGGAAAGCACCTACGAGGAACCAGACCAGGACAATTCTGGGCAGTAGACTTTACTGAAATTAAGCCAGCAAGGTATGGACATAAATATCTTCTAGTCTTTGTAGATACATTTTTAGGATGGATTGAAGCCTTCCCCACTAAAAGAAAAAAAAAAGAAACAGTGCAAATGGTGGTCAAGCAGATCCTGAAAGACATTTTTCAAAGATACGGCCTGCCAAAGGTAATACGGTCTGATAATGCATCGGCGTTCGTGGCCCAAGTAAGTCAGGGGTTAGCCAGGAACCTGGGGATTCATTGGAAGTTTTATTGTGCTTACAGACCCTAGAGTTCAGGACAGGTAGAAAGAATGAATAGAACCATTAAAGAGACCTCAACAAAATTAAGCTTAGAGACCAGCATAAATGATTGGACTATGCTCATGCCTTATACAATGTTTTGTGCAAGAAATACGCCCTCTGTTTCTTTGAGTAACCACACCCCCTGTGAATATCTAGGGTGCCTCTCCTCCAGTAATGGACCAAAGCCCAACTCTAAGACCTAACGATCCCTTTCACACCCCCTTGCTTGACAGACTTAAAGCTCTTGAAAGATCTCAGTGATACCTGTGGAAAAAGCTGGCCACTGCCTACCAAACTGGGGACGAGGGGACTCCACATCGATATCAAGTAAGAGATTCATCTACGTAAGATGATATCAGGTGTCATCCCTGGAACCCCACTGGAAAGGACCATACCAGGTGGTACTTATAACATCTACAGTGGTAAAGGTAGACGGAATCACTTCCTGGATCCATGCCTCTCATCTCAAGCCTGCGCCCTGTCCACACTCTGGCTGGAAACTGGAAAAGACTGGTAACACTTTCAAATTGCATATTCACCATGTGGATAAGCCTATAGACTCTTCCCTTGGCCACAAGTAGTCCTAACCCTCATCAGCCCGTTCAGCAGCGTTGGCTGATCACAAATTCTACTGGAAAAGAAGTATAATCTATCTCGCATACAGCCCACTTAGGGACCTGGTGACCATCTCTCCACCCAGACATTTGTCAGCTGGCTATAGGTCTTTCCTAATGGGATATCCCTGATGAAGAGGATCCCACTAAAATTCCATTAAATCCCTTCCTTACCATAGATAATGGAAACAAACATTATGGATGTAGGGACACACGAGCCAGATGCAGGTTGGCTAGCCTAGATTACTGTGTTTACCCGGCCGACTGTCAAAGCCATAAACAGCCATGGCTGTGTGGGGGAAAAGCCGACTTCTTCTGTAAGTCATGGGGATGTGAGCATACAGGGGCTGCCTGATGGAACCCAAACTCCGCATTAAATTCAGTACACAGCATTGGCCATATTACGAATTAGAAAACAAAAACTGATGGCAACCAGAGGGGACTCTAGATCCTCAAATCCTGTGTGACCTTTTTAACATCTGGTAGTGCTCAAAAGGGTAAAAGGAGATTCCACTATGTAGAGGCCTTTTCCCTTCTTCGCTCACATCCTGAACTATGCTTATCCAATAGATCCTCACCTTCAGCCTTCTGCTCCAGAGTCTCTGCTGTCACTCCCACCTCAGCAACCTGATTTCTCCACTACAATTATTAGATCAAAAACCCAAATCTCTGCTGGTTCTCAGACCATTGCCCCCTTGCTGACGTAGCAGGTACTGAGGTACCCCTCCACCCACTCACTCCTCTCTTCTCCTGTCAGTGCCTGCACCGGGTCCCACCAGGTCCTCTTACCAACTAACCCAAAGCTCAAACCAGCTGAGGAGAGCCCTCAGACCCATATCCAAGATGTAATGAAAATGGCCTTTAAAGTTGCTTTGTCATCACTGAAAACAGTTTACTAAGAATTTAAAGTCCCTAACATGTGTTTTGGGATACTCACAACCATCTTCTTCTTTGCTCTACCTGTTCTACTGCTCAAATATTTGTTGCTAGGAAAATTCCAAACCACTTTCCAATCATTTTTTTACATCTCTCTTTTCTCATTCTCAGATACTCTGAGCTGCTCTCAGCCCCACCTTCTCCGTCTTTCCCCTCTGTACCAGGCCCACAGAAAAGTCTTTAACTGACCTTCTCCAGAAGTCTTCACCATGGCTGACTTTAGGACTTTCAGCAAATGAGTCCCTATAAAAAAGTTCAATGTAGTTAAACTTCCTATTTTCATGTTGCCCTGTTCTACTTGGCCACTGGCTAAAAAAATTAGCACTCCTAATCAAGACACCCCCTTACTAGTTTTTCACAAAAATATGTGAACAAGGCCTCTGGCCTTGACATGGGGCTTCACAGAGATGGCTACATTTCTAAGTTAACGAAGTTAGCAACTGGGCTCCGTGGTAACAGCTGGCAATGGGAAAATAAGAAAGGGAAGAAAAAGCTCTTTCCCTCCCAGGTGTCCTTGAAAAGTTAACTTGCCCAGAACCAAGGAAAAAACAGAAACAAAACTGCTTTTTTCAACTTCTGCAGACTGTGAACTTCTGAGCCCCTTCCATTACATGTTGGGTACAAAATTCTGAAACTACCTTAACTTGGGTTTCAGAGGATTACTTGATTACAACAGAATCAATGCCCTCTGAATCTGGTTGCCACCAAATAGGACCGTTTCCCTGTCTTCAGTGCTATCTTAGGTGAGTTGCCTTGTCCGTCCCTTCTACAGCATGATTCTATATACTTAAACATTGTTAATGTTTTCATGAAATGGTCAACAGATGTGATTAATTGTGTAATCGTGCAGATGTTTCCCAGAGTGCTCTATCACAATGCAGGTTCATTTGAAGATCAAATAGGGGGGCATTCAACCCGGTTCCACTGAAAATATATATCCCTCAACTTAGCCATCATATTAGGAATAGAAATTGCTGCACTGGTGGCCACGGGAACCACTGCCTTTGTCCATGGGACTCAACAAATGACCCAACAAATGACAGCAATAGACCAAAACTAAGATATTAGAAACCTCCATCAGAGCTTTGCATGAGTCTTTTACCTCTCTCTCTGAAGTTGTTTTTCAGACCACTCGAGGGTTGGACCTCCTTGTCATGAGAGAAGGGGCCTCTGTGCTGCATTGAGAGAAGAAAGTTGTTTGTATGCCGAGCATACTGGAGTTGTAATAAAATCTAAGAGTAAATTAAAAAGATTCCTTGAAAAGCATCAAAGAGACAGAGAGGCCCAAAAAAGGTGGTTTGAGTCTTGGTTCACACAGTCTTCCTGGTTAACTACGTTTTTATCAACCCTGGCCGGTCCAATAATAATCCTCATATTATTGCTAACTATTAAACCCTGTTTTCTCAACCGTGTAATTTCTTTTCTCCAGGCTCAAATTGGACGAGTTAAACTTATGGTAATACCCCACTAGTATACATAGAATGTGACACCCCCCAATGATCATTTTTATGATTAAAAGTTGCCAGAAGAAGAAGTGGGTAATAAAAGGTTAATAAAATAGGTACTTGTCACTTCCTGTTTTTCTGTATGCTTAACAAAACACTGTTGAAATCTTGAGAAATGCTTGCAAATCTTGTTCCCAGTATGTGCTGTCCCCAACTGCCCAACTGCAGAATGTGCTCCCTCACGCAGTTGCACGCAAATCGCCCACTCGCCCTGATCCATCAATAAACTTCCCTCCCTGCCCTCTCCAGGTAAAGTATATAAGCTCTACTTAAGCGATTCTCAGGGCTATCTGCTCTATTCAAGTGAGCTCTGAGCACCAGCATGCTGGACACTCAATAAACCCTTTGCTGTTGCATGAGATAGTCTGTTGGTGGTTTCCTCCTGCGAAGCTCGCCCGACATTTACTATAATGATTGAAAGTAGAAGAGAACATCCAGTCAAAAAGGGATTGTTGATAGAAATAGGAAGATAGTACGTTTAGGAAGAAGTGTGAGTATAGGATTTGGAACAAAAGTTCGTTAGCTACAGGGTTTCGGTTACAGAGTGATTGTTAAAGTCAGCACAGGTGAAGAGTCAGTCACAATGATGAACTGGGGAAAACATGAAGTAAAGCAGATATAAATAGAGACATTACAAAATAAGGCAAAGTATAAAGTGAGTGATAGGATTAGACATTTTGAACAGGGTTGAGTTTGAATACATAATTTAGGAAGAAACAAATATGTAGTCACCAATAGGATTGACATTTGAGAGCATTAGGCAAATTTCAGGTGGATGAATATTTCTGAGAATAATCTTGTGAATAGTTGATTATTAATCCACATACATGAACATGAATGAATTTAGGGAGTGTACATAAGACACATATATTTCATATTTAGAAAAATCTGGAGAGTACACACAGACAAAAAAAGTAGCAATATATGTCAATCAAAATTCATCATAAAATATATATCATCCACAGATCCAAAAATATTCATTTTACTGAACATGGATTTATGTATAATGTTGTTCAACTAGGAAGCTCACCCATTGTTTCAATATTCAGTTCCAACAGGGTTTAGTAGGAGTGATCTCGTCTCACAATTTGTATCTGCCAAGTAAGCCAAATCACAAGAACAAACGTGAGGTACCAGGTAGGATTGTGTATGTCCATATTAAAATACACATGCTGAATAGGCTACAGAGAAAGGGAGACAGGAATTCACATGTTTGTTAACTTTAAAAATACATGGAGAACTATTTCAACAAACAATTGACTAGATTTATAACTCCTACTCTGTATCATGCAGAAGGGAAGTCCAACTATACACCGTGCCTCCTCTGAACTACTTGTATTTCTATTCTGTTTGGGTTATTTTTCTCCATCATATTAGGATTAGTAGTCAGAGTCTGGTAGGGTATGGGTTAGTGTCAGGGATTCAGTATTTTGAATGGAAAACAGGAAATTGAATCCAATGTGTATGCAAACATATGCTACAGAAAAATCTTTCCACTCTCATCCAGAACAATGCCTTGACATTACCTTCGCCTCAAGAAAAACACAATTAGAGGAGAAGAGTTAAAAAATTTGTGAATACCTATCTGGATTGGAAAATGCTCCCGATTTCACATCATTGGAGTTGGTAGAGGAGTTTCTAAAAGTAATGGACAGGGTAAACACTCCACAAACCTCGAGCTCTGCTGGCCTAAAGATTTTTGAGGATCTGCCTCTGAGGTTGAGCACTTGAAATATATGCTGTTGTCAGGAGCTTTAGCTTACTTTGTAGTGAGACCATCAAAGCTGGGTCTGCATCTATGTGATCTGGATGACATGGTTACTTACTTTCCAATGAAATGAGGCAACAGTGCTGAATTCTCTCTTTGTAGGTAAACTGTGGCCTCTGAGGGCTAATTGTCTCTTCGTGTGTACTGTGAAGCCATTTGGCCATCCTCTAATTTTCGTGGTGTTTTTGCTGCTGCTCTGGGAGTTTGGTATTTGCTTCACAAAATACGAGTTCAAATGGGACACAGTACTGGAGGAGTTCTGTCAGGTGTGGGGGGAAGGGTCTGGAGGAGAATGCACCAAACAGTATTTTATCCCACGTAGCTTGCCCCCTTGACAATAGCAACATGATTCAGAAAATTTCCCTGAAACCTCTCCATATAACAAGATTCCTTTACATATAAGGGTCTGCTGGCTACACCATGTCAGTCACAAGCCATTTGGAATCCAATGGTAGATCCTCATGGCCCTACCACTGATGTTTTATCAAACACCTGCACACCACTGCTCTGGGCCACTACTCAGCAGGATCCAACATACTGGCATCTCTGTTCTAAACCATTTTCATGAAACCCAGTAAATCAAGGTACTGTCTGGTATACTCATGATCAGCAACAAGACATCCAAAAGTTTTCCAGTGCCACCTGGTCATGGGAATTTCAAAAATTTCATGGTATTTATCTAACCATTTTTCAAAGATGAAGTTGGAGTCACTGTGGGTTTCAATTCATTCAGGAATCATTAAATGGTGAGGAAGCTCATTTCAATGAAAGCTGTAAAGAACTCTCACAGGCAAGGCTTCTGAAAGAGTGCCCAAAGAGGCCACATAAAGCCAGGCCCATTGAGGTCTACAAGGTGAGGCCCATGTGTGTTTTGACTCTCAACTCAGCCTGCCAAGTCTTTAATAATAAAATCATGTTATATCCTGGCGGAGATTCCCAGTGCTCTGTGGAAAGCCACCCTGGGCCTAGATCTCAGTTTCCAATGGCGACTCTCATGCATGGCCTACTAAAATTCCAACAAAATTCATGGCAATATTTCTCTGACTTTAGTTCCACAACTCAGTCTCTAAGGGGAATCACACCAGAGTTCAAGCCCAGGTGGAGACAGTCATTTTTTCCAACCGACACACAAATGACCAAAATTATAACCAAAACACCTCCACATGACACTAATCCTCTTCCATGTAGAGACTCATTCTCACCTCTGGCTGAAGGTTTCTATGAGGGGCGCAGCCAAAGACAGTTTCCAAAATAAGCTCGCTTGCCCCTCATTTGCCTAAAGTCAGGGTGGCCTGGACACCCTTCCTGTGAACCAGGAGTGACAAAATAAGCATGCCTTTAATACTGCTCTGTTTCTCCAATTTGAGCCCTACTGATTTTCAGATATAGATTCTTTATTTCATTTGGAGTCATGTGAAAACCCAAGCACCACTGCAGGGCTTGGAAGAACTCATTTCATCCAAAGAATCCCTATTCTCACTTGATGGAGGTCATGAACCTAACAGAGGAAGGCAAGTGACTTCATCCACAATGACTGATCTTTTTGCAATCCATCTTTGTGTCCATCTTTGTGTTTTGGATGGACACAAGCGATCATTCTTTAGATCCATCAGGAGCTGAGAATCTAAGTCACAGCCACACATAAGACCAAAAGGCTAATTCAGCCACATCCCTTACCAAAGCAATTAAGCAAAGAGCCACAGATGATGCCCATTCATTTCCATTTCAAAACTGTTTTCCTCAGGCTTCACAGAGGGGTGGCCTGAGGCAAAGGCCTTCCAGACATTCAGGGCAACAGAAAAATAGTTAAGCAAAAGATCCAAAGTAGGGTCTCTCCTCTGAGACTTTCCTGGTCAAACTGATATTTGACATTCAGGGCAACAGAACAATAGTTAAGCAAAAGATCCAAAGTAGGGTCTCTCCACTGAGACTTTCCTGGTCACACTGATATCTGAGTTTTCTGAGAATCTCGCCATTCTCTTAAGCTATCCAGTACATGGCCATGTCACAGGGCTTGGAGGTGGTACATATCTTGGAAACAAAACCATGAGCCAATTCTGGAGAATGGCCAGAATTCAGGAAGAAAACAGGAACTTAGGTAGATAGCAGGTGTTGCCCATGGATAAGACAGGTTGCATTCCATTCATTAATTGGCCAGGATGAATTATGGGAAGATTTATACTAGACTAGACATATATTAATGCATTATCTTTTCAAATGTCTACAACAACGGACACAGTGAAATACACAGACATAGGAACACTAGTCTGGTCAAACGACTTACTAGAAATAGTCCACTGCAAACGAAAAAACCGACTTTCCTACCTATTCTCAGAACATGAGACAGAACCACAAACACACACCCACTCCCACAAAGGCACCTCCTTCCCTCAAGTAGGTCTGTGACTATCCAAAGCGTTCTCTGACTTGTGGGCCATACTATCTTCTCCCAAAATGGCCTGTCCTCTATCAGATCTGGTTTCCTTGGCCAACTCTGTGAAGGTGTCAGGAAAAAGTGGTGAGCCACTACCTGCTTTCTCAGGAAAGGTCCCTCTTCAGAACTCTCCTCCATTTGTCCTTCCTCACATCAGTAGGTACCAAAAAAGACTGACTCTGTCCTTGTTAAATCCAACCAAGTGAGCCCACTGATACTGGGACTGGGACTGCTTCTGGGTGCCTGACTTCTTGGATACCAAGTTCAGAGAGTTCCATCACCAAGGAAATGAGGTATGTTACTTTCTTTGGAACTGAATGAGGTCACTGCCTTGGCAAACACTTTGTCCTAAGAGTTGCTTCCAAGGGTCCCATGAGATGGAGCCGGCCTCTACTTCTTGTGACACTTTCACTAGTTAGAATGGTATATCAACCAGAGGAACCTGGGAACAGCTTTTCACCCAGACCTGGTTTTGTCCATCTTCTCTACAATAAGAAGAGAGAGGCTGATTCAGACACATCCCTTCATCCTGACCAGGTTGTTTGCCATGGAAGATGACTTTTGCTCTCTCAGGTCCTTTATACCTGCCTAAATCTTCTCCAGGTATCATTTCTGAATGGACCTTTGAGGTTCTCGCAGGTGGAAGGTACCCTAATTTCCTGTATTGTAAGAACAACTCTTTCCCTGCTCTTCTGTAAAATGAGATTGAGGGAACAGTGTATGTTTCGGGTTAATAACAGGTTCGATTTCAGTTAGGAATCATTCTGTGCGATGACTAATGGTATTGGGTACCTACGATATTTATAAGAATATAGAGTTGAAATAAATGTACAAAAACAGAAATCTAAGTAAGATTTGAAGGCCAGAAATCATTCGGCCCTTGACTGGGATACTTAGCTTTTAATTATGTTCTGCAAAGATGTCTCAGATAATTCAATAATAAATGGCATAGGACCTTGTACCTTGGATGATTGAATGTAGAAGAGAACATCCAGTCAAAAAGGGATAGTAGGTAGGATCAAGAAGATAGTCGGTAGGTTTAGGAAGAAGAGTGAGTATAGGATTTGGATCAAAAGTTCTTTCCTAATAGGGTTTTGGTTAGAGGGTGAATGTTAATGTCAGCACATATGAAGAGTGAGTCACTATGATGAGCTTGGGAAAATATGTAGAAAAGCAGATATCAATAGAGACATTATGAAATCATGCAAAGTATAAAATGAGTGATAGGATTAGACATTTTCTACAAGTTTGAGTTTCAATATATAATCTTATGAAGAAACAAATATGTCGTCACCAATAGGATTGACATTTGAGAGCATTAGGCAACCTGGACATGGATGTTTTAGTAATCCATGTACAATTTCCCTTTTGGCTTTGGTACAGTCTTAAGTGTGACCTTCACATTTTTAGTTCTGAATATTACTGTGATAAAATGTTTATGTAGATCAGGTGACATGAGTATTTCTACCACCTTTTCTGGGAGCAATATATTGAAGACATAAAATTAGTTTTGGGGGTACAAAGAGGTGTACCCTGTGTCTATGAATATAGAGATAAAGCATGAATAGACCATAATGTGAATAAATAATATTAGTTGTTCCAAATTTAAATTATGTATTGAACTGATATCTGAAAAATTACAGGAAATCTTATATTGATATACAATCATTCATTCCAACCAATTATACATCAAATGGTAATATTAGTGTTTTGGTTTATCATGAAGAGTGTGTGAGTTTTGCTTCAATAGTGATTATGGAAATTGAAAATAATGTGTTTGGAAAGAATCCTCATGAAAAGACCAGTCAAGAAACCCTGACAATACATGTGTTCTGAAGCAAGAAGTGATTAAAGTTGAAACAAATGCCTATAAATTTGTGAACTTGTGGATGAAATGTATATCCTATGATGTGCAAACCCTGAAGAAATAGTAATGTACCAGTGTTGAATACAAATGAACGTCAAATTACATATCATGTGCCATAGGAATCTACTTGCATTGATGTTAGACTGGGTTAGTTACTGTAGAATTATTAGGATTTGTATGCACCATTCACTGAAGTTAGTTTTCAGTACTAGGAAACAAACATGTATTTCAGTTAAATGAATATGTCTGAGAATAATTTTGTGAAAAGTTGATTATAAATCCAAGTACATGAACATGAATGAATTAACAGAGTGTATATAAGACACATATTTCATATTTTGAAAAATCTACAGAGTGTATGTATATATACAAAAAAAAACACAAATAGACATTAAAAAGTAGCAATATATATGCCAAACAAAATTCATCATTAAATATATATCATCCACAGATGCAAAAATATTTATTTTACTGAACATGAGCTTATGTATAATGTTGTTCTACTAGGAAGCTTGTAGGTTGAATTTTCAGTTCCAACAGCGTTTAAGAGGAGTGAACTCTTCTCACAATTTGTATCTGCCAAGTCAGCCACCTCCCAAAAATGTACATGTGATACCTGGTAGGATTCTATATATGTATATAAATATACATGGGTGAAATGGCTACAGAGAATTGGAAACAAGAATTCACATATCTGTTAACTTTAAAAACACATGGAGAACTATTTCAATTAAAAATTGACTAGATTTATAACTCCTACCTTATATAATGCAAAAGGCAAGTCCAAATATACAACATGCCTCCTCTGAACTGCTTGTATTTATATTTGTTTGGGTTATTTTTCTCCTTTTTATTAGGTTGAGTAGTCTGAGCCTAATAGGTTCGGGTTAGTGTCAGGGATTCACTATTTCAATAGGAAAATTGAAAAATGAATCCAATGTGTATGCAAATATGTGCTGCATAAATATCCTTCCACTCTCATCCAGAGCAATGCCTTGTCAATACCTTTGCCCCAATTAAGACACAATTGGAGGAGAAGAGTTAGAAAATCAGTGAATACATATCTGGAATGGAAATGCTCAGGAGTTCACAATCTTGGAGGTGGTAGAGGAGTTTCCAAAAGTAAGGGACTGGGTTAACACTCCACAAACATGGAGCTCTTCTGGCCTAAAAACTTTTTGAGAAACTTTCTGTGAGGTTGGGCACTTGAAAAATATGTTGTTGTCAGGAGATTTGACTTCTTTGCGTGAGACCATCAAAGCTGGGTCTGCATTTATGTGACCTGGAGGACATGGCTTCTTATATTCCAATAAAGATGAGCAGCAGTGCTGCATTATCTCTTTGTAGGTAAACTGTGACCACTGGGGACTAAGTTTCTCCCCATGTGGACTGTGAAGCCATTTGGTCCTGGTCCACTTTTTGTCGTGTTTTTGCTACTGCACTCGGAGTTTGGTATTTGCTTCATGACATACAAGGAGCTAAACTGGGACACAATGCTGGAGGGAGTTCTGTCACGTGTGGTGTGCCAGGGTATGCAGGAGAATGCACCAACCAGGCTTCTATCCCTCATAGCTTGCCCCATTGCCCCCTTGTCCATATCAACCTAATTCTGAACATTGCCCTGAAACCTCTCCATATAACAAGATGCCTTTACATATAAGGTCTGCTGGCTGCACCATGTAAGTAACATGCCATTTGGAATACAATGGTAGATCCTCATGACCCTACCACTGGTGATTTATCACACACCTGCCCAAAACTGCTCTAGGCCCACTACTCAGCAGGCTCTAACTTACTTTCATCTCTGTACTACACCATTTTCATGAAACCCAGTCAATCAAGGCACTGTCTGGTATACTCTTTATCAGCAATAGGACATCCAAAGGTTCTCCAGTGCCACCTGGTCATGGGAATTTCAAAATTTTCATGGTATTTATCTAGCCATTTTTCAAGGATGAAGTTGGAGGCACTGTGGCTTTCAATTCATTCAGTAACCATTAAATGTTGAGGAAGCTCAATTCAATAAAAGCTCTGGAGAACTCTCACAGGCAAGGCTTCTGAAAGAGTGCCAAAATGGTCACATGATGCCAGGCCCATTAAAGTCTACAATGTGAGGCCTATGTATTTTTCGACTCTCAAATATGGCTGCCATGTCTTTGAGAATAAAATCAGGTGATATCCTGGCAGAGATTCCCAGTGCTCTGTGGAAAGCCACCCTGGCCCTAGATCTCAGTTTACAAGGGCGACTCACATGCCTGGCCTCCTAAAATCCAAACAAAATTCATGGCAATACTTCTCTGAGTTCAGTTTCACAACTCAGTCTCTAAGGGGAATCACACCAAAGTTCAAGCCCAAGTGGACCCGGTCATTTCTTCCAACCGCCAAACAAATGGCCAAAATTAAAACCAAAACATTCCCACATGGCCCTCATCTTCTTCCATATAGTCACTCATCGTAACCTCTGGCTGGAGTTTTCCATCAGGGGCACAGCCCAAGACTGTGTCCAAAAAAAGCTTGCTTGCCCCTCATTTGCCTAAAGTCAGGGTGGCCTTGACAGCCCTCCTGTGAACCAGAAGTGATCAAATAAGCCTGCCGTTAATACTGCTCTGTTTCTACAATTTGAGGCCTACTGACTTTCAGGTATAGATTCTATATGTGATTTGGAGTCATGCGAAAACCCAAGCACCTCATCAGGGCTTTGAAGAACTCATTTGACCCAAAGAATCCCTATTCACACTTGATGGAGGTCAGGAACCTAACAGAGGAAGACGAGAGACTTCATCCACAATGACTGATTTTTTGCCATTATAGTTTTGGACGCACACATGGGATCATTCTTTATATCCATCATGTGCTGAGAATCTAAATCACAGCCACAAAGAAGGCCAAGAGGCTAATTCAGCCACATCCATTTCCAAAGCAATTAAGCAAAGAGCCACAGGTGATGCCCATTCATTTCCATTTCAAAACTATATTCTTCAGGCTTCACAACGGGGTGCCCTGAAGCAAAGACCTTCCAGATATTCAGTGTAACAAAACAGTACTTAAGCAAAAGGTCCAAAGCAGGGTCTCTCCACTGAGAGTTTCTTGGTCATACTGATATCTGAGTTTTCTGAGATGCTCGCCATTCTTTTCAGCTATCCAGTACATGACCATGTCACAGAGCTTGGAGGTGGTACATATCGTAAACACAAAACCATGAGCCTATTCTGGAGACTGGCCAGAATACAGGAAGAAAACATTAACTTGGGAAGATAGCAGGTGTTTCCCTTCGATAAGACAAGCTGCAGTTCATTCATATATTGGGCAGGATGAATTTTGGGAATATTTATACTTTAAAGGACACATTCATTAATGCATTTTCTTTTCTAATGTTTACAACAACGGACACAGTGGAATACACAGACATGGAAATACTTGCCTTGTCAAACGACTTACTAGAACAGTCCACTGAAAACCACAAACAAAAAAAAAAAACAACCAAAAAAAACGCCTTTCCTACCTATTCTCAGAACATGAGACAGAACCACAAACCCATACCCACTCCCACAAAGGCAGCTCCTTCCCCCAAGTATGTCTGTGATTAGAAGGAGTGTCCTATGACTGGTGAGCCATACTATGTTCTCCCAAAATGGCCTGTCCTCTTTCAGATCTGGTTTCCATGGCCAACTCTGTGAAGTTGTCAGGAAAAAGTGGTGAGCCACTACCTGCTTTCTCAGGAAAGGTCCCTCTTCAGAGCTCTTCTGGCATTTGGCCATCCTCACATCAGTAGGTACCAAGAAAGATTGATTTTGTCCTTGGAAAATCCAAACAAGTGAGTACACTGGAACTGGAACTGGGACTGCCTCTGGGTGCCTGGCTTCTTGGATACCAAGTTCAGAGAGTTCCATCACCAAATAATGAGGTATGTCACTTTCTTTGGAACTGAATGAGGTCACTGCCTTGGCAACCACTTTTCCCTAACAGTTGCTTCCAAGGGTCCCATGAGATGGAGCCGGCCCCTACTTCCTGTGACACTTTCACAAGTTAGAATGAAATATCAACGATAGGCACCCAGGAACAGCTCTACACACAGGTCTGGTTTTGTCAGTCTTCTCTACAATAAGAAGAGAGAGGCTGATTAAGACACATCCCTTCATCCTGACCAGGTGTTTTGCCATGGAAGATGAGTTTTGCTCACTCAGGTCCTTTATACCTGCCTACAACTTGTCCAGGTATCATTTCTGCATGGACCTTTGAGGTTCTCAGCAGGTGGACTGTCCCCTTCTTTCCTGTATTGTAAGAACAACTCTGTCCCTGCTCTTCTGTAAAATGAGATTGAGGGAACAGTGTATGTTTCGGGTTAATAACAGGTTCGATTTGTGTTAGGAATCATTCTGTGTGATGAATAATAGTGTTGGGGACCTTCGATATTTACAAGAATATGGAGGTTAAATATAAGTATGAGAACAGAAATCTAGGTATGATTTGAAGCCCAGAAGGGCATTGAGCCCTTGATTGGGATAATTAGCTTTGAATTATGTTCTGCAAAGATGTCTCAGATAATTCAATACACAATGGCATAGGACTTTGTACCTTGGATGATTGAATGTAGAAGAGAACATCCAGTCAAAAAGGGATAGTCAGTAAGATTATGAAGCTAGTCGGTAGGTTTAGGAAGAAGAGTGAGTATTTGATTTGGACAAAAGTTCTTTAACAATAGGGTTTCGGTTAGAGAGTGAATGTAAATGTCAGCACATATGAAGAGTCAGTCACTATGATGAGCTGGGAAAAAATGTAGAAAATCAGATATCAATAGAGACATTATGAAATCAGGCAAAGTATAAAGTGAGTGATAGGATTAGACATTTTCAACAGGGTTGAGTTTGAATACATAATCTTTGGAAGAAAAAAATATGTAGTCACCAATAGGATTGACAGTTAAGAGCATTAGGCAACCTGGACATAGATGTTTTTAGTAATCCATGTTCACTTTTCATTTAGTCCTTCGTGCAATCATAACCGTGACCATTACATTATTTGTCCAGAATATTACTGTGAAAAAATGTATATGTAGATCAGGTGACATGAGTATTTCGTCCACCATTTCTGGAAACAATATATTGAAGACGTAAAATTAGTATTAGGGGTACAAAGAGGTGCACCCTGTGTCTATGAATATAGAGATAAAGCATGAATAGACAATACTGTGAATAAATAATATAACTTGTTCCAACATTAAATAATGGATTGAACTGATATCTGGAAAATTACAGGAAATCTTATATTGATATACAATCATTCATTCCCACCAATTATACATCTAATGGTAATATTAGTGTTTTGGTTTATCATGAACAGTGTGTGAGTTTTGCTTCAAAAGTGATTATGGAAATTGAAAATAATATGTTTGGAAAGAAGTCTCATGAAAAGACCAGTCAGGAAACCTGGAGGAATGCATATATTGTAAAGCAGGAAGCGATTGAAATTCAATCAAATGCCTATAAATTTGCTAATTTGTGGATGAAATATATATCCTATGATGTGCATAAACTCATGAAATAGTAATGTACCATTGTTGAATAAAAATGAACGTCAAAATACACATCATGTCCCATAGGAATCTACTGGCATTGATTTTAAACTGTAGAAATATTAGGATTCTCGTGCATTATTCACCGAATTTAGGTATCTCTTTTTTTAAATTTTTATATATGGTTGTTCAAAACATTACATAGTTCTTGATAAATAATATTTCACACTTTGATTTATGTGGGTTATGAACTCCCATTTTTGCCCCGTATACAGATTGCAGAATCACATCAGTTACACATCCATTGATTCATATATTGCCATACTAGTGTCTGTTGTATTCTGCTGCCTTTCCTATCCTCTACTATCCCCCCTCCCCTCCAGTCTCCTCTCCTCTTCTCTCTCTACCCCCTATACAGTAATAAATTTCTCCCCCTTGTATTATTTTTCCCTTTCCCCTCACTTCCTCTTGTATGTAATTTTGTATAACCCTGAGGTTCTCCTTCCATTTTCATGCAGTTTCTCTTCTCTCTCCCTTTCCCTTCCACCTCTCATCCCTGTTTAATGTTAATCTTCTTCTCATGCTCCTCGTCCCTACTCTGTTCTTAGTTACTCTCCTTATATCAAAGAAGACATTTGGCATTTGTTTTTTAGGGATTGGCTAGCTTCACTTAGCATAATCTGTTCTAATGCCATCCATTTCCCTGAAAATTCTATGATTCTGTCATTTTTTAGTGCCGAGTAATACTCCATTGTGTATAAATGCCACATTTTTTTCATTCATTCTTCTATTGAAGGGCATCTAGGTTGGTTCCACAGTCTTGCTATTGTGAATTGTGCTGCTATGAACATCGATGTAGCAGTGTCCCTGTAGCATGCTCTTTTTAGGTCTTTAGGTTTTAGACCGAGAAGGGGAATAACTGGGTCAAATGGTGGTTCCGTTCCCAGCTTTCCAAGAAATCTCCATACTGCTTTCCCATTTGCCTGCACCAATTTGCAGTCCCACCAGAAATATACAAGTGTACCTGTTTCCCCAGATCCTCGCCAGCACTTGTGATTGTTTGACTTCATAATGGCTGCCAATCTTACTGGAGTGAGATGGTATCTTAGGGTGGTTTTGATTCACATTTCTCTGACTGCTGGAGATGGTGACCATTTTTTCATGTACTTGTTGATTGATTTTATGTCCTCAACTGAGAAGTGTCTGTTCAGGTTCTTGGCCCATTTGTTGTTTGGGTTATTTGTTATCTTATTGACTAATTTTTTGAGTTCTTTGTATACTCTGGATATTAGTGCTCTATCTGAAGTGTTAGGAGGAAAGATTTGTTCCCAGGATGTGGGCTCCCTATTTTCCTCTCTTACTGTTTCTTTTGCTGAGAAAAAACCTTTTTAGTTTGAGTAAGTCCCATGTTTTGATTCTAGTTATTAACGCTTGTGCTATGGGTGTCCTATTGAGGAATTTGGAGGCGACCCCACAGTATGTAGATCGTAGCCAACTTTGTCTTCTATCAGACACCATGTCTGATTTGATATCAAGCTCCTTGATCCATTTTGAGTTAACTTTTGTGCATGGCGAGAGAAAGGGATTCAGTTTCTTTTTGTTACATATGGATTTCCAGGTTTCCCAGCACCATTTGTTGAAGATGCTATCATTCATCCATTGCATGCTTTTAGCCCCTTTATCAAATGTAAGATAGTTGTATTTTTTGGATTGGTTTCTGTGTCCTTTATTCTGTACCATTGGTCCACCCACCTGTTTTGGTACCAGTACCATGCTATTTTTGTTACTATTGTTCTGCAGTATAGTTTGAAGTCTGGTATCCCTATACCGACTGATTCACACTTCCTGCTTAGTGTTGTTTTTGCTATTCTGGGTCTTTTATTTTTCCATATGAATTTCATGATTGCTTTCTCTATTTCTACAAGAAATGCCGTTGGGTTTTGATTGGCATTGCACTAAACCTATAGAGAACTTTTAGTAATATCGCCATTTTGATGATGTTAGTTCTGTCTATCTATGAACAGGGTACATTTTTACATCTTCTAATATCTTCCTCTATTTTTCTCTTTAGGTTTCTGTAGTTTTCCTTGTATAAAACTTGCACCTCTTTTGTTAGGTTGATTCCCAATTATTTTTTTTTTTTTAGTATATTGTGAATGGAGTGGTTGTCCTCATTTCCGTTTCAGAGGATTTGTCACTGATATTCAGGAATGTCTTTGATTTATGAGTGTTGATTTTATATCCTGCCACTTTGCTGAATTCATTTATTTGCTCTATTAGTTTCTTTGTAGACCCTTTTGGGTCTGCTAGGAATAGAATCATGTCATCTGCAATAGTGATAATTTAAGTTCTTCTTTTCCTATTTATATGCCTTTAATTTCTTTCATCTCTCTAATTGCTCTGGCCAGTGTTTCGAGAACTATGTTGAACAGAAGTGGTGAAAGAGGGCATACCTGTCTTGTTCCAGATTTTAGGGGGAATGCCTTCAATTTTTGTCCATTCAGAAGTATGCTAGCCTGAGACTTAGCATAGATTGCTTTTACAATATTGAGGTATGTTCCTGTTATCCCTAGTTTTTCTAGAATTTTGAACATAAAGGGATGCTGTACTTTGTCGAATGCTTTTTCTGCATCTATCGAGATGATCATATGGTTCTTATTTTTAAGTCTATTGATGTGATGAATAACATTTATTGATTTCTGTATATTGAACCAGCCTTGCATCCCACGGATGAATCCTACTTGATCATGGTGCACAATTTTTTTGATATGCTTTTGTATCTGATTTGCCAGAATTTAATTGAGGATTTTTGCCTCTAGGCTCATTAGAGATATTGGTCTGTAGTTTTCATTCTTTGAAGTGTCTTTGTCTGGTGTAGGAATCAGAGTGATGTTGACCTCATAGAATGAATTTGGAACTTCTCCCTCTTTTTCAATTTCCTGAAATAGCTTGAAAAGTATTGGTATTAGTTCCCCTTTAAAGGTTTTGTAAAACTCTGCTGTATACCCATCAGGTCCTGGGCTTTTCTTACTTGGTAGTGTTTTGATGGTTTTTTCTATTTCCTCAATTGATATTGGTCTGTTTAGGTTGTCTATATCCTCCTGACTCAATCTGGGCAGATCATATGACTTAAGAAATTTATCGATGCCTTCACTGTCTTCTATTTTATTAGAGTACAAAGATTCAAAATAATTTCGGATTATCTTCTGTATATCTGAAATATCTGTTATGATATTGTCTTTTTCATCCTGTATGCTAGTAATTTGAGTTCTCTCTCTTTTTGTCTTCGTTAGCATGGCTAAGGGTCTGTAGATTTTTTTTAGTTTTTTCAAAGAACCAAATGGGTTGATGTGTCTGCTGTGCTTGCAGGCCGCTAGTCCTGTTCCGCCGGTCAGTTGCAGGTCTGCCTACCTTGCGGGAGCGGGTGGTGGCTCTGCTTTGGCCCTACTGCAATTGGGGTGTCGTGACTACCATGCTGGCAGATCGCTGGGCCTGTTCCGGGTGCGGGCAAAGACTCTGCTCTGCCCCTACTCCAATTGGGTTGACGTGACTACCACGCCGGTGGGCCGTTGTGCTTGTACTGGGCGCGGGAGAAAGCTCTGCTCTGCCACTACTCCAATTGGGGTGTCATGTCTACCATGGTGGCAGGCCTCTGGGCCTGTTCCGAAGGTCAGTCACAGGTCTGCTTTTGTGGCGGGCGCGGGGGGCAGCCTGCTTGGCCCCTACTACAATTTGGGTGACGTGACTACCACACCAGCTGGTGGCTGGGCCTGATCCGGGAGCAGGCAGTGGCACTGCTCTTTCCCTACTCCATTTGGGGTGACGTGGGTACCACGCCTGCGGGCCTGATGAATCTTCCTCTATGTTTCTAGAGAGAATTACAGAGGCATATAGGAGATATACTCCTTTCGATCCTCATGCAGAGGATCAAAAATCATCTGTCACAATGGCCTTTATTGGGCATGCTGCCTTGGATATTTAAAGAAAGTTACAATGCTTAGATGGATTACAAGATATGACTTTGAGAGATTTAGTCAGAGAAGCCGAGAAAGTATACTATAAGAGAGAAACTGAGGAAGAGAAGGGAGCAAAAGGAGGATAAAAGAAACAAAAGACAGACTAAGGAGTTGACTAAGGTCCCGGTCACAATAACAAAAAGGCCAGAAATTAAGAAACAGGGAGACAGGAAGGGATACCTGGTCCCACGCCAGAGGCCACCCCTGACCTCAGATCAATGTGCCTACTGTAAAGAAAGAGGACACTGGGTTCAAGAGTTCCCTAGAAAGAGGCAGCCACGCCAGCCAGCCTTTCTGACTCTTCAGCATGACTACGAAAGTCGGGGCTCAGATCCCCTCCCTGAGCCCAGCGTATCTTTTGAAGTGGAGGAGACACCAGTAAACTTTGAAGTGGATACAGGGGCAATAAACTCAGCCCTTAAGGCCCCATTGGGCCCTCTATCAAATAAAAGGTCTCTAGTTCAAGGGGCTAATGGCAGTAAATATCGGACTTGTATAACTAAGAGGATCATGGACCTGGGGAAAGGAAAAATCCATCACTCCTTTTTAGTAATCCCAGAATGCCTGGCAGACTTTTGCTGTACGTCATGTGGATGTGAGCATACAGGGGCTGCCTGATGGAACACAAACTCCTCATCAAATTCAGTACACAGCATTGGCCATATTACCAATTAGATAACCAAAACCGATGGCCCCCAGAGGGGTCTCTTGATCCTCAAATTCTGCGTGACCATTTTTTTTTTAAAGAGAGAGGTGAGAGAGAGAGAGACAGAGAGAATTTTTAATATTTATTTTTTAGTTTTTTGCTGGACACGACATCTTTGTTTGTATGTGGTGCTGAGGATCGAACCCGGGCCGCACGCATGCCAAGCGAGCGTGCTACAAATGAGCCACATCCCCAGCCCTGTGTGACCTTTTTAACTTCTGCAAGTGCTCAAAAGGGTGAAAGGAGATTCCCCTATGGGCATGCCTTTTCCATCCTTCACTCATATCCTGAACTATGCTTATCCAATCAATCCTCACCTTCAGCCTTGTGCTCCAGAGTCTCTGCTGTCACTCTCACCTCAGCAACCTGATTTCTCCCCTCCAATTATTAGATCAAAAACCCAAATCTCTGCTGGTTCTCAGACCATCGCCATCTTGTTGAAGTAGGAGGTACTCAGGTTCCCATCCACCGACTCACTCCTCTCTTCTCCTGTCCGTGCCCGCCCCGGGTCCCACCAGGTCCTCTTACCAGCTAACACAAAGCTGAAACTAGCTGAGGAGAGCCCTCAGACTCCTATCAAAGATGTAATGAAAATGGCCTTTAAAGTTGCTTTGTCATCACTGAAAACAGTTTACTAAAAATTTAAAGTCCCTCACATGCATTTTGGGATACTCACTCTTGTCTTCCCCTCTGCTCTACCTGTTCTACAGCTCAAGTTTTTGTTGCTAGGAAAATCCCAAACCCCTTTCCCATTATTCTTTTACATCTCTCCTTCCTTATTCTCAGATCCTCGGAGCTGCTGTCAGCCCCACCTTTCCTGTCTTCCCCTTCTGTACCAGGCCTACAGAAAATTCTTAACTGACTTTCTACAGAAGTCTTCACCATGGCTGACTTTAGGACTTTCAGCAAAAGAGTCCCTATAAAAGAGTTCAATGTAGATAAACTTCCTCTTTTAGTGTTGCCTTGTTCTACTTGGCCACTGGCTAAAAAAATAAGCACCTCTATGCTAGACACCCCATTACTTGTTTTCCACAAAATAATGAACAAGGCCTCTGGCCATGAGCTGGGGCTTTACAGAGATGGCTATATTTCTAAGATAAAGAAGTTACCATCAGGGCTCCATGGTAACAGCTGTCAGGGGCGAAAAATAAGAAAGGTAGGAAAAAGCTCTTTCCCTCCCAGGTGTCCTTGAAAAGTTAACTTGCCCAGAACTGAGGTAAAAAACAGAAACAACAACGGCTTTTTTGAACTTCTGAAGACTGTGAACTTCTGAGCCCCTTCCCTTACATGTTGGGTACAAAATTCTGAAACTACCTAAACTTGAGTTTCAGGAGAATAATTGATTACAACAGAAGCAATGCCCTCTGAATCTGGTTGCAACCAAATAGGACGGTTTCCCTGTCTTCGTTGCTATCTTAGGTGCCTTGCCTTGTCCGTCCCTACAACAGCATAATTGTATATAATTAAACATTGTTTATGTTTTAAAGAAATTGTCAACAGATGTGATTAATTGTGTAATGGTGCAGATGTTTCCCAGAGTGCTCTGTCATGATGAAATGAAATAGAGGGGCATACAACCCGTTTCCACTGGGAACATATATCCCTCACTTTAGCCATCCTTTCGGAATAGGAGTTGCTTCAGGGGTGGGCACAGGAACCACTGCCCTCGTCCATGGGACACAACAAATGACCCAATTAGAAGAAGCAATAGACCAAAACTAAGATATTAGATACCTCCATCAGAGCTTTGCATGAATTTTTAACCTCTCTCTCTGAAGTTGTTTTACAGAACAGGCGAATGACACAAAACACACACACACACACAGAAAAAAAAATAGCAAAATATATGTCAATCAAAATTTTCATAAAATATATATCATAAAAAGATCCAAAAATATTCATTTTACTGAACATGGATTTATGTATAATGTTGTTCAACTAGCAAGCTCACCCATTGGTTGAATATTCAGTTCCAACACGGTTAATTAGGAGTGATCTCTTTTCACAATTTGTATCTGCCAACTCATCCACCTCACAAGAATGTATGTGTGGTACCAGGTATGATTCTATATATCCATATAAAAATATATGTGCTGAATAGGCTACAGAGAAAGGGAGACAGGAATTCACAATTTTTTAACTTTAAAAACACATGGAGAACTATTTCAACAAAAAATTGACTAGATTTAACTCCTACTCTGTATCATGCAAAAGGCAAGTCCAAATATACACCATGCCTCCTCTAAACTGCTTGTATTTCTATTCATTGCAATACTTCTCTGAGTTCAGTTCCAGAACGCAGTCTTTAAGGGAAATCCCAACAGAGTTCAAGCCCAGGTGGACCAAGATATTTCTTACAACCACCACACAAATGACCACAATTAAAAACAAAACACTCAAACATGGTCCTCATCTTCTTCCATATAGTCACTCATCGTAACCTCTGTCTGGAGGTTTCCATGAAGGGCTCACCCAAAGACAGTGTCCAAATAAACTCCCTTGCCCCTCATTTGCCTAAAGTCATGTTGGCCTGGACACCCTTTCTGTGAACCAGGAGTGATCAAATAAGCCTCCCGTTAATACTGCTCTGTTTCTCCAATTTGAGGCCTACTGACTTTCAAGTATAGATTCTTTATGTGATTTGGAGTCATACAAAAACCTAAGCACCTCTGCAGTGATTTGAAGAACTCATTTGACCCAAGGAATACCTATTCTCACTTGATGGAGGTCAGGATCCTAACAGAGGAAGACGAGAGACTTCAGCCACAATGACTGATCTTTTGGCAATTATGGTTTTGGATGAACACATGGGATCATTTTTAGATCCATCAGCTGCTGAGAATCAAAGTCACAGCCACATACAAGGCCAAGAGTCTAATTAAGACACATCCCTTTCCAAAGCAACTAAGAAAGAGCCACAAGTGGTGCCCATTCATTTCCATTTGAAAACTGTTTCCTTCAGGCTTCACAAAGGGGTGGCCTGAGGCAAAGACCTTCCTGATATTCAGGGCAACAGAATAATAGGTAAGCAAAAGGCCAAAAGCAGGGTATATCCACTGAGACTTTCCTGGTCACACTGATATCTGAGTTTTCTGAGATGCTGGCCATTCCCTTCAGCTATTCTGTACCTGGCCATGTCACAGACCTTGGAGTTGTTGCATATCTTGGACACAAAACCATGAGCCTATTCTGGAGAGTGGCCAGAATTCAGAAGAAAACAGGGACTTAGGAAGGTAATAGGTATTGCTCATCCATAAGGCAAGCCGCACTCCATTCATAAATTAGGCAGGATGCATAATGGGAAGCTTTCTACTAGACAGGACACATCCATTGTTGCATTCTCTTTTCTCATGTCTACAACCACGGACACAGTGGGATACACAGACATAGAAACACTCATTTTGTCAAACGACTTACTAGAAACAGTTCACTCCAAATCAAACAAACGGCCTTCTCTACCTATTCTCAGAATATGAGACAAAACAACAAACCCACACTCACAAAGGCACCTCCTTCCCTCAAGTAGGTCTGTGACTCTCCGGAGTTAACTCTGACTGGTGGGCCATATTATGTTCCCCCGAAATGGCGTGTCCTCTATCAGATCTGCTTTCCTTGACCAACTCTGTAAAGTTGTCAGGAAAAAGTGGCGAGCCACTACCTGCTTTCTCAGGAAAAGTACCTCTTCAGTGCTCTCCTGGTATTTAGCTATACTCACATCATTAGGTACCGAGAAAGACTGACTCTGTCCTTGGAAAATCCAATCAAGTGAGCCCACAGGGACTTGGACTGGGATTGCCTCTCGGTGTCTTGGTTCTTGGATAGCAAGTTCAGAGAGTTCCATCACCAAGGAAATTAGATATGTCACTTTCTTTGGAACTGAATGAGGCCACTGCCTTGGCACCCCTTTTTCCTAACAGTTGCTTCCAAGGGTCCCATGAGATGGAGGCTGCCCCTACTTCCTGTGACACTTTCACAAGTTAGAATGGTATATCAACCATAGGCACCCGTGAACAGCTTTCCACACAGGCCTGATTTGGTCCATCTTCTCTACAATAAGAAGAGAGAGGCTGATTAAGACACATCCCTTCATCCTGACCAGGTTGTTTGCCATGGAAGATGACTTTTGCTCTCTCAGGTCCTTCATAGCTGCCTATAACTTTTCCGGGTATCATTTCTGTATGGACCTTTGAGGTTTTCAGCAGGTGGAAGGTCCCCTACTTTCCTGTATTGTAAGAACAACTCCGTCCCTGTTCTTCTGTAAAATGAGATTGAGGGAACAGTGTATGTTTAGGGTTAATAACAGGTTCAATTTGGGTTAGGAATCATTCTGTGCGATGAATAATGGTATTGGCAACCTGTGAGATTTACAAGAATGTAGAGGTGAAATATAAGTATGAAAATAAAAATCTAGGTATAATTTGAAACCCAGAAGGGCATTGGGCCCTTGATTGGGATACTTAGCTTGAATTATGTTCTCTAAAGATGTCTCAGATAATTCAATATACAATGGCATAGGACCTTGTACCTTGGATGATTGAACGTAGAAGAGAACATCCAGTCAAAAAGGGATAGTCAGTAGGTTTAGAAAGATTGTCGGTAGGTTTAGGAAGAAGAGTGATTATAGGATTTAGACCAAAAGTTCTTTAGCAATATGGTTTCAGTTAGAGAGTGAATGTAAATGTCAGCACATATGAAGAGTCAGTCACTATGATAAACTGGGAAAATATGTAGAAATGCAGATATCAATAGAGACATTATTGCATTAGGCAAAATATAAAGTGAGTGATAGGATTAGACATTTTAAACAGGGTTGAGTTTGAATATATAATCTTAGGAAGAAACAAATATGTTGTCACCAATAGGATTGACATTTGAGAGCATTAGGCAGCATGGACATGGATGTTTCTATTAATCCATGTTCACTTTCCTTTTAGGCTTTGGTACAGTCATAAGTGTGACCTTTACATTTTTTTTCAGAATATTACTGTGATAAAATGTATATGTAGATCAGGTGACATAAGTATTTCTTCCACCATTTCTGGTAGCAATATATTGAAGATGTAAAATTAGTATTGGGGGTCCAAAGAGGTGTACACTGTGTCTATGAATATAAAGATAAAGCATGAATAGAACATACTGTGAATAAATAATATACCTTGTTCCAACTATAAATAATGGATTGAACTGATATCTGAAAAATTACAGGAAATCTTATATTGATATACAATCATTCTTTCCAAAATGGTATACATATAATGGTAATATTAGTGTTTTGGTTTATCACGAAGGGTGTGAGTTTTACTTCACCAGTGATTATGGAAATCGAAAATAACTTGTTTGGAAAGAAGCGTCATGAAAAGACGAGTTCAGAAACCCTGATAATACTTGTGTTCTGAAACAGGAATTGATTAAAGTTGAAAGAAATGCCTGTAAATTTGTGAACTTGTGGATGAAATATATATCGTATGATGTGCAAAAACTGAAGAAATAATAATGTACCAGTGTTGAATACAAATGAACCTCAAATTACATATCATGTCCCATAGGAATCTACTTGCATTGGTGGTAAACTGGGTCAGTTACTGTAAAATTATTAGAATTTGTAGGCACCATTCACTGAAGTTTGTTTTCAGTACTAGGAAACAAATATGTATTTCAGGTGGATGAATATTTCGGAAAATAATCTTGTGAAAAGTTGATTATAAATCCATATACATGAACATGAATGAATTTAGAAAGTGTATATAAGACACATATATTTTATATATTGAAAAATCTGAATAGTGTGTGTGTATATATATATATATACACACACACACACACACACACACAAACTACACACAGACATTAAAAAGCAGCAATATATATGAAAATCAAAATTCATCAGTAAATATATATCATCCACAGATGCAAAAATAATTATTTTACTGAACATGAGTATATGTATAATGTTGTTCTACTAGAAAGCTCCCCTATAGTTTGAATCTTCATTTCTAACAGCGTTTAAAAGGAGTGATCTCTTCTCACAATTTGAATCTGCCAAGTGAGAAACCTCACAAAAATGTACGTGGGATTCCTGGTAGGATTCTATATGTGCATATAAATATACATGTGTGAATTGGCTACAGAGAAAGGGAAACAGGATTTCACACATTTGTTATCTTTAAAAACACATGGAGAACTATTTCAAATAAAAATTGACTAGATTTATAACTCCTACCTTATATAATGCAAAAGGCAAGTCCAACTATACAAGATGCCTCCTCTGAACTGCTTGAATTTCTATTCTGTTTGGGTTATTTTTCTCCATTATATTAGGATGAGTTGTCTGATTCTAGTAGGTATGGGTTAGTGTCAGGGATTCAGTATTTCAAAAGGAAAATTGGAAAATGAATTCAATGTGTAAGCAAATATGTGCTTCACAAATATCTGTTAAGGTCTGATATCCTCTCACTCTCATCCAGAAAAATGCCTTGACATTACCTTCACCCCAGGTAAAACATAATTAGAGGAGAAGAGTTAGAAAATCAGTGAATACATATCTGGAATGGAAAATGCTCAAGAGTTCATAACCATGGAGGTGGTAGAGGAGTTTCCAAAAGTAAGGGACAGGGTAAACACAACACAAACAGGGAGCTCTGAGAGCCTAAAAACTTTTTGAGAAACTGCCTCTGAGTTTGGGCACTTGAAATATATGTTGTTGTCAGGAGATTTGGCTTCTTTAGTAGTGAGACCATCAAAGCTGGTTCTGCATCTATGTGACCTGAAGGACTTGGTTTCTTATTTTCCAATGAACATGAGGCAGCAATGCTGAATCCTCTCTTTGTAGGTAAACTGTGACCACTGAGGACTAAGTGTCTCTCCGTGTTGACTGCGAAGCCATTTGGTCCTCCTACATTTTGTGGTGTTTTTCCTGCTGCACTGGGAGTTTGGTATTTGCTTCACGAAATACCAGGAGCTCAACTGGGACATATTGCTCGAGGGAGTTCTGTCACGTGTGTTGGGTCAGGGTCTGCAGGAGAATGCACCAACCAGGCTTCTATCCCTCCTAGCTTGGCCCATTGCCCCCTCGTCCATATCAACCTGATTCAGAACATTGCCCTGAAACCTCACCATATAACAAAATGCCTTTACATATAAGGGAATGCTGGCTGCACCATGTCAGTCACAAGCCATTTGGAATCCAATGGTAGATCCTCATGGCCCTACCACTGATGTTTCATCACACACCTGTCCACCACTTCTCTAGGCCCACTACTCAGCAGGCTCCAACTTACTGGCATCTCTGTTCTACACCATTTTCATGAAACCCAGTCAATCAAGGCATTGTCTGGTATACTCATGATCAGCAACAGGACATCCAAATGTTCTCCAGTGCCACCTGGTTGTGGGAACTTCCAAAAATTCATGGTATTTATCAAGCCATTTTTCAAGGATGAAGTTGGAGAAACTCTGGGTTTCAATTCATTCAGGAACCACTAAATGTTGAGGAAGCTAATTTAAATGAAAACTCTGGAGAACTCTCACAGGCAAGGCTTCCCAAAGAGTGGGGAAAAGGACACATGAAGCCAGGCACATTGAGGTGTAAAATGTGAGGTCCATGTGTGTTTTGACTCTCAACTATGGCTGCAAGTTTTTCACAATTATATCATGTGATATCCTGGCTGAGATTCCCAGTGCTCTGTGGAAAGCCAGATCTCAGTTTCCAAGGGCAACTCTCATGCGTGGCCTCCTAAAATCCCAAAACAATTCATGGCAATACTTCTCTGAGGTGAGTTCCAGAACTCAGTCTCTATGGGGAATCACACCAGAGTTCAAGCCCAGGTGGACCCAGACATTTCTTCCAACCGCCACACAAATGACCACAATTAAAACCAAAACACTCCCACATGGCCCTCATCTTCTTCCATATAGTCACTCATCATGACCTCTGGCTGGAGGTTTCCATGAGGGGTGCAGCCATTGGTAGTGTCCAAAATAAGCTCACTTGCCCCTCATTTGCCTAATGTCAGGGTGGCCTGGACACTCTTAATATGAACCAGGAGTGGTCAAATAAGCCTGCCGTTCATGCTGCTCTGTTTCTCCAATTTGAGGCCTACTGACTTTCAGGTATTGAATATTTATGTGAAATAGAGTCATGAGAAAAGCCAAGCACCTCGGCAGAGATTTCAAGAACTCATTTGACCCAAAGGATCAGTATTCTCACTTGATGGATGTCAGGAACCTAACAGAAGAAGGCGAGAGACTTCATCCACAATGACTGATCTTTTGGCCATTTTGGTTTTGGATGCGCACATGCGATCATTCTTTGGATCCATCATGTGCTGAGAATAAAAATCACAGCCACATACAAGGCCAAGAGGCTAATTCAGACACATCCCTTTCCAAAGCAATTAAGCAAAGAGCCACAGGTGATGCCTATTCATTTCAAATTTAAAACTGTTTTCTTCAGGCTTCACAAAGGTGTGGCCTGAGGCAAAGACCTTCCTGACATTCAGGGCAACAGAACATAAGGTAAGCAAAAGGCCCAAAGCAGGGTTTCTCCACTGAGACTTTCCTGGTCACACTGATATCTGAGTTTTCTGAGATGATCTCCATTCTCTTCAGCTATCCAGTATATGGCCATGTCACAGAGCTTGGAGGTGGTACATATCTTGGACACAAATCCCTGAGCCTATTCTGGAGACTGGCCAGAATTCAGGAAGAAAACAGGAACTTAGGATGATAGCAGGTGTGTTGCCCATCGATAAGACAAGGTGCAGTCCATTCATAAATTGAGCAGGATGAATTATGGTAAGATTTATACTAGACAGGACACATCCATTAATGCATTCTCTTTTCTAATGTCTACAACAATGGACATAGTCGGATACACAAACATAGAAACACTCACCTTGTCAAATGACTTACTCGAAACAGTCCACTTCAATCCAAACAAACCGCCATTCCTACCTTTTGTTAGAACATGAGACAAAACCACAAACCCACACCCACTCCCACAATGGCACCTCCTTCCCCCAAGTAGATCTGTGACTATCTGGAGTGTCCTCTAACTGCTCGGCCATACTATATTCCTTCAAAATAGTCTGTCCTCTCTCAGGTCTGGTTTCCTTGGCTAACTCTGTGAAGTTGTCAGGAAAAAGTGGTGAGCCACTACTGGCTTTCTCAGAAAAGGTACCTCTTCAGTGCTCTCCTGGCATTTGGCCATCCTCACATTAGTAGGTACCAAGAAATACTGACTCTGTCCTTGGTAAATCCAAACAAGTGAGACCACTGTGACTGGGAATGGGATAGCGTCTGGGTGCCTGGCCACTAGGATACAAAGATCATAGAGTTCCATCACCAAGGAAATGAGGTATGTCACTTTCTTTGGAATTGAATGAATCAGGTCACTGCCTTGGCAACCAGTTTGTCCTAACACTTGCTTCCAAGGGTCCCATGAGATGGAGGCTGCTCCTACTTCCTGGAACACTTGCACAAGTTAGAATGGTATATCAACCATAGGCACCTGGGAACAGCTCTCCACACAGGTCTGGTTTAGTCCATCTTCTCTAACATAAGTAGAGAGAGGCTGATTCAGACACATCCCTTTATCCTGACCAGGTTGTTTGCCATGGAATAGGACTTTTGCTCTCTCAGGTCTTTCATACCTCCCTACAACTTCTCCAGGTATCATTTCTGCATGGACCTTTGAGGTTTTCAGCAGGTGGAAGGTCCCCTAATTCCCTGTATTTTAAGAACAACTCTGTCGCTGCTCTTCTGTAAAATGAGATTGAGGGAACAGTGTATGTTTAGGGTTAATAACAGGTTCAATTTGGGTTAGGAATCATTCTGTGCGATGAATAATGGTATTGGGAACTTGCGATAATTACAAGAACATAGAGGTGAAATATAAGTATGGAAACAGAAATCTAGGTATGATTTGAAGCACAGGACCTTGTACCTTGGTAGATTTAATGTAGAAGAGAACATCCAGTCAAAAATGGATAGTCGGTAGGATTAGGAAGATAGTCGGTAGGTTTAGGAAGAAGAGTGAGTATAGTATTTGGACCAAAAGTTCTTTAGCAATAGGGTTTCGGTTAGAGAATGAATGAAAATGTCAGCACATATGAAGAGTCAGTCACAATGATGAACTGGGGAAAATAAGTAGGAAAGCAGGTATCAATAGAGACATTATGAAATCAGGCAAAGTATAAAGTGAGTTATAGGATTAGACATTTTCAACAGGGTTTAATTTGAATATATAATCATTGGAAGAAACAAATATGTTGTCACCAATAGGATTGACATTTGAGAGCATTAGGCAACCTTCACATGGATGCTTTTAGTTAAACATTTTCACTTTTCTTTTAGGCTTCGGTACAATCATAAGTGTGACCTTTACATTTTTTGTTCATAATTTTACTGTGATAAAATATATATGTGGATCAGGTGACATGAGTATTTCTTCCACCATTTCTGGGAGCAATATTTTGAAGACATATACATTAGTGTTAGGGGTACACAGAGGTGTACCCTGTGTCTATGAATATAGAGATAATGCATGAATAGACCATCCTGTGAATAAATAATATAACTGGTTCCACTTTAAATAATGAATTGAATTGATATCTAAAAATATATAAGAAATCTTATATTGATATATATATATATATATATATATATATATATATATATATATATATATACACACACACGCACACGCACAGACATTAAAAAGTAGCAATATAGGAGATCCAACATGGTGGCGGACATGGAGAAATCAAGTATCTGACCTCATTAGCTGCGCAGGCATAGGGAGTCGTAAACTGTCTAAATGCTGTTTGTTCAGAATCACTAGGCAATGCTGACCTGACGTGGATCTGGTGCGAACAGTCTGGGCCCCTGAGAAAACACACAGAGACCGGATCGGCTGCATAGAAGCTCAGATTTGCCTGCTTCTTGTGACTCAGAACTAACGTTCCCTCTGAAATAACTGGTCGGCCCTTCTGAATTTACAGAGGTAAAAGGCCACTGGATTGAAATGGGGCTTTGGAGACACAGTCAGGACCCATCCATTGCATTGGTCACCTGGCAAAAGGAACGAATGGTCACCATTTGCATGGGATACCACCGTGGAAGAGAACTGATGTCATGGGCAGAGGAGATAACTTCATTGAAACCAGTACGACAGGTGTGTAATTCCCTATGCATCTCTCTCCACACAGCGGGGAAACATTAAGGGCCCCTCCCAGCTCTCCCTTAAGGGGCCCTCCCAGGTCTCCCGTGAGAAAGATGGCCAGACCGAGGGAATCATGTGTGCTGTGGGACTTGTGGCGTGGAATTCCTGGCTACCGCTCCTACCAGTGCTGACAACTGAGGTCTCTTACACCAGCTAATGTGGGCATGGATACCAGAGAGCAAGCAAATTCGCTGGGGGTTCCCAGCCCCAAGCTCTACAAACTTAGGGTCTGAGGGAGGCAAACAGGGAGAGAGTGCCAAGCGTTGATGAAAACAGGGCTACCAGGAGCAGAGACCTGACGTGTAGCAAGTATTGTGGTGAGCGTCACAGTTGAGCGGAGCCTGGCTTGAGGAAACACTAGAGAAGGTCCTAGGCACTCAGGATTAGAGACCCGCCCAGTCTGGGAGGAAGAGCTGCTGCACAGTGATTGGTTCCCACCTATTGAGAGGAGAAGCTTGGCCCAGTGAGCACAGCTCCACCTACTGGAAGAGAAGTTAATTGAACTCTATGACTGCATGTATTATTATTATTATTATTTTATTTTTATTTTTTTTCTTTCATTTAAATTTTTTTGTGTTGTTCTTTAACTTATTTTAATGTTTTTATTTTTTTAATTTTACTATTATTATTATTTTAAATTTTAATTTTCATTTTTTAATTATCATTATTATTTTTTAAAAAATTATTTCTTTCTTTATTTTCTATTTTTTTCTTTTGTTTTTTCATTTCTTTTCAATTTTCTTATTCCCCCATCCTTGAATTCTACCTGCCTATTCTCATTCTCTTTAGTGACTTCTTCCCATCCCATCTAATATCTTTCCTCCCAAGCTTCAAATAAATTTATAAGAATAAGAAGTAACTCAGCACTCAAACAGAACAAGAAGTAACATGAGCAGCATCAAAAAGAAAGAAAGAAAAGGAGTACAAACAATGAAGGATAACCTAAATATTCAGGAGGACCTAGAATTATCAGAAAAATGGTCATATAAAGAACTCAAGGAATACCTTAGACAGATGAAATGGAACCTTAAAGAGGACACGAGAGAGCAAGAGAGCAAATAAATACAGTGAAAGAACACATTGAAAATGAATTACATAAACAGATAAAAGAAGAAGTTAATCTTCTTTATCAGGAGATAGAGATTATAAATATTCAAAGAATATTTCTAGAAATGAAGGAAATGATAAACCAAATTAAAAACTCAATTGAGAGTATCACTAACCGTGTGGAGCAAGTAGAAGACAGAATGTCACATAATGAAGACAAAATATATCATCTTGAAAAGAGTCTAGCCAACACAGAAAGGCTGGTAAAAAATCATGAGAAAAATATCCAAGAGATATGGTATAACATAAAAAAACCAAACTAATGAGTCATCTGGATAGAGGAAGGTACAGAGATTCAACCTATGGGAATGAAAATTTTCCAGAAATAAAAAAGGAAATGAATATACAAATTGAAGATGCTTACAGGACACAGAGCACACAAAATCACAGTAGACCAACGCCAAGACACATTGTTATGAAGCTATCCAATATACAGAACAAAGAGAAAACATTAAAAGCTTCAAGAGAAAGGAGGAAGATTACATTCAGGGGTAAACCAATAAGGTTAGCAACCTATTTTTCATCACAGACACTGAAAGTGAGAGGATCCTGGAACAACGTATTTCAAACATTGAAAGACAATCGATGCCAAACAAGAATTCTGTATCCAGCAAAATTCAGCTTCAGGTACGACAACGAAATAAAAATCTTTCGTGATAAACAAAAGCTAAAAGAATTTGCAGCCAGAAAACCACCAATGCAAAGTATCTTGAGCAAAACACTACACGAGAAAGAAATGAAAAACAACAACCAAAACCATCAGTGGGAAGTGCCTCAGTAATGACAGAGGGCGGGGGAAAAGCTAATCATGGAGAAACAAAGTAAATTTAAAAAAGCGATAAATATTCAAACATGGCTGGCAGTAGAAACCATATATCAATAGTAACTCTAAACATTAATGGCTTAAACTCTCCAATAAAGCAACATAGGCTTGTAACTTGGATTCAAAAAACAAATCCAACAATATGTTGCCTCCAGGAGATATATCTGAATGGAAAAGACATACACAGGCTGAAGGTGAAAGGTTGGGAAAAAATATACCATGCACACGGTCCTCATAAGCAAGCAGTGGTGGCCATCCTCAAATCAAATTAAATCGACTTCAAGACTAATTTAATCAAAAGGGATAATGAAGGAAATTATATACTGTTAAAAGGAACCATTCACCAAAAAGACATAAAAATTATCAATATTTACGCACCATTAAATGGTGCTGTGACGTTCATAAAACAAATTCTCCTCAAGTTCAAGAATCAAATAGCCCACAACACAATAATTATGGGTGACTTCAACACACCTCTCTCACCATTGGACAGATCCTCCAAATAAAAGTTGAATAAAGAAACTATAGAAATCAATATCACAATCAATAACCTAGACTTAACTGACATATATAGAATATATCAACCATCATCAAGTGGATATAATATTTTTAGCAGCACATGGATCCTTCTAAAAAATAGACCATATATTATGCCATAGAGCAACCTTCAGTAAATATAAAGGGTGGACTTAATACCATGAATTTTATTGGATTATAATGGAATGAATCTGGAAACCAATGAAAAAGAAGGAAGGAAAAATCCTACATCACATTGAAAATGAACAACATGTTACTGAATGATTAATGTGTTACAGAAGACATAAATGAGAAAATCAAAAAATTCTTCAAGATAAATGAAAATACAGACACAACATATCGGAGTCTATGGGACACAATGAAAGGTGTTTTAAGAGGGAAATTCACCACCTTGACGTCATTCCTCAAAAATAGGAAAGAACAACAAATAAATGAGCTCACACTTCATCTCAAAGCCCTAGAAAAGGAAGAGCAAAACAACAGCAAATGTAGCAGAAGGCAAGAAATAACTGAAATCAGAGCGGAAAACAACAAAATTGAAACAAAAGAAACTATTGAAAAAATTACAAAACTAAAGCTTGGTTCTGCAAAAAATAAATAAGAAGGATAGACCCTTAGCATCCCTTTATGTTCAAAACATTTGAAAAACTAGAGATAACAGGAATTTACCTCGACATTGTAAAAGCTATCTATGTTAAGCCTCAGGCTAGCATTATTCTCAATGGAGAAAAATTGAAGCATTCCCTCTAAAATCTGGAACAAGACAGAGATGTCCTCTACCACCACTTCTATTCAATATAGTTCTCGAAACACTGGCCAGAGCAATTACACAGATGAAAGAAATAAAAGGCATGAAAATAGGAAAAGAATAACTTAAATTATCACTACTTGCAGCTGATATGATTCAATATATAGAAGACCCAAAAGGGTCTACAAAAAAAACTACTAGAAGTAAGAAATGATTTCAGCAATGTGGCAGGATATAAAATCAACATTCATAAGTCAAAGGCATTTCTGTATATCAGTGACAAAACTTCTGAAACGGAAATGAGAAAAAAAAAAACACTCCATTCACAATATCCTCAAAAAATAAAACTAAAATCCTTGGGAATCAACCTAACAAAAGAGGTGAAAGATTTATACAATGCAAACTATAGAACCCTAAAAAGAGAAGTAGAATAAGATGTTAGAAGATGGAAAAATATACACTGTTCATGGATAGGGAGAACTAACATCATCAAAATGGTGATATTCCCAAAAGTTCTCTATAGGTTTAATGTAATGCCAATCAAAATCCTAACGGCATTTCTTTTAGAAATAGAGAAAGCAATCATGAAATTCATATGGAATAATAAAAGATCCAGAATAGCAAAAGCAATTCTAACCAGGATGTGTGAATCAGGCGGTATAGCGATACCAGATTTCAAACTAAATTTCAGAGCAATAGTAACAATGACAGCATGGTACTGGTACCAAAACAGGCGGGTGGACCAATGGTACAGAATGGAGGACACAGAGATTAATCCACAATGCTACAACAATCTTCTATTTGATAAAGGAGCTAAAAGCATGCAATGGAGGAAGGATAGAATCTTCAACAAATGGTGCTGGAAAAACTGGAAATCCATATGTAACAAAATGAAACTGAATCCCTTTCTCTTGCATGCACAAAAGTTCACTCAAAATGGATCAAGGGCCTTGATATCAAATCAGAGACATGGCGTCTGATAGAAGAAAAAGTTGGCTACGATCTACATACTGTGGGATCGGGCTTCAAATTCCTCAATAGGACATCCATAGCACAAGAGTTAATAACAAGAGTTAATAACTAGAATCAACACATGGGACTTACTCAAAGCAAAAAGTTTTTTCTCAGCAAAAGAAACAATAAGAGAGGTAAATAGGGAGCCTAAATTCTGGGAACAAATCTTTACTCCTCACACTTCAGATAGAGCCCTAATATCCAGAGTATACAAGAACTCAAAAAATTAAACAATAAGATAACAAATAACCCAATCAACAAATGGGCCGAGGACCTCAACAGACATCTCAGAGGAGGACATATAATCAACAAGTACATGAAAAAATGCTCACAATCTCCAGTAGTCAGAGAAAGGTGAATCAAAACCACCCTAAGATAACATCTCACTCCAGTAAGATTGGCAGCCATTATGAAGTCAAACAACAAGTGTTGGTGAGAATGTGGGGAAACAGGTACACTTGTACATTGCTGGTGAGACTGCAAATTGGTGCATCCAATTTGGAAAGCAGTATGGAGATTTCTTGGAAAGCTGGGAATGAAACCACCATTTGACCCAGCTATTCCCCTTCTCGGTCAATTCCCTAAAGATCTAAAAAGAGCATGCTGCAGGGACACTGCTACATCGATGTACATAGCAGCACAATTCACAATAGCAAGACTGTGGAACCAACCTATATGCCCTTCAATAGATGAATGGATAAAAAAATGTGGCATTTATACAGAATTTAGTATTACTCTGCATTAAAAAATGACAAAATCATAGAATTTGCAGGGAAATGGATGGCACTAGAGCAGATTATGCTAAGTGAAGCTCCCCAATCCCTTCAAAACAAATGCCAAATGTCTTCTTTGATATAAGGAGATTAATTAAGAACAGAATAGGTATGAAGAGGATGAGAAGAAGATTAACATTAAAACAGGGATGAGAGGTGGGAGGGAAAGGGAGAGAGAAGGGATATTGCATGGAAATGGAAGGAGACCCTCAGGGTTATACAAAATTACATACAAGAAGAAAGGGAAAAATAATACAAGGGGGAGAAATTTATTACTGTAGAGGGGATAGAGAGAGAAGAGGGGAGGAGAGGGGAGGGGAGGGGGGATAGTAGAGGATAGGTAAGGCAGCAGAATACAACAGACACTAGTATGGCAATATGTGAATCAATGCATGTGTAACTGATGTGATTTTGCAATCTGTATACGGAGTAAAAATGGGAGTTCATAACCCACTTGAATCAAAGTGACAAATATGATGTATCAAGAACTATGTAATGTTTTGAACAAGCATAAATAAAAATTAAAAAAAAAAGAAAACTAACTTCGGTGAGTGATGCACGCGAATCCTAATATTTTTACAGTAACTGACCCAGTTTAACATCAATGCAAGTAGATTCCAATGGTACATGATGTGTACTTTGATGTTCATTTTTATTCAACACTGGTACATACTATTTCCTCAGTTTATGCACATCACAGGATATATATTTCATCCACAATTTAGCAAATTTATAGGCATTTGTTTCACTTTCAATCACTTCCTGCTTCAGAACACATGGATTCCTCCATATTTCTTGACTGGTAATTTCATGAGACTTCTTTCCAAACACATTATTTTCGATTTCCATAATCACTTTTTAAGCAAAACTCACACACACTTCATGATAAACAATAACCCAAAGATGACAATTAGATATATAACTGGTTGGAATTATTGATTGTATGTCAATATATGATTTCTTATATATTTTCAGATAACAATTCAATCCATTATTTAAAGTGGAACCAGTTATATTATTTATTTACAGTATGTTCTATTCATGCATTATGTCTATATTCATAGACACAGGGTACACCACTTTGTACCCCCAATACTAATTTATATATCTTAAAATATTGCTCACAGAAATGGTGGAAAAAATACTCATGTCACATGATCTACATATATATTTTATCACAATAATTTTCTGGGCACAAAATGCAAAGGTCACACTTATGATTGCACCAAATCCTAAATGGAAGTTGAATATGGATTACTAAAAACATCCATTTCCAGTTTGCATAATGCTTTCAAATGTCATTTCTATTGGTGACTACATATTTGTTTCTTCCTAAAATTATGTATTCAATCTCGATCCTGTTGAAAATGTGTAAACCTATCATTCACTTTACAATTGCCTGATTTTGTAATGTCTCTATTGATATCTTCTTTCCTATATTTTCCGCAGTTCATCATTGTGACTGACTCTTCGCATGTGCTGACATTTACATTCACTGTGTAAATGAAACCGTATTGCTAAAGAACATTTGATCCAAATTTTATACTCACTCTTCTTCCTAAACCTACCGACTCTCTTCCTAATCCTACCGACTATCCAAATTTGAGTGGATGTTCTCTTCTACAATCAATCTTCCAAGGTACAAGGTCCTATGCCATTGATTATCAATTTATCTGAGACAAACGTGCAGAACATAATTAAAAGCTAAGTATCCCAATAAAGGGCCTCATTCCCTTCTGGGCTACAAATCTTACCTAGATTTCTGTTTTTATACTTATATTTCACCTCTATAGTTTTATAAATATCGCAGGCTCCCAATACCATTATTCATCAATCAGAATGATTCCGAACCCAAATTGAACATGTTATTAACCCTAACCATACACTGTTCCCTCAATCTAACTTTACAAAAGAGAAGGGACAGGGTTCGTCTTGCAATACAGCAATGTAGGGGATCTGCCACCTACTGAGATCCTCAAAGGTCCATGCATATTTGATCCCTGGAGAAGATGTAGGCAGCTATGAAAGACCTGAAAGACCAAAACAACCTGGCAAACAACCTTGTCAGGATGAAGGGTTGTGTCTGAGTAAGCCTCTCTCTTCTTAATGTAGAGAAGATGGACCAAATGAGGCCTATGAGGAGAGCTGTTCCCGCAAACTGGTGCCGCCAATTTGGAAAGCAGTATGGAGATTCCTGGGAAAGCTTGGAATGGAACCACAATTTGACCCAGCTATTGCCCTTCTTGCACTATTTCCTGAAGACCTTAAAATAGTGTAACTCTGGGATACTGCCACATCGATGTTCTTAGCAGTACAATTCACAGTTGCTGCACTGTGGACCCAACCTAGATGCCCTTCAATAGATGAATGGATAACAAATGTGGCATTTATACACCATGGAGTATTACGCAGCACTAAAATATGACAAAATCATGGAATTTTCAGGGAAATGGATGGTAATAGAGCAGATTATGCTTAGTGAAACTAGCCAATCCCTAAAAAACAAATACCAAATGTCTTCTTGGATATAATGAGAGCAACTAAGAACAGAGCAGGGAGGAAGAGCAGGAAGAAAAGATTTACATTAACAGAGACATGAGGTGGGAGGGAAAGGGAGAGAAAAGGGAAATTGCATGGTAATGAAGGGAGACCCTCATTGTTATACAAAATTACATATAACAGGTTGTGAAGGGAATGGGAAAATAAACAAGGAGAGAAATTAATTACAGTAGATGGGGTAGAGAGAGAAGATGGGAGGGGGAAAGAGGGGGGATCATAGAGTATAGGAAATGTAGCAGAATACAACATTAACTAATAGGGCATTATGTAAAAATGTGGATATGTAACCAATGTGATTCTGCAATCTTTATTTGGGGTAAAAATGGGAGTTCATAACCCACTTGAATCTAATGTATGAAATATGATATGTCAAGAGCTTTGTAACGTTTTGAAGAAGCAAAAAAAGAAAAAACGTAGCAATATATATGCCAATCGAAATTCATCATGAAATATATATAATCCACAGATGCAAAGATATTCATTTTACTGAACATGGATTTATGTATAATGTTATTGAACTAGGAAGCTCACCCATAGGTTGAATTTTCAGTTTGAACAGCGTTTAGGAGTAGTGATCTCTTCTCACAATTTGTATCTGCCAATTCAGCCACCTCACAAGTATGTACGTGTGATACCAGGTAGGATTCTCTATGTGCATATAAAAATACATGTGCTACAGAGAAAGGGAGAGAGGATTCCCATATTTGTTAACTTTAAAAACACATGTAGAATTATTTCAACAAAAAATTGACTAGATTTATAGCTCCTATACTATATAATGCAAAAGGCAATTCCAACTACACACCATGCCTCCTCTGAACGGCTTGTATTTCTATTCTGCTTGGGTTATGTTTCACCATCATATTAGGATTATTAGTCAGAGTCTAGTAGGGTATGGGTTAGTGCCAGGAATTCAGTATTTCAAATGGAAAATTGGAAAATGAATCCAATGTGTATGCAAATATGTGATATACAATAATCTTCCCACTCTCATCCAGAACAATGCTTTGACATTACCTTTGCCCCAAGTAAGACACAATTAGAGGAGAAGAGTTAGACATTCTGTGAATACTTATCTGGAATGGAAAATGCTCAGGAGTTCACAACCTTGGAGGTGGTAGAGGAGTTTCCAAAAGGAAGGGACAGGGGTGATCACTCAACCTGATCTTTCATTAATATTGGGAGCCATCTTGCCACAAAGCCATGGAAAGATAATTTTTGCTTTACTATAAATTACTGCAAATTCTGAACCTGCTTGGAATGCCTGCCCATGCCTTGAACTCACCCATGCGTGTCTTACTGACCAGATCACAGCCCTCTCTGAAACCTTACTAAAACCTCATATATATTGGCCTTCCCTGGCCAGACAACGACCCTCTCTGAGGCTCTAATGGTCCTCATAATTTCTGATGCTGGGGCCAGCAAATAAAAAATGTAAACTACAATTAGTGTGATGCTTGTCAAAGTTCTGTTTTCTGATACTCCCTTTTTGTGTAACTTTTTGGGCTTTAAAGCTGGGGTGTAGGAAAGGTGGGGATGCTGTCTTTTTCCCGCCGTTTTGAGAAGGAGAGTCAGCCTAGCCGGTTGAACTAATAAGCTTGCCTTAATTTGATTTTAATTGGAGTCAGTGGTATTTTCTTGCATCCTGGTCTAACATTTTGGACTTCCGCAGCGAGATGACGTGACCAGATCATAAGACCAGACTGCTGGAAATTCTGACGCTGGCCTTTCCTCCAGGGCTCAGGTCTGGAGAGCCAAGTTCCAAAGCCTTGGAGTGAGCATTCGGTCCAGGGAGCACTGCAGTGAACCATCGCACTAAAACTATTAGCAAGCACCTGGTGGAGGAGGCCTCCATAGGTAGGTGGTGCCTTTATAACATCTGATATCCGGTTAAGGGAGATGTCTTCTGATGACAGAGAGGTGGCCTGGGGAGGCTCACATGTACTCCTGTCCAGGACAGTAACAAGAATTGTTCTGTCCTCTGTTCTGTTCTGTATGGAATTTCTCTGAAAGGGTAGAAAGGTGCAGCCAGGCACGCAGGAGCTCCTACCCCGGAGCTTCAGCAAGACATTTCATTGCTCCTCTGTTTTTCAGTATCTTCACCAGGTTTCTGTTTCTTTGTGTTTTGTTCTGTGTTCTATATGTTTTTTTTGTTTGTTTGTTTTTGTGCATTTTGTTGTGTGATTTCTGTGGTAAAAACTTAAAGATATTGGACGTCAAAATGGGTAATAAAGCAAGTAAGCCTTACACCCTTTGGACTGTGTTCTAAAAAACTGTGTTGAAGTTTACCCCCCTTTGTTAAGCAGGATGAGAGAAGCCCCTAGCTGGCAGCCTGGAACTCACCCACTGCAGAGGGCAATGCCTGCTGGCCACCAAAGAACAGAGTATCTCCCAGGTTAACAATGGAAACTCCTTTAAAACCCCTTGTTGCTCCAGTTCAAGAGAGTCACAACCTTTGGGCAGAGTCCCCTGTGTTTCTGCTTTGTTAGCAAAGCAGTAAACCTCCCTTTTTATTTTTCTCAAACCCTGTCCTCATTATTAAATAGGTATTAATTCGCTTCAAGGTCAGAAACCGAAATTTAAGTTACAAATTTTGATAACCCCCCGACCCTGGAACTTTTTGAGAGCTGACTACTGAAATGTTAGGAGATGGAGCGAGATTGGGGTGGAACCAAACCAGAGGAGCTAATCCTATAAGTAAAAGGAGGGACTGAGGGACTCCCAGGATCTACCAAAGCCCTGTTGCTTCAGGGAATTCCTTCCTTCGTTCCCTGCACTGTAAGGATTATGCCACCTCTGTCTTCTTAAAAAAAAGAAAAAGAAAAAGGAGACACTAAATGCAGTAAAGTCACCATGGAAACCCTTGATATTACATTTCAGGTTGCCGTCTGTGAAAACATCTGATCCCCTTGTGAGGACATCTATCCTGCCACTGGTGTAGGAGATTTTTCTCTTATCTGCTCTGTTTTAAAGGCTTCTGTCTGTCAGCCATAGTCTGGAGCTCCTTTCTGTCTGTCTTGTGTCTTTGTTTCTGGCCCTTTAAGACATGTGCAATAATGTGCTGATATTATAAATTGTTTCTTGGGAATGATATTAGTTCAATGTGTGTCTAAATGATGATGTTTTATTGTAACAATCTGGTATCTGGATGGGTTTTTGTAGCATTGCTCAATCTTGCAGTTAAAAGTCGGGTTTAGGTAATTGTTTAGTTTATGATTTCAGATAATTCATGCCAGATAACTTAAATGCTTAGGATGGAAAACTAAAGCACTCTACTTCCAAGTTGGCAAGTAACTTCCCAAACATTCAGTTTTATTTTTCACCAATTTTGAATTGGGTAGACTGAGAAAATATCACAGTGTGTACCAGTGCATTAATTTGGACAAGGATAGTAAATCATATTATGGTATCTGTTGACAAAACAAGATGTAAAGATATAAAATTTTGTGAATTTCATCTTAAATTTGTATCATAATTTTCAACATCCGAACCTCAAAATTATGGTTAAAATGCCTTAGGCCTGAGGTGTCTGCTCAGAATAGCAGTTTTACCCTGCTCCTTTCAGACCTCAGCAAGGACTTTTGTTGAAATGCAAATGAAAGAAGCCTGCAAGCTCAGTAGGAGACTGATCTGAGGCCTAAGGCAGGAAAAAAGGTAAATTGTATGGTATTTACTAATTACTGGCCAGTCATTTTTTCTAGGACTCTTATTTTTTTCCTTAGATTCTGTATTCTTTTTTTGAGCTCATGATTTTGATCCTACAGACCTAGGTTAATGTTTTTCTGATCAGCTCTATCTTTGACCAACAGTGGAGTTTTTGAAACATTACAATGGAGATTTCAACTGCAAAAAGCTACAAGGCCTTTACTATTATTATGTGTGCACACGTTTGTTAGTGTTGTATGTCTATATATACATATATCCGTATATCATATATATGTTATACAAATTAACACATATAAGGAGCACTCATAAAAAAAGCACTCATATAAACAAATTTTAAAACGTGGATCCAAAGATCTTAAATTCACATGATTTAATTGGTACAATTTAAATTGGATAAACAGATAAAAATAAATGTCTTTAAATTTAACCTTACAAGTTTTTCTAGGTGTTCAAAAATCTAATAAAATATTAATGCCGACAAAAGGTCTAATATGCCTTGGTTATGGAACTTTTTCTTCAACAAAAAATGGTACACTGTTCAATACATTTGTCTAATATTTTGATAAATAAGTAAAGTAAATTTGATATGGGATTACTCATTCATGAGTACTTTTGTTAGATATCTGATTGATTTACTAAGGTCTGTATAAGTTTGTCCTAAAGTCTGTATAAGATTGTAAAAATCAGTCATGTGTTAAAGAGACAAAAATTTCTCAAAACATAAGTTTACCCATAACATTGTGGTTATTAAGTTTTATTTTTCTAGAGCAAGCAACCATAAAAATTAAACAACTGATTAAATAAGAACTGTTATTTTAGAGCACTGTACTGCCATTTCTTTAAAAGCTAAACTTGGTTAATGTAGAAACATCAATGCAATTGTGATGCTATTAATGTGCTCATATCTTCCAGGTATACAAGTCTGTAAGGTAGAAACTTTAAAAGAGCATTATATCAAGGTGGTGTTCTGAAGTTGTATGGTAAAATATATATATATATATATATATATATATATATATATATATATATATATATATATATATAGGATTTATTTACCTGTTGTCAATAAGATATGTAAACTTTTATGTTACTTTTTATATTGGGGAACAATTTAAATGTATTTTAAGTTAATGAGAGCCTAATCTATGTAAAGGTTAAAAACTTTCAGCCTTTTTTTAATTCATGTTTTAAAAGCTATATCATATGGTGTTAGCTAATGTTCATGTGACCTCAAATAATTTATGTAAACTTTGTAAAATGATATTTAAAAAACAAAGATTAGCTTTAGAATTAAAACACTTAAGATTAATAAAGAGCCCTGCCTTACCTGAGATAAGGCTCTGTGTCCCATCTTATTATGTGAGAATGACTGCGAAAGCAGTAGGTCAGATGTTATTTCATTTAAAGTTATTTTCAAAAGTTTTTTTTTTTTCCTGTCAACATTACTAGCATCTCAAACAGAGGATATAATGTATAACTCAGCCAAAAATTTTAGGGTAGCTATTACACGAACTAAGTTTGTTTACTGTTGTTAATTTTATTTTGTAATTTCCTTATGGGTGATATAAAGATTCCCTGTTAGTGTTTTACAGCAGTGTTGCTTTAAGAACACAACATTGGTTAATTTAAGACAATTAGCCATCACCTACAAGACAGACAGAATATACAGATCCCAAATAATAAAAAGATAAATAATTTTAAATTATAGACATTAAAGCCCAGTATTCTTTATATAAGTCTGTTAAAATTTATTTGATGGATGTTTAAGATTAGGATTTAAAATTAAAGTTATATGAAAAGGGACAAGAAAACCAATATTTGGCTCTTGCCCTCTGAGTCAGTCTGTATCCAGGGAACAGCGGACTTCTCTAAAGAGCTTTGCAACTCTGAACCGCATAACCTCCTGATCAGGGAGATTAATGAGACCACTGGAGAACAGAAAGCCAATCAGTGCATTTGCTACGAAGAGGAGAGTCATCAGAGAAGGGAAACATCCCTGATGCTTCCGAGGGAAGCCACATGGTCAAGCAAGACCTGGACCCACCTAGTGCAAATGGCACTAGCAGAACCGAGAAGCTGCTCTCAAGTTTCCCCAGGAATGACTCCCATAAAATCTCAGCTGACTGTTCAGAATAGATAGAAACAAAAGTCAGTTTGACTGCTTCATCTTAAACACTTAGAAAAGACAGTTAAAAACAAATTACAGCCATTTCTGGGCATTTTATATAATAATAGTAATAATAATATTTTAAGGTATACACTTTATGTTAGCCTCCCAAAATAAGTAAGAGTGGAGGCTACAAAGAAGGATTCTCAGACAGGAATGCCTGATAACTATAAAAAGAGGCTATCAAGATTATCTGCCAGTGGCAGAAGTTTTTAGTTTAAGCCCTACAGATATTCTTAACCTAAACACATAGGCTTGGTATTTGTTAGTATGATTATCCAGCAATGAGTAAGAGAATTAAAGGTTTCTCTATTAGACACAGATGTCATACTAGTAAAAATATTTTGCAAGATCAGATGACATTAAATTATTAAACTGAATCTTATGGGGAGGGACAAATGTAACACTAAAAGTTAAATATTAAGTTGACAGTCCTGATAACTGGGGATATTAAAGACTGGTGAGGGAACTTCTATACAGTGACATGTTCCAGCTGCTGCAACATTTATTAAGTACTCATGTTTTTTTTGTTTCTCTCATAGAAGAACCCATCCCCAGATGACTTTACTACCTGTTCTTCCCCATCCAGACTTCAAACCTAACTGACTTCTAAAAGGTGACTAATGTCCCTCAGGCGGTGCCCCCTCACGTCACCCTCTCTCAGCTCAGAAGAAGTCTAAATGAGTGACGCCTCTCTTCTTACAACAATGGAGACAAAAATAAATAGAATATCAATATAAGTAATTAATTAAGTCAGGTAAAATCAGGGAGACCTGTTTTTGGGTGAGTTCAAAAAATCGGGAGACTATTACCTGAGGGATTAAAATTCCCACAGTGCTCTTCCTACCCAATCAAATATATGAAAAAAACACATTAGAAAAGGGGGGAATGATTGACCCAACCTGATCTTTTATTAAAATTGGGAGCCATCTTGCCACAAAGCCGTGAAAAGATAATTTTGGCTTAACTATAAATTGCAGCAAGATCTGAACTTGCTTGGAAAGCCTGCCCGTGCCTTGAACTCACCCATGCCTGGCTCTCTGACCAGATAACAGCCCTCTCTGAAACTTTGTTGACACCTCATAAATATTGGCCTTCCTTGGCCAGACGACACTCTCTGAGGCTCTAATGGTCCTCATAAATTCTGATGTTGGGGCCAGCAAACAAAAATGTAAAATACCATTAGTGTGATGCTTGTCAGAATTCTGTTATTTTTAACCCCACTTTTGTGTAACTTTCTGGGCTATAAAGCTGGGCTGCTCTCCTGTTCCCAACGTTTTGGGAGGGAGAGGCAGCCAGGGTGGTGGAAATAATAAGCTTGCTTTAATCTGATTTTAATTGGAGTCAGTGGTCTTTTCTTGCAACCTGGTCTAAAAGGTAAACACTACACAAACCTGGAGCTCTGCCGGACTAAAGGCTTCTTGAGAAACTGCCTTTGACGATGGGCACTCGACATATATGTTGTTGTCAGAAGCTTTAGCTTCCATTCAAATGAGACCATCAAAGCTGGGTCTACATCTATGAGACCTGGAGGATATTGTTTCAATTTTTCCAAAGAACATGAGGAAGCAGTGCTGACTTCTCTCTGTAGGTAAACTGTGGCCACTGAAAGCTAAGTGTCTCCGCATGTGGACTGTGAAGCCATTTGGTCATCCTCCAATTTTCATGGTGTTTCTTTCTACTGCACTGGGAGTTTGGTATTTGCCTCATGAAATACAATGACTTCAACTGGTACACAGTGATGTAGGGAGTCCTGTCACGTGTGGTGGGTCAGGGTCTGCAGGAGAATGCACCAACCAGGCTTCTATCCCACATAGCTTGACCCTTTGACCATAGCAACCTGATTCTGAACATTGCCCTGAAACGTCTCCATATAACAAAATGCCTTTTATGGAGAGGTTTCAGACATATAAGTGATTCCTGTCTGTAACATGTCAGCCACAAGTCATTTGGAAGTCAATGGCAGAATCACATGTCCCGACCACAGATGTTTTATCACACAGCTGCACACAACAGCTTTTGGCCCACTACTCAGCAGGCCCCAACATACTGGCATCTCTGTTCTACACCATTTTCATAAAACCCACTCAATCAAGGCACTGTCTGGTACACTCAGGATCGGCAACTGTACATCCAAAGGTTCTCCAGTGGCAGGTGGCCATGGGAAGTTCAAAAATTTCATGGTATTTATCTAGCCATTTTCAAAGATGAAGTTGGACAAACTGTGGGTTTCAATTCATAAAGGAACCATTAAATTTAGAGGAAGCACATTTCAATGAATAATCTAGAGAACTCTCACAGGCAAGGGTTCCCAAAGACTGGCCAAAAGGTCACATGAAGCCAGCCCCATTGAGGTCTACAATGTAAGGTCCATGTGTGTTTTGACTCTCAACTATGGCTTCCAAGTCTTTCAGAAAAAAAATCATGTGATATCCTGGCTGAGATTCCCAGTGCTCTGTGGAAAGCCACTCTGGGCTTAGATCTCGGTGTCCAAGGGCGACTCTCATGTGTGGCCTCCTAAAATCCCAACACAATTCATGACGATACTTCTCTGAAGTCAGTTCCATAACGCATTCTCTAAGAGGAATCACACCAGAGTTCAAGCCCAGGTGGACCCAGGCATCTCTTACAACCACCACACAAATGACCACAATTAAAACTAAAACATCCCACAAGCTCCTCATCTTCTTCCACATAGACACTCATCATAAACTCTGGCTGGAGGTTTCCATGAAGGGCACAGCCCAATACACTGTTCAAAATAAGCACCCTTGCCCCTCATTTGCCTAAAGTCAGGGTGGCCTGGACACCCTTGCTGTGAACCAAGAGTGATCAAAGAGGCCTGCCCTATATCTGATCTGCTTCTCCAATTTGAGGCCTAATGACTGTCTGGTATAGATTCTTTATGTGAATTGGTATCATAGAAAACCCAAGCCCCTATCGGCTAGCCTCTGCAGAGATTTGAAGAAATGATTTGACCCAAATGATCCCTATTCTCACTTGATTTAGCTCAGGAAGCTTACAGAGGAAAGTGAGAGACTTCATCCACAATGACTGCTCTTTTGGCCATTTTGGTTTTGGATGCACACTTGGAAACTTTCTTTAGATCCACCAGGTGCTGAGAATCTAAGCCACTGCCACCCCACCGGGCCAAGTGGCTGTTTCAGACACATCCTTTTCGAAAGCAATTAAGCAAAGAGCCACAGGTGATGCCCATTCATTTCCATTTGAAAACTGTTTTCTTCAGGCTTCACAAAAGGGTGGCCTGAGGCAAAGACCTTCCTGACATTCAGGGTAATAGAAACATAAGTAAGAAAATGGCCCAAAGCAGGGTTTCTCCACTGAGACATTACTGGTCACACTGATATCTGAGTTTTCTGAGATGCTCGCATTCCCTTCAGCTATCCAGTACATGGTCATGTAACAGAGCTTGGACGTGGTACATATCTTGGAAACAAAACCATGAGGATACTCTGGAGAGTGGCCAGTATTCAGGAAGAAAAGAGGAACTTAGGAAGATAGTAGCTGTTCACCATCCATTAGGCAAGCCGCACTCCATTCTTAAATTGGGTGGGAAGAATGCTGGGAAGCTTTTTACTAGACAGGACACAACCATTGATGCATTCGCATTTCAAATGTCTACAACCACGGATACAGTGGGATACACAGACATAGAAACACTCGTGTTGTCAAACGACTTTCTAGAAACTTTCCAGTCTAAACCTACAAACCGCCATTCCTACCTATTCTCAGAACATGAGACAAAACCACAAACTCACACTGACACCCACAACGGCACCTCCTTCCCCCAAGTATGGCTGTGACTATCCTGAGTGTCCTCTGATTGGTGAGCCATAATATGTTCCCACGAAATGGCCTGTCCAATCTCAGATATGGTCTTCTTTGCAAACTTTTAGAAGTTGTCAGGAGCCATGGTTGAGCCACTACCTGCTTTCTCAGAAAAAGCCACTCTTCAGAGCTCTCCTGAAATTTGGCCATCATCACATAAGTAGGTACCAAGAAACACTAACTCTGTCTTTGGTAAATTCAAACAATTGAGACCACTGGGACTGAAACTAAGACTTGCTCTGGGTGCATGGCTTCCTGGATCCCAAGTTCAGAAAGTTCCATCACCAAGGAAGTGTGGTAGGTCACTTCCTTCAGGAACTGAATGAGGTCACTGTGATGGAAAACCACTTTGTTCTAACAGTTGCTTCCAAAGGTCCCATGAGATGGAGGCTGCCCCTACTTCCTGTGACACTTTCACAAGTTAGAATGGTATATCAACCATAGGCATCCGGGAACAGCTCTGTACACAGGCCTGGTTTGGTCCATTTAATCTACATTAAGAAGAGAGAGGCTGATTCAGACACATTCCTTCATTCTGACCAGGATGTTTGACATGGAAGTTGACATGGATTTGACTTTTGCTCTCTCAGGTCCTTCATAGGTAAAAAGGTCGGTCAAAAGTCGGAGGAAAAGACCACCAAGAGTCTGTCTCATGCCACAGCAAAAGGTTTATTGGGCGTCCAGCATGCTGCGGCTCAGAGCTAACTTCAGAGGAGCAAAGAACAAAGAGCCCCAAAAACAACTTGAGCAGAGTTTATTTACATTCTTTAGAGAGGGCAGGGACTTTGCATACATCATAGCCTCCTTTAGCAAATCAACATACCACGGGAAAATCAAATAACAACCCAAAAACATGATTAGCACATTCATTGGCAGGAAGAGGTCGGACAGGGGGTGATTGGTTAGCCCTGAGAAGGGGTATACGTTTAAACTGATTGGTTGAAGCCCTGAGATGTATACGTGATGAGCTGCACGGGTTCTGGGAAGGGGTTGTTTAGCAACTAGGTGGTCAGGGAAGATTTCAACACACATCTAATTGGCAGTTCCGGGAATTGTCTTAACTGCCACAGGAATTTCAGGTTCTGAGTGCAGCTTGGAAACTTTACAAAACCTGGTTCTTTATGTTTCAATTTTAATTTCTTTTATTCTTTCATTTCCCACTCCTTTTTCTTACTACATTTAATCTTAAAAGTAATGAATCATAATTATTGCGGGGTCTCACACTCTATTTCTGCCAGTGGAGCGTATTTCTGTCTGATTACCATGAGTTTTTCCTGCCCAATTTGAACCTGGAGACAGGAAACTATGCGGTTAAGCAAACAAGGTCCCAAAGTTAGCAACACCATAAGGATGATCAGGGGTCAAGCTAAGCCTGATAGGAGTGTAGTTAACCAGGGGGACTGGGTAAACCATGACTCAAACCACCCTTGTTGAATCTCCCTTTCTCTCTGGCACTCTTCAAGGCATTTTCTCAATTTACTCATGGATTCTTTTACAACTCCAGTATGGTCAGCATAAAAACAACATTCTTCTCTCAGTGCAGCACAGAGGCCCCACTCCCTCATGAAGAGGAGGTCTAATCCTCGCCTGTCCTGTAAAACAACTTCAGAGAGAGAGTTTAAGGATTCCTACAGCACTGTGATGGAGGTCTCTAATGTCTTCCAGTCTTGATCTATTGCTGTTTCTAATCAGGCCATTTTTTGTGACCCATGGATCATAGCAGCTGTTCCTGTACCCACTCCTGCAGCAGCTCCTATCCTCAATAGGATGGCTATAGTAAGGGACACTGGATGCCAGCAAAATCAGGTTGTTTGTCCCCCTAGTAGACCTTAAAATGATTCTGCATCATAATAAACCACCCTGGGGAGTATCTGCACCATTAAACAATAATTTACAAAGCTGTCAAATACATGGGTTGAAATGCAAGGAGTTCTGACTGTGTGGAGTTCAGTACAATTAAGGTTCCTTTAATTAGTTCCCAGGGGCAGGAGTCAGCTGTACTCTGGACTGGGGAAGTAGGCAAAGATGGAAACTGGGAAGTATGAGATGGTTGAAGGGTTCTGGTAGATCTAGGCATGGGAGGTTTTGGAGGCTTAATTCCTGGCTTGAGGGGATTGGGCCCTATTGCTGTGGGATTTTCTTCCTTTTTAAGCAGGATGGTGAACCAGTGACCAAAGTCATAACGAGGGCCATAAATATAGAATCGCATTTCCCATGTATTTCCCATAGACCATGTTGTTCTGAGGTAGCCCCTTCCTTTGGAAGTGAAAGTTATATTGAGGGGGTAACATAGACTATTCTTTCCACAGCGAGTTTTTGACACAACTTGGCTAGCGGCACATTTCTTGGGATCAATCCAGGTGTCATTTTTTCCTACCTGAATGATACTGTCTGCGGAGTTTGGGTTCAACCATGTAGCTCCCGTTTGTTCACAACCCCAAGATCTTAAATAAAAGTCACTGGGTCCTCCACAGGTTTGGGCCTGTTTGCGACTTCAGAAATCAGCTGGGCACACATAAAAATCAAGACTGGCTAGTTTACACCTGAGCTGGGGAAGATGATATCCATAATTCATGGGGTAAGATGGTCTATGTTGCCCTGGTTTGGGTTTGAGTGGGATCCGTGTGAAGTCCTCTATGTCAGGGAGATCCCAGTCAGAGAGGCCTATGGCAAGCTGACAAATGTCCAGGTAGAGAGATGGCCACCAAGTCCATAAGAGGGCTGTATGTGAAATAGACCACACTACTTGCCCAGTAGGATTTATAGCTGCCATTGTTGCTGAACAGGCTGATGGGGATTAGGACTGCTGGTGGTCAGGGGAAGAATCCATAGCCTTACCCACACGACGGACACGCAACTTGAGAGGGTTACCAGTCTGTTCCAGTTTCCAGCCGGAGGCTGGACAGGGTGCAGGCTTGAGATGGGTGGCATGGATCCAGGAAGTGATTCCATCCACTTTCACCACTGTAAGTGTTATAAGCAGCACCTGGTATTGTCCTTTCCAGCGGCGTTCCAGGGATGATACCTGATGCCGTCTCACGTAGACGAAGACTCCCACTTGATATCGATGTGGGGTTCCCTCGTCTCCAGGCTGATAAGCACTGGCCAACTGTTTCCACAGGTATCGCTGGGTGCTGTGTTTGTTCAAGGGCTTTAAGTCTGTCAAGCAAGGGGGTGTGAAAGGAATCATTAAGTCTCAGAGTTGGGGTTAGGTCCCTTACTAAAGGAGGGGCACCATAGAGAATTTCATAAGTGGTGAGTTTACACAAAGAGGCAGAGGGTGTACTTTTTGCACGAAACAGTGCTTAAGGTAGGAGCATAGTCCAATTTTTTTATGCAGGTCTCCAAGCTTAATTTCTTTAAATTCTCTTTGATGGTTCTAATCATTTTTTCTACCTGTCCTGAGCTCTGGCATCTATAAGCACAATGTAACTTCCAATTAATCTTCAGGGTCCTGGTGAATCCCTGACTTACCTGGGCAACAAATGCCGGTCCATTATTGGACCCTATTACCTTAGGCAGGCCGAACCTTGGAAAAATGTCTTCTAGAATCTTTTTGAGTACCGTCTGAGCCGTTTCTTTCTTCATGGGGAAGTCTTCAACCAATCCTGAAAGAGTATCTACAAAGACTAGGGGATATTTAAGTCCATACCTTCCTGCCTTAATTTCAGGAAAAGTCCACTTCCCAAAATTGTCCTGGTCTGGTTCCTCATAAGCGCTTCCCTGCAGGAAGCTTGGATGGGTAAGCATTAACTAATTGGCAGACTTGACAAGCTCTTGTCACCTGCTAAGCTATTTCTTCCCTCTGTAAGTCAGTCAATAATAAATCCTTTCTTCGGTCCTTTAAGTGTGCCTATAACTTCTTTGAGCTTAAGTGGGTGAGCTAGTGTACGTCTTTGACATAAAGGTGGGCTTTTTGAAATTGTAAACTTGGCTCTGTAGGGTCTCAGAGTTCTGTATCTGTCTCCTCAGATGATAAGTTGCCTGAATGTTCCAGTGTGGCCAAGTCTCCTGAATGTTGATCCCCCTGGTGTGGAAAAAGTTAACAGAGTCACTCCGTTTAGGGCTTCCAATTAAGCTTCCTCATCTGCCCTTCTGTTTTTAACTGCAACAAGGTCGTTTCCCTTCTGGTGCCCTGGAGAGTGCACTATAGCTAGTTCCTTAGTGCCCTTCACTGCTGAGAGAAGGTGGAGAATCTCAACTTTGTTCTTTATTTTTTTCCCAGTGGAGGTTAATAGCCCCCTTTGCTGGTAAATAGCCCTGTGCACATTAGCATTGCCAAATGCATAGTGGCTATCAGTGTATATGGTGGCCCTTTTGCCTGTTGCTAGTTCCAATGCTTTCGTAAGGGCAATCAGTTCTGCCATTTGGACTGATGTCTCTTCTGGGAGACCAGAGGATCAGATGACATTAGTTTTGCTAACTACTGCTGCTCCAGCCCACCACATACCATCTTGGAGGAAGCTGCTCTCTTTCGTAAACCATACGACTTCAGGGTGAGGCAGTGGCTGGATCCTTCAAGTCTCGTCCTATACTGGTTTCCTCTGCCAGTATGTGTTGACACTCATGAGCGACAGGTCCTGATGATTCTTCTGGCAGCCAGGTTGAGTGGAGCAGAAGGTCCAAGAGTTATTCTGTCTTTGCTAATCCAGAGGCTCTGGTAGTAGTTTATTCTGGAGTTTGATAGCCACCTATCTGGAGGTTGACAGATGATGCTCTCCAGGGCATGGGGGGCTATAATGGATAGCTTCTGTCCCAACGTTCATTAATGAGCATCTTTTATTAGAAGCGCTGCCGCTGCTATAGCTCTTAAGCAACGGGGCCACCCAGTAGCCACTGGGTCCAGTTTTTTTGATAAGAATGCTACCGGCCTTTTCCAAAGTCCCAAAGTCTAAGTGAACACTCCCCATGCTATTCCTTTCTTTTTCTCGATGTAGAGAGTGAAGGGTTTATCTATATCTGGGAGTGCTAAGGCCGGAGCAGATAGCAGCACCTTTTTTTGACATTATCAAAAGCTTGTTGGTGCTCAGGGGTCCATTGGAATTGGGCATTCCACTTTATCAGCGGGTATAAAGGGGCAGCCAGAGAGGCGAACCCAGGAATCCATCACCTGCAAAAGCCAGCAGTCCCAAGAAACTCTCTGAGTTGTCTCTTATTAGATGGGGGTGGTATCTGCACAATGGTTTGTTTTCTGTTCTCAGTTAGCCATCATTTGCCACCCCTAAGAGAATAACCCAGGAAGATTACTTCTTGCTGACAAATTTGGGCCTTTTGGCAGAAGCCCTATGTCCAAGCCGAGCAAGCTCGGATAATAGTGCTTGGGTCCCAGACTCATAGTTTTCCTTGGTGTCCGCTGCCAGTAGCAGATCATCCACATATTGGAGTAGTGTGACTTCGGGGTGTGCAGTTCTGAAGTCGTTTATGTCCCTGTGGAGGGCTTCATCAAAGAGAGTGGGGGGGGTTTGAACCCCTGTGGGAGTCTAGTCCAGGTTACTTGGCCAGATGTTCCAGTTTCTGGGTCTATCCACTCGAAAGCAAACAGCAACTGACTGTCCTTATGTAGGGGCAAGCAGAAGTAAGCATCTTTTAAGTCCAGCACAGTGTAGCATTCCCAGTCCAGATTCAGAGTGCTAAGCAAATTATATGGATTGGGTACTGTGGGGTGAATGTCCTGCACTCTGTTGTTGATCTCTCTTAGGTCTTGAACAGGACTGTAGTCCCAAGTTACTGGCTTTCTTACTGGTAGCAGGGGGGTATTCCAGGCTGATTGACAGGGCCTTAGGACCCCAAGGGCCAATTATTTCTGAATATGGTGACTTATCCCATCCTTAGCTTCTTTGCTTAGAGGATATTGTTTAACACTGATTGGAGAGGCAGAGGCTTTTAATTCTACTACTATTGGAGGTTGTTTTATGGCTAGACCTAACCCAGCAGTTTCTGCCCAGGCATTAGGATAATCTTTTATCCATTTCTGTTGTAGTTTGCCTCTTTGATCAGTCCTAGGGGGCACGAAGTGTTGATGTTCATCTTCTACGGACATAGTCAATTCTGTGACTATGGGAGTTTTTACTGAAGGTTTTAGAACATCCACTTGGGGACCATCAGGGTTAAAGGTTACTCTAGCCCCGAGTTTGGTAAACAGATCCCTGTGCATCAATGGGGCTGGGCATTCTTGGATTACTAGGAAAGAGTGGTGGACTTTTCATTTTCCTACTTCCATAATCCTCTTAGTTGTCCAAGCCCGATAAGTAGTGCCATTAGCCCCTTGAACTAGGGACCATTTATTTGATATGGGGCCCAGTGAAGCCTTAAACGCTGAGTATACTGCTCCTGTATCCACTTCAAAGTTCACTGGAGTCCCCTCCACTTCAAATGTTACCCTGAGCTCGGGGAGGGGATCCGAGTCCTGACATTCCTAGTCCTCTTCTAGAGTCAGCATGGCGGGCTGCCGTGGCTTCTTCTTTTTGGGGCACTCTTTGACTCAGTGTCCTTTTTCTCTACAGTAGGCACATTGATCTGAGGCCAGGGACAGCCTTTGGCGTGGGCCCAAGTATCCCTTTCTGACTCCCTGCTTTTTAATTTCTGGCGTATTTGCTGCTGTGAAGAAAATCTTAGCCAATGCTTTTGTCTGCCTTTTGCTCCTTTCATCCTTTTTTTGTTCCCTTTCCTTCTCTCTCCTCTGTTCCGTGTCCTCCTCAGTTTCTCTCTTATAATATACTTATATACTTAAAATATATACTTATAATATATATCTTATAATATACTTTCTCAGCTTCTCTGTCTAAATCTCTTAAGGTCGTATTTTGTAACCCATCTAGACATTGTAACTTTCTCTTAATATCTTGGGCAGCCTGCTCAATAAAGGCCATTGTAACAAATGCCTTTTGGTCATCTGCCTGAGGATCAAAAGGAGTATATTTTCTATATGCTTCCATAATTCTCTCCAGAAACATAGAGGGAGACTCATTAGGACCTTGGATAATCTCTCTTACCTTGGCTAAATTGGTCGGCTCTCTGGCGGCCACTCTGAGACCCGCTACTAGAGCCCGGCGATAAGTGGACAGATGCTTCCTACCTTCAAAGGTGTTGGGGTCCCAGTTGGGTCGGTTCATGGGCCCATAGGGATGGAGAGAGAGCATCACAGGGGCTTCTGAGTTTTCTATTATCCATCGCCGGTGGGTTCTTTTAGGTTGCCCATCTTCCTCCAGGGGAGGAGGGGTTGCTGCTGCTGTGGGGAAGTCCCCTGGAGGGCTTGGGTCTGGCCCAATTGCCTCTAGCAGTGGAGAGGCTGAGTCAGCGGTGGGAGGATCATCAGGAACTGTGTTGGGGGTTGGGGAGGGAGAGTAGACAATAAGGAGGGGGTGGAGTGTCCAGTCTTGTGACTCAGGGAGAATGGAAGGAAGAGGGAGAGGAGCGGAAAGTTTGAATGATAGGAATGTGGGGGAAGGAGTATATGGCTGTTGATCTGGGTGGCCACGTGGCCCCGGCTGAATGACAATATCTCTGAATTTTCGGATTAGAGGAAAGTGGAAGGATTCTTCTGGGGCCATCTGAATTCGAGGATGGGCCATTCTGAAGCACAGAGAGTCTGCCAGGTACGGTGTTTTACTGAAAAAGAAAGATTCTGGGCCCTTGAGCGGACATCAGTCCAATGATCAAGGGTCAGGGACAGAGAAGAGGAAGTGCTTTGTCCCATAATGGGAGTTACTCAAACAGGGACAGTGAAGACACAAACACAACACAAAGACAAACAGTAAACGTTTAACATGAGTCCAAGACAAAGATCTGAACTGAGTAACTGGAAAATATTGATGGGTTAGACAATAAAAACAGACAGTAAACTCAACATGAGTTCAGAACAATGACCAAAACTGAGTTACCGGCAAAACCTGATGGGCTGGCAAATCAAATCCTGAAGCAAAACATAACCGAGTTGAGGAAACTACTATTCCTTGAATTCCCTAGTCCTCCGGAGTGTCCCTCAGGGACGTGATCTTGGCTCTGTGACACGTCTGTCACACCATAGGAGAGAGCTAATGCTCTTCACCAACAGCCACTTTGCC